>NW_015090846.1:5297245-5360488 GCF_001431845.1 Calidris pugnax
CGCCGCTCGCACGCCTCACCCCGCTCGCCGCCGGCCCCGGCGCAGCCCCCCCCGGCCCCGGCCCGGCTCCGTGGCCCCGTCCGGCTCCTCCGGCTCCGCAGCGGCGAGCGGGGCTGCGGCACGTGACAGCGCCCGGCGCCCCCATAGGCTGGGGCTGCCGGGCAACGTGAGCCCGCCCCTTCCCTGCACCTGAGAGAGAGCCTTACGCCAACTGCGTAGGGGGATGCCCGGCCGCCGCGCCAATTCCGTAGCGGCGCGGAACCAGCCGTTTCCTCCCTCCTCGCGGCCAGGCCGGCGTAGCCTTACGGAATTGGCGTAAAGCTGCCGGGCTCGGCCCGGCCGGTTTCCTACCTGGGGCCGCTACTCCTTGCGTAAACTGCGTAATCCCGCCCGTCGCCCGGGCTGTCTGCAGTTCGGAGAGCTCCTGCAGCTACGTGGGTTAGGAGCGGCCAAGCCTGCACCCAGGAACGCCGCTTACGTAAAGCCCCTCAAAGAGGTTAGTGTTTCTTACGAATTCTCCGTAATGTCGTCAACGCGGGCGCTGCACCTGAGAGGGCTCCCGTTGCGCAAATGCCGTAGGTGCTAGCGTGCCGGGCGCAGAGTGCGTAAGCGGCGCGGTAGGGTCCTCCCCATCCCCGTGTGAGGGGCGGCCAGGCCCGGCGGGAGGCAGGTGTGTGTGTGGGGGGAAGGACCGTCCCTGCCCCGGCCCCGCTCAGGGCGGGGAGGAGCCGCCGCCCCCGTTGCCGGGGCACCTCAGCGGACACCGGGAGTGCGGTTTCACCGTCAGCCGGCCCCGCTCGCAGCGGCCCGTGGCCGTGAGTGTGAATACTGCCCCCAGGCAGGGCCCGCCCCGCTGAGAGGGCAGGAGGCGGCGGGCGCTGAGAGGGCCGCGGGCCCAGAGGGAGGGATGGGGCAGGGCTGAGTGGGGGGGTGAGGTGTGAGGCAGGGCCCTGGTGCTCTCTCAGCCGGGCAAGGCACGTGCTCCGTGGGTTTTATATTCCAGAGCAAAATCTGAAGGGAGCAGTTTCCTAAATTGAGCTGGGAAGCGGTGTTTCCAGGTGAGCAGTTGTTCTCCGTGTGGCATCCTCGGTGGTTGTCTGAGGACGTTAAAATCCAGACAGTTTTGTGGCGTGTTTGGGCAGGTCGGGCTTCACGAGGCACATGGCATTCGTTGGTCTCCATTTTCCTCTCAGAAGGGTCCGAGTCAGCTCTCTGCTCCCTGCGCTCATTCGTCTGGTCCTGGACATCTGACTGTCCTGGACCCGCTGGGCACCGCAGGGAAGTTGAAGCAAAAGCTCTAAGTAGTGTTTTTCATCAAACTCTTCAGAGAAGTGTTTGCCATGTGTTTGGCATGCCAGAGAAGCATGCCAAAGCCTTCAGGTGTGAGGAGGGAGGGTTGAGCTGGTGGGTTTTTTCTACTTTACATTTCAAATAACCGTTATGGTTTTGCTTCAACATTCAAATAACCATTGGCTTCACGTGAGCACTTCAAAATTTCTGCCAGGTTCCTACATTAAGCGCCTTTTCGAACTCAGCTTTCAACGTGTAAGCCCGTGGCAATCCTATTGAATATCACTTTTTAGACTTTTCAAAATTAATTTTATACAGGCTGTAAAGATGAAAAACTGTTGACTGGGGAGCTCTCTGCCAAAATAATCCGTACACAGCATGCTGGGCTGAAGCGGCCTGGGAGAAAACTTTGGCAAAAGGCAGTGGGATCAGGAGATTTGCAGTGCTGAAGTGAAACAGTAACTTTCATTCAAAAGAGCGATTTGCAGCATTAGAGTGGAAGTGGAAAACACGTGTGCCTGAATAACTACGTGTAGTGAGAGGTCCAGCTTGTTCTAATTAAATATAAATTTTGTATACTTCTTTGCAAGCCTGTGCGTAAAGTGTCACTCTAGTTCTGAACAGTCGTAGTTCTACGTTTGTAACAAACTTTTATCTCATTATTTTTAAGTAATGAGAAACAAATCTGAGGAATCTCAATTATTGCTTTCAAGTCTAGAATCAAGAGGTTTCAAAGCAATGAATGAGTTTGGCTGAATCTCCCATGTGGCCTTAAAATATTAGTGTCGGCCTTGAGAAGGGGCGAGAAGATAATAGCTAGAAAATCAAGGACTGGTCCAAGGACTTAATGTGAGAACATCTTTATTTGAAACTGATTACAGCAAGTCGAGACACAGTACAAATATAGGCCAGAGGAAGGCTGCTGGAGGAGGCTGTGGAATAGGAAGGGGCAGCTGTGAAAATCAGTGGCTGTGCAGTGAGGCTGGAAGTGCAGTAAGGAGAGAAAAATCTGCAAGAGATGGCATCTCAGATAGTGAGGCTTTTGCAGAGGCAGAAGAAAGATATTTTCAGCTGTGGTCTGAGTGAAATCTTGAATTTTTCTGTTGAGTTTTCCCTTGGGCTAATGATTTGCCAAGGGCAAAAACACAGAGGAAAGGGGATTGATGGATTAATTTAGAATACAGGGGATTGGAAGAGCTTTGGTGCTGCAGTACAAGGATATAAATTTAACAAGGAAAGGAACATCTGAGGTGTGGAAAAAAAGTTAACATCTGTCTTTAGGCTTCATGGAATAAAAAGGAAGAAAATTGAATTTATATCTCTAAGTGTACGCAATAAGAAATGGGGACTTGAATTGTGCCAAAAGCAATCCGGAATTAGATTTACCTTGATGAAAGTTAAAGTAATTAAGAATAATTATGCTCTTTCCTGGGACAAAATACTGGCATAGAAAGATGTTTTCTTAAAACATATAACTATGATGGAAATAATACATGTTTCCTGCAGGTCTTTTCATAGAAATGTATAAGACATTGTCATGTGTTCTTGAATGTTACCCCTAGAGAACTGAGGGAATCACAAAGGCTGTAGAGAGGCAGAGACTGAGTTAGGTGAGAGGCAGAGACTGAGTTAGGCAAATGTAAACTTTCTAGGAAAAATGAGTGTGGAAAGGGAACTCATTGTTAATTCCTGGATACTGCATAGTGGTTTGTCCTGTCTCTTTATATCTCCTGACTGGCCAGATAAGGTTGGATGATCTGATTTTAAGTGTACACAGGTATACACTGTGTAGGTTTTGTGCTGTAACAAGTGTATATAATGGAATAAAACCAGTCATATGAGGAAAGTGTACAGATCTGAGCTGCTAATGTAGAGAACAGTCATGGTGACTGAAGTCTTCTAAGACTCTTTCACTGATGTTTACTGACACAGTAAATGTAGAATTAGTTTGAAAAAATAGTCTCTATTCTGGAGTGATTTTCCAGCTTGTAGATCTCATACCCAATTATACTATATTCTATAAACGTGATAAAGACATTTTATTACCAGTATTAAATAAAAAATGGAGGCAAAGCAGGAGCTAGTGTGTATGACCAGCATGTGAAAGCAGTTCTCCCGGGGACCAAAAAAACCCCAGAGGGACCCTTTACAGAAGTTGTTGATAGCTACTGGGTTTAAGCTTGGGGTGAATCAGGCACCGAAATCTGCAGGCAGGCAGCCCCAAGGGCCGGTGGACTTGGATGATGTAGCATCAGCTACAAATACTACATTAAGGACTAAACGGCTATTAGCTATAGTAAAGGGAAAAATCCTAAGTGAGCAAGGATGAAATGCAACCTATCAAATTTCAAGTGGTTGGTATTGTTTACAGACAAATGGGAATGTTCTTTTAGTGCCTGAGGGAAGAGGTATTTTTCTCTTGTTATAACTCAGAAAAGAGATCTCTGTTTGAGACTCACCATTGTCCAGTGACCCAGTTCTTTATAGGTTTCAAATTCTGCCTTTAGACATGCACTAAAGTTAATGGGATTTGTGCAAAGATATTTGTGGACAGAATTTGAATTGGGAAAAAATAACTCTATATGAGGAGTGTATTTTTAAAATCGCCATAGAAAAAGCTACCTTTACATGTGAAATTAGTCTCATAAGCTTCACAAGAACTTAAAAATAACAGAAAATTGGAAAATTTGAAAAGGAACTTGCTTGATTTTACATCTTTTTAACCTATAAAAACAAATAATTACATGTGCTTAACTTTAATTTCGGCGGGACTAATCACACATTTAATGTGGCTGTTTGCATGCTTTGAAGCTCGGCAGTGTTTGAATACTTTCCACACAGGAGGCTTGGATTTAGGAAGGTGATAAGCTAAGAAGATGACTTGTGAGTGTGAAATGTTTTGAAGAAAATCTTGACGTTTGAAAAAGCAGCTTTTTGTCATCTTTAATGACAAGAATGAAGTTGGAAACAATTCCATGCAACATAAAGCAGTGTCCAGAGCCCCTCTTCTCTCTTTCTGTATTTGCTTGCGTGGACAGAATTCATGAGAAAAGAAGGGAGGTAGAATGCCAAAGGATACAGAAAACGAAGTGGAAAGTCATGATGACATCTGGCTTCTACAAAAAACCCCAGCAACATAGAGAGCAGAAGGTGAAAGTTACAAGGTTATAAAATAAGCAGCATAAAAATAGATGTTGAGCAGATTAAAGCTGCATTCAGAAAGGGTAAACATTTTTTTTTTAATCCACTATCTTTGCAGGGCAAAGTATTATGCAAGTATTAAAACCCAGATTCAATAAAAACATTTCTGCAGATCTGCATTAAAATCAAAGGCTAAATATCTGAGTAGTCAATTGCTGGCAGGGGTCTGGGGGTGCGGGAAGGGAAATCAGCAGTGAAAACTTGGCAGATTTTAATTGAATCTCTTTCTCTGCAGGATGTGGGCAGAGGATTCACAGTGGGGGAAAGGGAACGTGAGATGATGTCAGTGCTAGTGTAGTCTTTGCTGGGGTAGATAAGCATTGCTGTGGTAGGTGTCACTGTGTGGGGGTACTGAGCTCCTGGAAGCTTGTCCAAGTTTTGTGGTGTTTATGGTGGGACTGGTGGGACGTGAGCCTGGGCTCTCACCACGTCGCTGCGAGTGCTGTTGGGGTTTGTGTCAGCGTGGGCTCAGTGGGGCTGTTTCCTAGGGAGGATCCTGCAAAAGTGGATTAACTGAGTTCATGTTTGTAGTTCTCAAAAGCCATCTTGCTGTTCCTCGAGCATCCCACGTTGTTCCTTGGTGTCAGGACTTACCTTGTTTTGTGTATGCTTGATCCCAGCTTTTATTTGTTTGTTTCATGCCATTCCTCATTTCTGTTTGGCCCGCAGCTACTAGATGGTTAATCTGTGGTGTGATGTTGCAAAGAGTTTTATTCTGAAAAAGGCTTACAAGATCTGTATTCATTTTTTAAAAAAAGTATCTCTCAGGCATAAAAGGGAGAGAATCAAGCAGATGACTATCCGGCCTAGAGGGTACTTCAAAATCTAGAATCTGTTCTGCAAAACAAAAGATGACGTGCGTAAATCTGGCAGTTCTTTGTGTATGCAGCTCATTACCAAGAGTGTTGCAGTGTTACTTGCTAATATCTGGTGCAATCCTGAATGGCAGTTGTTTGACTTTGGACTGGAGCAATGGAGATAAAATGGAACTGGAGGAAACTTAGTCACTGAAAGAGGAGGAATCACACCATGAAATGCACCACCGTGCTCTCCGAGTCCCAGAGCAGGCTCTGCAGGGTAACATTTCAGAGATCTTTTTAGCAATAGGGATGAGGATCAGCTTGAAAAGCAAGCAAAACTGGAACCAAGTAAGTGGGAAATACTTTCAGGTTATGACTAATGCAATTATTAGAGAGGCTACTGCATGCACTGTGGTGGATTTTGCTTCAAATAGGAACAGAAGTTATGCCATGTGTGATTGATTCCAGGTTGGGTTACGATTTAGAAGTGCAATTAGTGAGTCATTTGCTACTTTATATCAATTATTAAAAACAACAAAGGTCTAGGTTAAAAAAAAAAATAGAAAGAGTGCATGTCTCAATATGTGCTGCTCTACTTGTTAATCTTCTGATTTCCCAGTTGTGTTTGGTGTGTGTGCACTGCGTGTCACAGCACGGGCTGTTCCTTACACCACCAAGTGCGTGCTGTTCGCTGTGCGGCACTCGCCATCATGGGCCCTTTGATCCCTGAGCTGCCTCCCCCCTCACTTTGTTTGGCCAGAACCAGCCCAGGTGAAGTTGTCTATAGCAAACCTGCAGATCAGCAGCTTCCTGAACCATTTATAAACACAAGTGCTTTAATCTTATTTTTATAGGTGCTGCTTAGGGCACAGCGCAAGGCAGCCAGCCTTGGCCATCCTGACATCTACGTTGTTTTGTAGACTGTGCCATCTTCAGCCCACTGGTTGTGTCCTCACCCCCATCTGGCAACTGCTCAATCTATAATTAAACATTTCCACCTGTGGCTGTGACAAAACTCAGAGCAATAAACAGGCTTCCTTAAAGGCGGCGGTGCATGTGCAGACGTGTTTTCTGCTGAGATTATTTCATTGTGGCGTGTGTCCCAGCAGTGTTTCCTGAGAAATTCAAACTTTGTAGTAAATTTAGTGTGTTTTTTTTTTTTTTTCAAAATGCATATTGCATGGCTCAAATGGAAGGAGGGTGAACTCTTTCCCAGGGCTGCTGCCATACTGCTCATCGCTGACGTAGGAGAGGGGGGTCTGTGGTCGCTCCTGTTGGCGTGGAGGAAAAAACAGTCATTGTAATTCCTGTCTCAGGGTGCTTCTGCAGGTTAGGGGAATCTAACAAACTCTTGGTGATGGTACGGTGTCAGTCCTTACAGAAAGGGAAGTGAGACTGAAGGGTTGTCACTGACTTAGTGCCCTCTAACATCACTGGTACAGCAATTACAGACCCTGGGGAAAGGCAGAGAGAAGTCGTGGGAAGTGGCCGGGCTCAGGGGCTTTCTCTCAGTGGAATCTCCTGTTGCTACTTTCAGAGACACAATGTCAGGCTACACAGGAGCATTGAGCTCACCCAATAAAGCAGTCCTTATGCAATAGTAAGGCCTGGATTGCATTTAATTACAATTTCTAATAAAGGTGGGGCCCTAAGTGATCATCTGAGCTCTTCTGCTCCTTAACATCTCTCTGTTGGGAAACGGGGTGTTGATACATCGTCTGGGCTTTAACATTTTTCTTTCCTTGTGAATGGAAGTGCTTTGAGCTGTTGTGCTCATGGGAACGTGGGGTGACTGCTGCTGGTTACAGGGCGTCTCTGCTTGTATGGTCAGTGCAAAGGAAGGTGACAGAAAGAATGGTCTGCAGTCGTGTTGTAGCTGAGCACACGGGGTTGGCGGTTTCTCATTGCAATCTGATGGCATAAAGTTCCAAAGATTGACTGTTATCTGCACCTCTCCTCCCCAGGGAAGCCTGGACTGTATGAACAGACATCCAAAGTAGGACTGAAATTCACAGTCCTGAGGTGCCCACGGTTTTTTGTCTTACTACTTTGTAATGCACATTTGAGATTTCATCCTGTGATTCCTTAATTCTCATGATGATTGTGGTTGATGTGGTGAGCACTTGTATGTTACTGGGACTGGAGACATGATGAACCAATCTGGAAATCACTGGTTTTCCGTTGTGTGGGTAGATATGCTGCATGTTATCTCTTATCAATATGAGCTAAGTATTTTCACAAATATCATTGGCAAGTAGGTAAATATTTGGGGGAATGCTAACCTCCTTTCTAGAAGAACGATGATACAGTTTGAAGAGTTACTGTTTTAGGGAAGAGCGTGATTGGACCAAATAAGGGAAGACAGGAGTTTAGTGCAGGTCCTTAGACAGATATATTAGGTGTCCATTTTTCCTTTTCCTTTGAAGTTTAGGATTGAAAACCTGCCATCACTCCAAAGCAGAAACAACTTGGGTGGCCTTTTTATCACTAATAGGCAGAGTAACTAGGCAGGACTGTGACTCTGCTGAAAAGAGGCTCTGTCATACAAGGGGTTTTCCAGGTCAAGATGAAAAGCAAAATATCTCTCATCACATGAGCCTTTGTACTGCGCCCATATTTTCTAAATGCTTTTGGCTTATCTTTAATGTTTATGCTGCTATCAAAAATAAACCCTGCTTCCATCTCTGCGGGTGTTGTATTTAACATCAACAGTGAATAGGCTTTTTCATTCCTAAATGCTAATTTTCTTTCTGTTTTCAATCTGTTTCTGGTACAAAAAGTTTTTGTTTTCAGTGGTGTGGGTTTTTTCTCTTTGTTTTTTTTTTTTTTTTAAACTGCATGCTTTCTCCTTCCTATATCTGTTTTTGTCTATGGCGAGCTGTATTTTTTTGATGGAAGCAATAGTTGAGTGTATTGATGACCCTGAAGCCTAGAAACTGAATCGGAGTTTGTCTGAGCACAGCTGACAGTACAGTCATAATAATTTTAAAAAGCTTTACCAAGATTCATTAGCAGAAAGTGGAAAACTCTTAGGAATAATAGTACTTGTTACATAGAAGTAGAATGCTTTGAACTGCGGTCAGAAATTGGGTCTAAAAATCTTGGTATGATGAGAAATTTGGTTATAATGAAGTAGTTTTATAACTTCATTTAAAATGTTGAGACTACAGCCAGAATTCAACGGTGTTTGGAAAATATTCATGAGCTGTATCCTTGGGATAAAAAGCTGACCTTGTTGAAGCTGGTGTGAGTGTTTCCTGAAGGTACTGGTACCCAAACCCACGGGGTCAGAGCAGTCTGTAGTTCTGACTTCTGTTCATCTCGAAGAAGTTGAAGTTCTAGAGCAGACAGATACGGTCCAGCACACAGAAACCTACATCTGACAAACGGGTGTTGGCACCTCCCTCTCCCAGAGTCTCCGCAGAAGCCTTACTCCTTGCAGTCTGTTTTCTCTCTCCCGTGATACCCCGCTGTGTTCCTTCCATCCCATAAACCAGAAGTAGCAATATTTGAGACTCTTTACTCCACATACCCAGTGCGCTGCTGCTTAACTCACTGCTAGTGTCTTATAAACTGATAAACGGGAAACATCTGCAACAGGTACAGGTCCTGGTCCATAATGCACACATCTTCTCATGTTTAGTGTAACACATCTGTGAGTGTAGAAATGCCCTGATCTGTCTGTTGTCTTTGCCTTAAATTTGAAAGTTCCCTTTGAATTTTTGATCTAAATTCACTTGCATTAGGAATGGGAAGTTGAATGCTGTTGATGTATCTTGTTGGCTTTTGTTTGGGTTTTTGTTGGCTTTTTTTTTTTTAATTAACCCACAGGTTAATGCAGGTATGTATTGTTATCCTCCATTGCTTTCCTGTTACAGATGCTCTTCAGCTCTTCTGCCTCTTATGCTTTGATGTGCAACCTTTCTATCATTTAACTCAACAAAGAAATGTAAAAATTCTACTAAATGCAGGTGTTCATGGAGCTATGACTCTCTATTTATCCCACTTGCTATTTGATGACCTAAATGATTTCAGCTCCTCTAATTACTTATTTAAGGACTATTGATCTCTCAGGTTTCTTCTGGGAGGCCTTACGGAATAGTATATCACACAGATAGCATTATAGTTGCCTGCAAATTAAGGCAAGCAGACAGACTGTTGTAACATTGTAGTAGCCAGGCAGGTGACTTATTTTAGGCTTATTTTAGTTCTATGTGAAAAATATATGTACTGATTTAAATACTAAAGAGCTGGAGTTGTCGCAGCACTGAGAACACAGCTGTATGTCGCTTGGCGATTGGATCTTCCTAGTGGAAAGCCCCACAATTATGTTTTAAAGACATTGAGCAGGTAAAGCCCTTTCCTGGGAACCACAGAGGTCTGAGACACTGCCTTCAGCTTCCCCTTCCTGGAGTGCTGGGTGGTGGCAGCGGAGAGAGAACAAGACTCTGAGATTTAGTAGATACAGAAGTGTTGCAGCGTTGGGAATTAACATGTGATCATCGTCATTCACTGTGTTTCCTGATAGCTTTTTCAGGATAGTATTCAAAATGCTCATATTTAAAATTAAGAAAACCTAATATATATGGTTCTGTAAGGCTGATCTTTGAAATTTTCCTGCTTCATGTCCAAAAGTGTTCTGTGTTGGATGTCATCAGTCAGCTCTTGCAGATAGTGCTACATGACCCCTGTCAAGTCTCTAATAAAGTCCTGTGAAACAATTTTACTGAGTGTTGGGATGTTCCTGCTGACTTGCAAATAGGTCCTCTTTCTGTGACAAGAGACAAGTGGCTAATTGGATTTGTTTCTGAATGCCACGAGGGTCACTGGAAATGGGGACTGCAATAAGTAATAAATAAATAAATAAGTGCTCCTGACGTTTCATGGGGGGAAGAGTTTCTTCTGAAGTTCTGTTCACATCGTGTGATCTAATAGATGAGTTAACTTACAACTTTAAGTTTCATAGCTGATTATTCAAGTCACTGCTCTGTGGTCCAGGGAATCTGTACTGCAGGGTGTGAGATCGAGACCAGTAACTAATAATTTAGTCAAGATCTGGGGGAGATGAGATCTCACTGCATGGATTAAACAATTCCAGTAATCTTCCTAAATATTAACTACCACTTTGGTTTTCTAAGGTCTGTTGAAAATGGCAGGTGTTTGGATCATGCTTATGTGTTACCGAGGAAGTTTCTCTTCCTTTGCTGTTAAAGCCAGGAAATATTTTCTGCGATTCAGTAAATGTTTCTTTTAATTTATTTTGCATATTCCCAATTAATCTTTAAAGACAAACTTTTCCCAACCTTGATGAGTGATTCAATGGGATATGTGGAGAGTGTGCAGTATTTTTAAAGGATAGTTTTCTATGTGGCACTTCAGTAGGAAGTGTGCTAACAAATGTTTGTAATATATATGTTTGAAGTCAGCACGGTGTATTTGCTGTAGATGTCATTTAGTGAAATAAGGTTTCATTGTGTGCAAAATTAAAATGTTTTTTTAATCACTGAAAAATTTTAAATGTGGAAGTCAAAGGAAGAAGGAGGTTTTCCTCTTTCAGTCCTGCTGCATTGTGCATCTGGCAGTTAGTAACCAACCTGCGTGTCAGCACTCCTGCTGGATAACAATCTTCCAGGCTGGTGCTGCCCGTACCCTGAAGCGCAGCTGCTCGTCCCAAGGGAGGGCAGGATGCAGGCAGAGCTGCTTCTCTATTCTCTACTCACTAATTGATCTCTGGCTTGGTGACTTCCAGCAAGGTCACAGGATTGGCAGCTACAAAAACAATGTTCTATGGAAAATTTAAAGGGGAAGAGGAGAAGTGCCTGGCATGGGATGGGTTGGGTTTCTTGTTTGTTTGCTTGCTTTTTTGTTTGTTTGCTTTTTGGTTTTTTCTTTTAAAAAATTCATATTTTTATTTGATTACTCTTCTGTTTTGCTTCTGCAGAAGTCTAAAACTTGGAAATGACTGATATCAGAAGTTTGTCCACGGTGACCTGTTCCTTCAGTTAGTGAGTAATGCCCTATCCTGAAAATTGTTCTCTCTCTTTGTAATTCTTCTTCTGTCTCTACCGTAACAGGGCATCAGCATTCTAATCATAGTGCAGATCCTGTAAAGGCAAAATGATTTCTAAGGGACTGTAGTGTGATCTCCTCCAATTTCTTTCTTTGCAGAAGACTTGTCGTGCTGGTCTTGAAAGGCATCTATCCATGTGTGGTTTTTGCAAAAGGGCTTGAATTCGTGTACGCTGCTTTCTCAGAACTGATGCTCTGATGAATTCAGGCACTTTATTATTTGAGAGGTGATGGAAATTTGGGGTTAAAAAAACCAAACAACAAACCAACCTAAACTGTCAGTCTCCAAATGCCATGGTCTGTGCTGCTCATTAAACACTGTGCAAGTAGCACTGGCTGTCTTTGTCATTGTTGCAGTAATGCCCTTTTTATACAGCTCTGAATGGCGCGGCTGGGCTCAGCAGGTAGCGCTGCCATGAGCACAGCCCCTGGGCCAGGGCCACACGCTGCCTGTCCTGCTGTTCTCCTGCAGCCATTCGAAGGATATTTACATGTGGTTTTTTAAAGCTGTGTAGCATGCTGCATGTGTCTAGTCTAGCAAAAGCATGTGAGAACTGCAAATAAGAAGATGCATTAGCGAAGCTTAAGGGCTTAAATACTTGAAAAGCAGAAGAGTCTACAGGGTTTGAATAAAGGAAATGGTCCAAACTGCCCGAACGCAAGGCTGGGACTCTGGGGGCAGGATCAAGCTGTACTCCATTGTAAGGGGTTTCATGGATGGTGTGGCAGAGACTGGAGAAGGGGTTTGGTTGACCTGGTAAGACGTGTGATCTAAAAATACAGGGATCATCCCAAAATTTTGTGAAGATGCTGATCTGTTAGAGGAAAAAGCTGGAGCAACTGACAAAGAAAGATTGACAGATGGCCAGTTTTTCTGGATCTGTGAATGGATGCAGAGGTCAATGCTGTTGTCATAGTTACTTAAGAACCTGGATACCCTGATGCTAAGAGCCGTAAAAATAGTTAATAAACATTATAAAACATTTGCTTCCTATGAAATCCTGCCTGCAAATTTCTGGTTTTACCTGAACTTTTCCAAAAGAAGGATTTTCAGGAATTTGGCAAATCCCAGGATTGTCACATTAAGTTTACACATTCATATTTTTCCAGGCTTCATGCCCAATAATGAAGCAAAAGAGAAAGGTGCACTTTCCAACTAGCTCATGCTGCATTTGAGGCACCAGATATGCAATATGCAATTCTAGAACTAGACACATTTCAGGAAATAGAGGAGTTCACATGTGGAATGGGAAACTCACATGTAAATAAGTCTAGGAACAATAGAGGGATACCAGTTATGGTAACTCCTCACCTATGCTGAAATAAGATGCAAATGGAGATTTCACAATTCTAGCAGCTGTGACTTAGGTTTGGAAAATATTAATGTAAAGGCCGAAAAAAAATATTCTAAGCAACAGTTCTGAATTAATGGAAGTTTGGTAGATAGTGTCTTCAGTCTCTGAAGTAACTACTTCTGTTTAGAATTTGTAAATTACGTCAAGTAGTTGGTTTCTCTTTCACAAATGCAGTTACTGCTTGCTCTGATTTTAACCCGTATTTGTTTCTTCGTGGAAAGTTAACAAATCTGCAGTAGCAGTAATAATTATTCTACATCTTGAAAGTTACCACTACTGAAACATCTTGGTGTATTTATGCTTATTCTCTGTCTTCATTTAGAGTGTCAGAAGAGGCCCACAATATTTGGATAAATGCATACTTTGTAAATAGAGCACTGCTCTTTGATGAAGTGCAGCTGCTGTACATAGAGCCGGCTTGGCTAACCTGGAAATTGGTTAAACGGATTTCAGTTAGTTGAAGTTTTATTAAATGGTTTATACTGAGGTGATATTTAATTTTGTCAGTGTTTCTAGATTAGATTTTTCTTGTGTGGACAAAACAAACAGTTATTATTAGGTGAAATTGTAATTATTTGGAGGTTTGTGATATTTAATTCTGAGGTTAAATGCCTGTGGTTTATAAACTCTGTCCTGAACTTCAACTCGTACAGTCTGTTCAAAGTTTCCTGTCAGAAAAAAACCAGCTGATAAAAGTTACTTGTCCTTAAAGAGCCTTTTTCCTAATCCTGCTTTACTAACTATTGTATAATTGGAAGCATTCTGGCTTGGAGCGTGTCAGCAGTGACATTCTGCCACTTTGTGTGTAACTTACTCTGGCGTTATGGAGTTGGGGAACTTGGGTAGAGAGGAGTAAAGGCTTGGACCAATTCGTAGGGAGCAGGAAGAGTCCATACGTCCAAGGTTAGGTGTAAACTTAGCTCCCAGTGCTTGGCTCAGCCCGTCTGTGGAAGTCCCCTTTTGTCAGTTCCCTTTAATTTATTTATAGATCAGATGAATAGTTATTGCTGTATGTATTTATAAGGTTCATAATGTCATGCAGGTTCTAAAAAGGCCGTGAAAGAAGAAGTGGAGAGCATAGATGCAGTTTGTGAAGGGCCCCTTGTGTTGGCTTAGATGATTTTTCTTGTGGCTAGACCGTGCAGTTTGCTCCTGTGTGGGGCAAAGCTGATGAAGTCTTGGGGCTGCCCCTCCCGTGGGCTGGAAGGTTGTGGCCACAGAATCAGAGCTGTTGCAGCATCTTTAAGGAATAAAATACGGAGCTTCCTCAGAGGTGGAATGATAAGCAAGCTCTTATGCAGTAGACATTCAGAAGTGTCTGTTTGTAGAATATTGTTTATTCATGTTGAGAACCAAATCGCAGTGAGTAACATATTCTATGTTTATAGTTGCTCTCAATAAGGAATAGTAATTGAATTACCAGCTAAAGACTGAAAGATTAGACACGATGTCTTTGAAAGAGGGGTGTAGAAGCAAGGCTAATTTGATTATTGCAGCAAATCCATTTTCTGTTCATTGTGGGCTGAAGCAAATAGTGTGATGGTTCAGAACTCCTTATGCTCTTTCTGTGACAAAGATAGCTGGCAGTGTTTGATGTTTTAACTCTTGTGTGAGACATGATACCACAGAGAGGAAACAGAAAATGAATGTGTTAAATTGTCACAAACCCCTGAGCTAATGAATTGATTTGGTACTGTTTATTGTACTAGAACTCACAGTGATTAATTGAATAAATGTTTAAGTTTGAGTCTTTAATTTGTCTATAAATATGTATAGTAATTAATGAGGAGGCAAGAAATAATCTTGAGAGTCACCTTGGGCAGAGGATAAGCATGCAGGATGCGTTCTTGGGAAGCAGCAGTGTAATTATGGTATCTAACCTCTGCCACCAAGTGGCAGTTGGATTTCACTGCCTACCCTGGCCCCAGAGGAGGAGGTCTGGCTGCAGAGCCACCACCATCACCACCACCACTGTCACCCATCCAAGGGAAGGGCATTGTGCCTAAGGGAAAGACACAAGCACAAATATTTTTAATGCAAAATTAGACCCGGAGTTTCAGAAGTTTTCCCAGCACAAAACCAACATCAGCTGCTTGTGTGACTCTGAAGTTGACAGTGCTGTTTTCTGCTGTGTATTATATCTGTATATAATATCTATACAGGATTCCATTCCATTAAACTGGAGTGAACCTGTTGTAGAGCACGTTCATGTCTTATCCTGGATGAGGAAATACTATTGCACAGTGCTGCTTCTTTCCACCAGAATTCCTGTATGCCCTCTGTTCCATACATAATTCAGGTGCAATACATAATTAAAGGACTATAAAGCCACACTTACTTTCATATATTTAAATTACTTGGCGAGCCAGAGATGGCGTTTGCCTTCTCTGTGCTTTTGCTTTGCCTTTTTCTGTAGTTTGTTGAAACAGTGGGGACCACAGCCTGGTCAGTTGGAAGCTACTGAGAACCACTAGCAAAATGTTAACCAGTACTGATTGTCAGGATTAGTATTATAATACTAAAAAGTATGTCTGTATAATAAAGTCTAATTAATTTGCAGTTGAAGCTGGAAGATATCAGTATGTTCTGTAGATATTCACTTCCCCTTGTTAGCAATGTCTTTGTAAATTGTAGCCTTTTCAAAGGAAAAAAACCCTACCTTGTTTTCCTCTTGAAGCATAGGGATCTCACAGCAACAGTAAGAAACCCCTGCACTGAATTGCCCAGGCTGTCACACTTCCTGGGAGTAGTATCTGTGTGGTATAACATCTATGTACCCATACAGGTCTGCAGCAAAGACTGGCTTACACATGGAATGAGAAGGAAAAAAAAATAATTAGTCTTACATCTTGAACTTTCTCACTGTTCCATTCTGTTCTGGATTTCTTTTCTTTAGAGCAATAGTTAGTGACTGGATCATGTGATGGTATTTCCAGTACTTCGAGTGCCATAAATGAGCTCTACATAGAAAGCATTTCTTAGATGCGCTGGGCCTTTTTGTTTCAAAGATTGGACATGTAACATTTTATATATTTAATTGCCATCAAGCAGAGTGTTTGGATACAGCTATTTAGAGCGACTGTCTGTGCTGTTGCAACCCACTCAGGGCCCAGAGGGAGACCGAGGAACAGAAAGAAGTCTCAGATTTCTTTGAGCAATTCAGGATTGCCAAATACTTTGGTTTGTTATGGCTGCTGGGCTATGGGATGGAGGAGTATTGGGAAGATCTGTTCAGAGAACGTTGTGTTTAAAAAGATCTGGTTAGGGAGTCAGGGAAGTATTCAGGAAATTGCTGCTTCTCTCTGCTCTGAGCACCAGAACTGTGAAGAAAACATAGCTTATGTTGAACATGAGGTAGAAATCAGTGTCTGAAAGATCCTTCAAAACCAGAATTGAAAACTGACATCCTTTTACAGCTCATGGCAGAAAAAGCCTCCTCTTTAGTTGAACAAGTGAACATTTACAGCAATTTTAATAAAGGACCTCCTGGCAAAAAGACTGAATTGTAACATCTCCAAATCTTCTTTTTATAGATAAAGCAGTGTGTCCCTTGGAATCCATACTGCTCAGTGAAACCTTGCTGATGTGCTTTGTGATGGGGATACATAGTCTTTGATAGTCCACATTAAGCCTTTTCCATTATATGTTGATAATATTTAGTTCCTTCCACTTACGGGTTGTTTTCTATTCCATACTTTCTATTATTTATTTTTTTCCCCTTGTGGGTGGAAACAAGCAACCAAAAACATTACTCTGTCACTTGACACTTCTCAGGAGCTCCACGACTTGGAATTTGTGTGAATACTCCTGTAAAGAGTCTCATGGGGCTGGTGCTCAGCCCGCTCTCCTACTGCAGGCACTGGCCTGCCCAGCTCCTTGGTGGTGGGGACAACCAGCCCATCCTTGGGGACCTTCTGTCTCTGAGGTCAAGTACCTGAGCTTATCCCAACCTGTAGTAATTGAGGCATTTTCTGACAGGTCATTGCAAACAGGATTTCACAGCGTGATAATCTCCAGCAGAGGGACTCTCACTATTCTTTTTTTCTTCTTTTTCACACTTTGCTTATGACACCTCCATCTGTTTGCTGTTCTGTGCTTGTGTCGTTGCTGTGAAAAAAAAATATGCAGCCACATCTTTTCTTATCTCTAAAGGCAGAACAGATGATATAAAAGTTCCCTCAAAGC
Source organism: Calidris pugnax (assembly GCF_001431845.1). Classification (NCBI taxonomy): domain Eukaryota; kingdom Metazoa; phylum Chordata; class Aves; order Charadriiformes; family Scolopacidae; genus Calidris; species Calidris pugnax. The sequence continues at coordinate 5,314,146 of NW_015090846.1, forward strand.
TTGCATGATCTAGTGTTTTTAACTCATTGGGCAGATGTTATTCAGGACTTACTCCCTCTCTCCATAGTTTTTCTGACCTTTGGCAGTCTCCTGATCATCACAATCTGCTGCAATGTGGAAGGACTGAGCTTTCTAGCAGCATGCTCTCTGTGGGCCTGAACCAAAGCTTGCTGTAATTGCTGGCTGTCTTTAATTACTTCACTGGGCTTTGAGTCAGATGGTAAGTGTAGAAGACACATAGTCACTAGCAGTCTCTCTGCCTTCTGCTGGCACTTTGACTTCTACCTGTTGTCCCATGAATACCTCAACATTTCTTTGTTATTTTTCTTTTAATCTTCCCATTTTAGTATCTCTGCTTTATGTTCCACAAGCAAAAGCTGCGAAAACCTCTTTGATGTGATTTTCTGTGCACCCCAACCCTTTCCCTTGCTCTCCACAGAAATTCTGTCTCTACTGGGCTCCGTGGGGAATGTGAGCACTGGAAATCCTGGCTGGGCTTGGAACTTGGGGAGCTCACTTCTAGGTGCTGAAATTACAGGTTTGTACACTCTGAATGGAAGAACTGGCTTGGCCTCGTCACACACACACACAAATAAATAAGTATCATATCTAACTATATGGAGTCCCAAACCTGCTTTTGACTGGTTTCCTTCATTCCCACTTCTTTCTTGCCTTTTCCTCCTCATTACGGGGAGACCAAATTGTAGCCTTTATCCTGATACTGCATTAGGGAGCTGGGGAAGAAGAGTGCCACGCTTCTGTCATGAATCTTTAGGGACTGAAGCTTGGGGATGACTCAAAGTACTTTGTCTTTTTCCCCCCCCTGTAAACAGGAGCTGCTGTGGTATTGCTTTTCAGACAGGGAAACCACTACTGCCCAGCCTTTGAACTGGGATGAATTCATCTGCTTCTCTGCTCCCTCATTGTATTTCTCCATGAATTGATATTTTTATGTTATGATACCACCATTGTATAATGCAGTAAAAGCCTGGAATTGGGAAAATGTGCTATCTGGCAGGAAAGTGTAAGCCTCCTTTACCTCTGCTTTGGGAACAGTTGTCCTGTAGAGAAACAAGCTGAGTAGCGCTGAGAAAATGGACAGGCTGAGTGCTTCCCTTCTGTCAGCAGGTTATTTTTCTCTTAAGTGTTTGTTTTACATTTTTTACTTTTACTGTTACTTTTCATGTTTGTTTTAAATAAGATCCCTGGCAGATGAAAGGTGCAGTGTTGAGAAACTGAGAGACTGAAGAACGTACAGAAAAAGCCGTTTATCCGTGAATTTGTACTGCCTTTCCCTGTGTCTTGGTTCTTCAGCAGCTGGGACTGATCTTAATGATTCTGCACTGATGGAGAATTTAGAGCGTGTATTCTGTTTTCCAAAGAGGATCCTTAAAGAGTGTGATGTGGATTGCGGACTGTTTTCCTTTTCATGTAGCTGTGTGTAATTGTTCTTGAGCTGCCTTTTACCTAAGCAATTCACATTAGTTTAAGCACTTGCAATTGCTGAGTTAATATTCTTGATCATGTTAACAACATCTGTTTGGGGAGTTATTGCATTTGCAGTTCTGCATGCAAAGCAGAGGGGGACTGCTCTCTTGTGGAACTGCTGATGAGTAATTGGGGAGCAGCAGAAACCTCTCAGCCCTGTGGAAATGCAGCCACAACAGCATACTTGGTCATGTACTCATCTAAGGGAGTCTGGGTGACATGAGTGAAGGGTTTGTGGTGAGGGACGGGCATTTCTGTTATATATGTTAAGTACCCGGTAGTATATCCTCCTCCTCAACACTTTAGTTTGCAAAAATCCTAAGTTTTTCTTGTCATAATTGCTTTTGCGCCTTATTAACTGTGATTCTCTATGCCAGTATGCACAATGACTGTTCTCTGTTGTGCTCAACATTTATCTATGTTTTGGTGTGATTTTCAGGATATGAATGTATTTTCCATGTGATGGTGCTAGAGTGGGCCACAAAGGGGAGGGGTCATTTAGGGCTGAGTCAATATCTCTTTGCATAAATTGCTAGTCCTAAAGCAGGGTGTTCTGGAAAGGCCCAGTGTTAGGAGGGGAGGTGCCACGTTTTCTCTCTGTATTACCTTGAAAGGAGCACATTGCTATAATATTGCTGTAGAGCAGTGTAATTCAGAGCATTATATGAAAAGTGTAATGGTCAGAGGAGACACAATAACAGCTCCATCAAATATTGATAAAGTAGGATTATTAATTTGAGCAGGAGTGTAGGATTAAAGTGTCCCTTGAGTTTCATTCCCCATTTGATGTGAGAGTGCGGTTTTGCGGTCAGAGAGTGGGAAGCTCAGGACAACAGGAATCTTTTCTCATCTCTTCAATGTGTTTGCTTAATGTCCTTGGTGGTTCAGTGGATATATAATACTATTGACCAGAGTTCATAGAATTACGATATGCTCCTATGGTGGCACTGTTGAGAGTGAATTTCACAATGATCTTTCTGTTAGTGTAGCTCAGTCTGATTTGTACTTCCATGAAAAAGAAAAACACCTCTGAACAAGCTGATGATTTGCAGTCCTGGTGCCCTGGAGTCTCGTCCTCCTTCAGAACTACCTGCTTTTGTGAGATGGTGAAAACACTGGGTCAGTACTGGGGAGCAGAGAGCGTATGCCATTGGCCCACTTGGCCCTCTAGTCTGGAGTGGAGGATGATATTTTGCTTTTGATGGTGTGTGTAGTCTTGAACTAAATAAATAGCAAAGCAAGTAGAATGAATTGAATTTTACACAGCCCTTGTTTAAAAAGAGCTTTCAAATGTCTCACATTTGAAAAAGGCACTGCAGGTTAGAAATGAGATTTGCTTTTAGAGCTAAGCCCTGATCTGCATTACTAAAAACAGTTGCGGCCATTAAAATAGAAAGAATTTCCCTTTGAATTTCTTTTGAACAGTATCTGCATTCTCTGCATCACTAGTGTTAGCTTTTCTTTTCCCACCGTTTTGATCCAGCAGAATAGTGCAATAAGGATTTGTTTTCCTCTTTAGGTTCTTCCTGGTTCTAATATTCTATATAGAAGAAGAACTGTTATAATCATACAAGTTCTGTAAATTCATTCTTCCATGCTTATGCACAAAGTGCACATTCTTGGCATCTCTCAGTATGTGTCTGTATGTGCAGCAGCATTTTAAACATTCCCTCTGTGCCCCAAGGCTTTTTTAACTGATAAAACTCTCCAGCCTAAAGCATCTTCTCTTTTTCTTTTTCTTTTTTCCCCCCGCCTTTTGAGTGTTTCCCTTCTCTCTCTAGAGCCATTAGATGTTCTGACTCTGCACTTCAGGAGATCAATATGCTTTTGGTATTTAGAGGCATTATCATTCTGAGGCTGTACGACTAGTATGTATTCATCCTATTAACATCTGCTCAAAATTCCCACCATCCCACCGCAGCTCGCAGAGAATGACCGTTTTGTCCTTGGTCGGGCTCTGTGGCTCGGGTGCCGACACCTGGCTTATTGTCGGACGGATTCCATTTCACTCTTTACTTTGTTTTGACCTTATTTCACCTCCGGAAGCTCAGTTTCAGCTGAAGATGGATGAATGAATCGGGAAGCGTTGTGTCCGTTGCTGCCGTGGCAATTCTTGTGTGGTACTGCCCAAGTAAGTTATTTGGTTCCTGAAGTGTAGGAACCTGTTCTGACCCAACTGTGAGCTTCTATCAGCTCACAAGGATGTGCTCATAATTGAAATACCATTTCGGTAAAGCAATAAAAAAGACAAGAGATCAAGTCCTCTGCCAGGCAGAATCAGCAATTCACTGTCCTTACTGGCTAATTTAATGGAGGATTATGAGCTTTAAAGTCATGGAAAGAGGATGAACTGAGGCTTTGACTTCAGTGTTAACTCCCGCGGATATTTGGTGGTGGGAATACCAAGTGTCTGCTTTATAATTTTAACAGAAATTGCCAATAGGGTTAAGGTACTGAGGGGAAATAAACAAGACAGTTGGAGTTAAGTATGTATCAGTGTTGAAGTTAACAGCCAGGAGCGGATTCACTATTTTAAAATCATGTCTAAAGGACATAACCTCTTACTGACTGGGAAGAAACTGTTTCAACGTAAAACAACAGTGTGTTGACATTCCTGGCTTTCTCCAGTGCATTTTGGTTGCTTTTGTTTTCTCATTCATGTACTCCAGAGAGTTGGTTGCTGTAGTAAGAGTTGCTGGATCATTCACATTAATGTGCACTCTTCAAGGCTACTTAGGGTTAGCTTTGACTGACAAAGAAAAATTCAAAGTAATCGTTAGCTCATTCAGGATTTCAGGGAAATGGCTGTATGATTCCCCAAGTTCTAAGAGGAAACGTTACAACAGCCCATACAGTTGATGGTATTGGAGGTTGACCTTTTACCTTTCTAAGTGCAATGAAGCTGTGAAATCTCAGAAATACTGGCTGCTGGATGGTGATTAATCTCCATGTTACATTGTCTGACCTGGATCAAAGGAAATGCAGAAGCAAAGGGAACCTGTGTTTCAACACGCTTTACAGAGAAGTAGAAATGGAATTGAAGACATTTTCATTTAGTCTTGTGTAGTACAAGTGACAGTGATTTGTCATTTTCTCAGAACACACACATCTAAAGAGATTTTCTCCTTGCTTCTTGGATTCCATTTTTCTCCAGAGTGGTTGCCCTGCTGACCTTCTGGGAAGTGAGACTAGCAGAATTATGCAAAGTCCCTTGGTTCGGAGTCATGCATTAAAAAGGCTTTAGGATCAAATGGAGTTTAAATCTTCAGTCAAATGTATATATATTTTTAAAGCATTGATAGCCCCTCATGAAACACCTGCGACTCACTGAACGTACAAGTTAGCAAAGATCCAGAGATAGGTCCATACACCATGGATTGAAATTAAATTTCTGCAACAGTCCTAGTATTACAGGAAGCTCAGCCAGCCATACTTTGGCTTCCCTGCTGGTCATGCATTCAGGAAAGGAAATTTCCCTGAAGTCATGTCCTGTAATAAAAAGAGGAGAACCTAAAGCTGAGTTGGAGCAGAAAGTTTCATCATTTGCCCAGATAGTATAGTGAGGCTGGCATATGCAGTCACTTCCTAAGCAAATGAGAATTAAATTGTCAGGTTTGTGACTTCTGTCTCATAAAGCATTCAAGCATAATAAATGATGCTGACAAACTGGCCTTGGCGTGGAAAACTTCTTTCAAAATGCAAGATATGGCTTCTTAGTGGTATAGACATAGGGGTGACTTAGCTGCAATGGGGTTTCTTAGGGACAAAATGGATAGTGTTCCAATAAGCTGTCAATTACCGTGTTTCTTTCCAGAAATGATACCTCTAATTGGTGAATGGCAAGGCTGGATTGGCATTAGACATCCAATTTAAAGTATTAGAACTCTTTCTGTGTTTCTTCCCATAGTTCTTAGGAAGTTTCTACATCCATCTGCTTGAATATTTTGTGTACAACCTCCTAAGAAGCCTTATATGTCTCCCATCAGACAGACAGGCTTTGATGCTTATTCTTGCTCTTGCTGAAACAATTATAATCCTGATGAAGCTACCATTGTGCTTTTCCCAGAATTAACCGGTGCTCTATTCCTGTGATTATGTTCAGCAGTAGGTTGGAAAAGAGAAGAACAGTTCTCCCTGTGTAAGTTTTTGAGTGCTCCTGTGAATATGGGCTCTTCTGCTTCAGACTTTGCTGCTGCTGCTTCCCCTTCCTGCACCCGAGGCCTTTGGCAGTGCAGTCACAAGACTGATTGTTCTTGAATCCCAGCATAAGTGGCAGAAGCCCTTGGCTTAAAAACGTTCCATATAGTGAAGTGCACAGTCAAACACTTAGACCTGCACCATTCCCCCTCGTTGGGTGTGTTGTCCTCACAGCTGACAGTGCACAGCCAGGCTCGGGTGTTGCATCTTCTCTTCCTCGTTGTAGCAAGAAAGTCACGTTGACCTTGTGCAATGTGATGTCTTGTGTATGTGAAAGTCGATGATGTCAGAGTTGGATTTCTTGATTATAAATCAAGATTATAGACTGCATTTTAATTCAGCATCCTATAAAAGCTTTATTTTTCTTTTTTTTTCAGGGGCCGTCAAGCAGATTTTGTTTCAGACATATTGATGAACTCCGGTGCACATTCAGCACACCAGTTAGCAGAGCTACACTTGTGCTGCAGATCAATATCACCTTTTGCAGAAGCTCAGCAGGAGCTTGGTTTGCCTGCTGTTGCAAGACATGAAGTAGAAAATGTGCATCAACCACGCTCCCTAAGAGAAGTGGAATAAACTAGAGCTTCCCTCAGGGCAGAGAGAAGTGCTGAAGCCCTCAAAACCTCCGCCTACCCTCGTCCCTGGTCCCATTATGCAGTTAGAAGCAAATGAGGATATTTTTCAGAAGAAGAGGTGAGGGATTAGGCCTGATTTAAGTCTGCAAGGATCATAGAATTAAGGTGGGCATATCTTTTGAGTATATTTTTTTACCATGTCTTTGAAATAAAATCTGATTTAGGATTACTGATATCTTAAGACCTGTAACTGGTTACTCATAAACCTTCACTATTCTGAAGGTGGGAAAATGCTTAATATATTGGTACAGTTCACTTGTATTTATCATAACTGATACTGAGCTGTCTCTGGCAGAGAATGTATATAGCATCTAATTATGTAGGTCTCTATCCCTTCATTTTAGGTTGCAGTAATGCAGCAGTCCTAATAGCGAATTAGAGCATTAACTAAATGTGGGATTGTCTCTTGGCTCAAATTGTTCTGATCTGACATAAGTGCTGCCAAAGTAGTAGAAATGTAGTTGGTAATTATAAAATCCTTTCTATGCCAGAAGGAAACAGTCAGGAGTACAAGTATATATGCTTGTCAGGTTAAATTTGCTGACTTTCATGGTATTTTATTTTCCTAAAGAGGGGTCTACACGTAGAGAGCAGGTGTGGAAGAATTTTTGCCAGTGCAGTGACAAGTTAATTATTTAAATCCTAATTATGAAACAAATTCAGTGTTATTGACACTGGGATGAAGCACCATTTGAAGACCATGAGAACAAGCTTGAATGCTGTTAACAGTTACATAAAGATCTGTATTTATCATTCTTAAAGGTCTGTTAAGGAATCTGACAAATGGATGGCGATGGAAACACCAGGATTTAGCATCTCAGCAAAATGAAGTGTGTGCCCATCTGCCAGTGTGTGCTGCAGGGATCCTGCCAAGGCTGCCCGACCCTCTTACCCGAGTGACAGCAGAGCCAGCAACTTCTGCACACCCAGTTTAGGTAAGGCCATTATTCTGGGGCATCTGTGAAGAAGAAACAATTGACTCACATGGGGAGTTCAGGCTGTAGAATATTCTTAGAGCAGAAGCTAACTTCAGAGATGTTTGCTGCTCCTGTGTCGCAGTCTGGTTACACTGATATTGATGAGACATGGCCTAGGAAGTCCGGAGTGTGCAAACCTGAGACACTGAAAGTAGCTGGGCAATATCCCCAGCTGGTGAGTCAGGAAATTGAACATGGGTCTATTTCTGTCCAGTTCTTCCTTCTCCTCACAGTGGCAGGTGTGTCTGTTTAGTTACCTGGAGCGGATTTGGAGGTGGTAACGGTACTTCTAGAACCCAGTGTTCATTAAGGTGCAAGTGCACAAAAGCAAGACCCGCGTCTTCGGGTTCTTGGAGAATATTACTCATTCCCCAGGATTTGGCACATCCTTGGGCTGCATCCATTTTACTTCCTGCCACCTACTGTGTAAGAATGTCCATTTTTTTCCTGGAGGCCTCATTACAGAGCAGACTGTGCAGGGAGACTGTGAGAGGCAACCGAGATTACATCTGGAAGGAAAATGAGGCAGAGCTCGCTGATTTATACAGCATTCACAGGCGTCAGTTCTGTGGCAGAGATAGATATCATATACAGCACTTTGAGGCTAGGCTCTGCCTCAGAAAACACAGCTCACATGGTGCAGCTGGATGTGTTTGTTTTTCAGGTCCAGCTGGGGACTCTTCCAAAATTCCCTTTTCCCCACCCCCAGTGTTTGGCTTCACAGAGCGCAAACTTTTGCACGAGAAGGTTCCTTTCACCCAGGCTCTGCTGCGAGGCACAGCTCCCTTGCTCTGGCTCCCATTGTAGGTTCCTTTGGGTCTGGCTGAGCATTTAGCCTTTCCCTCGAAGGCTGCTGGGCGCCGGGGCACCAGCATGGCTCCAGGGTAATGCAGACATTTGCAACAAACATATGATAGTTTAGAGAACTTGCCTTTCAGAGCTGTTTTCAGGCTGTAGATCCGCGAGCTGCCCAGCACTGCCCTCCAGTGGCCCGGGAGCCTCCCTCTGAGCAGGATAGTCGTGGTGAAAAGGGATATTTACACGTTGGATCATTTTGATGAAAACAGCAGCAAAAACTCTCAATAGTCAACACATCTTCAAAACGCTCTTAGATCCAGGCAATGTATTGGACACCTCCTTCTTCCTGCTATAACATTTTACTACAGAAAAACTTGCCTGAGACCTCTTTTTACACCATGAACTGTTTCCTGTGGCTGATCAACGTTCTCATCTTCCCAGCTGCCAAAGGAGGCCCCTCGGAAGGATTCACCTCCACCGATGCAGCTGTAAGCAGTGGAAGAGGATCAAAGGGGCTTAAAGTTGACCTGCAGCTCTCCAGCAGGGTTTTGTGTAGATCAAAGGGTGCAGGCATGGTCAGAGCCCAACTTCTGTAACTTTCTTTAGAGATAATTTGGCAGAAGTACAGCCCTGTCTTTACTAGGGCCTAGTCTGCCTCTGTAGTGAATGAGCTCATACGTTGGAGAGGAAGCTCTAGGTGCTGTGTGTGTATTGGGTGTCCTTCTTGCAGTTCTTACAATTTGCTCTTTTTTTTTGGAATGAGGCTTGTAATGAAGATCTATGCACAAGCAGCCAATTTTGCAAGGCAGAATAGGTGATTTCGGGCAAGTCTGCTTCAATTTTGTCCCTTCAAATGCTTACATTAGACCTATATCCTTCATACAAATACGGGAGTCCTCCAGGAAATCGGTGGTGATACTGATTAGAACAAGTTCTGGTTAAGATGTCATTTCTCTGCAGAAGTGATATTCTTTGAAGAGGACCTAGTGCTGTCCCAGTTTCTCAGTTAAGGCAGGATTTCACTGAGGTGTTGTTGGCTGTTGGTAGCTGGATGACTGACATAAGTCATGTGTTTGAGCCCTGTCCCTGGTGCACGGCAGGAGGCAGAGTCTGTTGCCACAGGATGGCGCCCGATGGCCGGGAGTTCAGGGCTGCGTCTGCGGGAAGGGTCAGACCCCAAACCTGTGCATTTGGGATATGTATGCTACTTCCAGTCCTAAACCACAGAGGTATTTCCTATCAAATTCTCAGAAATAGATGGTCATTCTGTGCCGGTCCTACTGGAGCGCCAACCCTCTCTTTCATCAATGTTACAGTTTTATCTGAAATTGATTGTTTTTCTCCAGGAAAGTGAGATGGGGTCAGAACTCTGACCGACATTGCTCTGTTGAGTCACTGCATGGCAAGAAAAAGCCAGCTTTCTGCTGTTTCTTGTCATGCTGGTTGTTTGATTGCCATGACCTAGGACTGACCAGTGCCACACGCTCAATGCTCTTATCAGGCAGCGTGATTTACGTACCAGCAGTGCTGATTAGCAATGAAACTAAAACTTACTGCATCTAAAAAGTGCAATTGGAATGTCTTGCGGCTGGAAATTTTGTGTGATTTTGGCCAAGTTTTGATAGCAACTTTAAAGTTTTGACTCCCAAACAAAACTGTTCCATGGCTCTTGTGCTGTGTGGGTGCTGCAGTTGGTGTGACAGTGTTGTGTGTGCAGCCTGTCCCTGTCCTGCAGCGCTTCAGGATGGGACTGGGTGCGTTCCTCTGGCAGCGCAGGTGACATCACGAATTTCTTAATTCCTGTTTTCACACAGTGGCCTTTGCTTGAGTTTGTGCAGTGCAGAAGGGACATCTAGTGGCCACATGGAAAAGTTGTGACAAAGCGTGTTAAAGACAGTAACTTTGGTTGTTACAGGAAACAGCAAATTTCAAGTTAGAGATTGGATCCTGGGAACCCTCAGTTATTTACATCATCAAACTGTATTAGAGTGTTTAAGTTTACAGAATTGGCCTGTGAGACCATAGGCTTGAAATTCCAAAAAGCTTTTTAAAAATATAGCTGGCACTTTTCAGCAGTGATTGAAAGCAGAAGAGTGTGCTGAAGCAGTCATTTTTTGGACACTGTTTTTGAGTGGAACTGGAAGTTTGTTTCTTAACTAGCTCAACTTCCCAAGTTCTAAATCTGCAGCCACTGTTCGTATGGGCTCCTTTGTTTATGGTTGTGCCTAATAACCCTGAGAGGATGAAGCTGGAGAAAAAAATCAGAAGATTTTGATGCTGTTAGCTTGCATTGCTCAATTCAGAAAAGTAGATTTGTATTCTGTGGGGGGTTCCAGAGCTGTAAGGAGGGAAGGTGAGGCTCTCTCCTCTGAGGCAGGTACGATATGTGCACATGAGAGGAGACAGGAATGCCTTTATTCTTCCCAGCTTCTCTCTGTGATAATGGCCATGATATCACACATCTAAGCTCTTAGTATCCAGTCTGTAATATTAAGATTATTTTAAGGTCTGTGTGAGGAAAGATTGTGAAACTCACGCAAGCATACATTGTTCTTTGAATGGAAAGTGCAGCCTGTTTTTCTCAGGTACTTTGCTGTGCAGTTCATTCTGAACTGTGTGTAGAAAAATGTATAGGGATGTTTTGTGAAAAGCACACAAAAAAGGTATAGAATAAGAGGGCAGAAAGGCTCTGCTGAGTACCCCAGACCTACTCACTCCTTTTCTCTTAATCCATCTTGCCTACTGCTGCCCCATTTTCGTGGCATGCGTTTCCGGCTTGCGAAGTTTCCTGCCTCCTGGCTGAGAATAGAAGCCTCGCTGTTACGCTGTCCTTAAGTCTCCTGTAATGAGTGTTACACAGACGAAAGCAGCTGTGTCCTTTGGCTCTAGTTTTAATACTATGTTAAAGAGCAGATTATAGTGACGTTGGACTGCAGCGATGCGGAGGTAGCACAAACCGTGGCCGGTTTGGGGAAGGCTTTAGCAAGGATGACTAAGGACTTGGAGCTTAATGCTTTAGATAACAAATCCACCCAATTGTGCTCCTTCTTTGGCAATGTAGTCAAGCCTAACAAATCAGGGCCTTCGCAGAGTTGAATTAGGGTCCTTTAATTGGACTAAGCTGGTTAATACCCGCGTTGCCTTTCGTATGCCCAAGGGTCTGGCACAGAAATGGTCTGCCATTTATGCTGGCAAAATCTCATAAAATTGCAACCACGAATGTTGAAAAAATTAAACTCTAATATCCTCACAGGTAGACACTGGATTAAGGTATTATGGTTATTATAAGGAAGTTGGATGTCTTGACTTTTGCAGGCTTTGTTACCGTGGGGTTTGAGTGACACTAAATGAGCCTTCAGTCCCAGCAGACCACTTGGGTACGCCAGCAGTTAATTGTGGTCAGAGAGAACAAATGAGCACTTTTTTCAAGAGGATCATCCCTCGTAACCTGCTCCAGCCCCAGAACTCACAATATCTGTGTCCTGGCAGCAGATCAGGCATGAGAGTCACTGCTCTCTGTGGAAGATTTTGGCTGAGAACCGTATAATGCTGCCATTTCTCAGGGTGCTGGAGTCCAAACCTTTGGGAAGGTACCACTCATAGCATTCCTGCCTGTGCAATATTACTGACATACTGACTGCATTAGCAGTGCAGTTTGAACCCAGCAACATTAGCTTGACAGAAAGACCAAATGAAGACTCCAGAGTAAAACTCAGTCACTCATTTGAGACATTGTCTCAAATGTACCGAGACACCAAGAACGTTCCTCTCTGGAGCTTCTTCATTGTTCAGCCCCTGCTAAACTGTTTTGCTCTGAGTCTGGCTCGTGTGTAGTAAGTCTTTTGTGGCTGATGGCTCTGTCAGGGGTGTGAGGTGCCACAGGCCACACAGCACAGCAGCAGCAGAGCTACACGAGACCTAAGCCTCTGTGGGAGGACCTTCACCTCCTTATATGTGGGGATTTGTTACACTAATTCTGTTTTATGAAAGCTGGGCATGTCCTTCAGACAGACATATGAGCCATAAATTACTATGGGTAGATTTATTCCCCAAGTGCTGTAAAATATTGCACTTCTCAACTTACAGAAGTGGCTGTATTCAGTCGAGGAAGAACGGTGGTTTCTTGCAGTGTTAATTATGGATTCGTATGCATTTGTTTTGACTTGGAAAAGGTGGGTTGTTGGGAGGATAATTCATGCAGGTAAGGCAAAAAAATGCTAAGCAGAAAGATTCTGCACATGTCAGTGCTTGGTTAAGTCCCCTGAGAGCAAGATGAGAATCTAAGGAGAGAGAAATGAGTTCCAGATGGTTGTGGTAACTGGCAAGAAACTAATACTGGGACTGATCTTGAGAAAACAGACTGAAGACATCAGAGATGAAAGTGGGGGCAGGGTGGTCCAGATAAGGTTGATAACACATGACATATCATCTCTGTGGCATTCCAAGGCTGGATAGTGAGATGAACCATTTGTTCTTAAATGGCAGTGGTTTGGTGGTGGAAAGGCTCTCGCTGTGCCTGTTGTGAAGGTAACAGAGTGCAGTAAATACCCCCTTTCCCTGCCCCCGTCAGCCTCTGCCTGCTCTCCCGGGATGCTGAGGGGCAGAGGTGGCTCGTTGCAGGATTGCTGGTTCCATCCTGTGCAGCCCACGGCTGTCTGCACCACCTCCTGGCTCTCTGTGTGTCTTGTTTGAACTAGGAATTTGTATGGCGTCCTACCTGCCTCCTATTTTTAGTTGTCAGTGGAAGGGTGAGGCAATGTGCGTAATTCTCATTACAGTTAACTTAATCCAATTGTGATGTGGATTTAGAGGTACTTAGGTCTCCGCTGAGTGTGTGCTCGGTCTTTTTCCAGTTACTCTCATAAAACAATGGACACCAATCAATTTGGCCACGCATTTACACACGCATTTACAGGTGTGATGTGATTTGGGGCTTGTGTTATTCAGACACTTCTTCTGTTGATCTCTATAACTGTTCCTTAATTGGGAAAAGAGGGTTCACGTACATTTTGTGGGTTCCTATGTCTTGTGGGTTCATGGAGCTCATGGTGTGGGAGAGACAGCAGTGCAGACTAATGGGGACTAACTCTGCTCTTTGGGATTAACAGGGGGGGTTTGTGTCTTTTGTCTTATTTTCTCTTTGAACAAAGCAGCCTCTATCAGAAAATTGTCATTGATGCTCATTGGGAATTTGTGTGTAGGTATGAGCTGATACTGAGGCCTGCAGCCTAGCAATGACCCTCTGCCACCTCCGTCCCCAGGCTGGTTCTGAATTCACGTCACAGCCATGGAGGGGACACCAGGTTTTTCTTCATTATTTGATCTGAGAGGTGGAGCACCTCCCCTGTGAGGACAGGCTGAGAGAGCTGGGGTTGTTCAGCCTGGAGAAGAGAAGGCTCCGGGGAGACCTTAGAGCAGCCTTCCAATATCTGGAGGGGCTACAGGAGAGCTGGGGAGGGACTCTTTGTTGGGAAGTGCAGTGAACAGTTTTGAATTGGAAAAGAGAGATTTCGATTAGATACCAGACAGAACTTGTTTGGTGTGAGGGTGGTGAGAGCCTGGCCCAGGTTGCCCAGAGAAGCTGTGGCTGCCCCATCCCTGGAGGGGTTCAAGGCCAGGCTGGATGGGGCTTGGAGCAACCTGGGCTGGTGGGAGGTGTCCCTGCCCAGGGCAGGGGGTTGGAACTCGGTGATCTTTAAGGTCCCTTCCAACCCAAACCATTCTGTGATTCTTTGTAGGGGCGAAAAAACCACACAGGGTGCTTTTTCCTTTGTAGTGTGACCCTCCCGGTTCCCCAGTTCCCCGCCACCCCCGACAGCCCCGGTCTCTCCAGAGCGGGCCGGGGGGCGCAGCGGCCGCTCCCGCCGCTCCTGGCTGCGCGCTGCGCGGTTCAGTCCGCGCCGTCCGGGCCGCGTTTTCCGTCCGTCCCGGCAGCGGCGGCGGCGCGGGAGGGCTCTGTCCAGCGGGTCGGTGCTGGTGCGGGCGGCGGGAGAGGGGCCGCCCCGCCGGGGTGCGGGCACTGCCGGGGCGCGCTGCCGCACAGCCGCTCCCTCTCCCCAGAGGCGTTTAGAACGGCCACGCTTAGACCTGTCATGGAATTAAAGAGAACCGCATCCCGGGCGTGCAATGCTGCTCTCCTGCTGCCACTTCTGTTCTGGGGTAAGTTTTTGGTCTTTGCCTGATTCTTACCCAGCTCCTGTGGACCAAATCCACGACCTGCCCGTGTATTGCAGGGTAACCGAACTAAATGGCATTCTCATAGTTAGATTTGAAGCCTGAAAACTTCTTGTCTGGAATATAAGCAGGCATTTAATTCCAGATACTTTTTTCCTTCTATTTATTTCTTGTCTCCTTTTCTCTTTCTTCACGTGCGTATGTATATAGGCGTTTATTCACAAGAGCTAAGTCTGCACTTTCATGTAATTAGGTATTCAACTATAATAATAACCATTTCCTCCACTGAAAAGTTCTGAATTTTACGGTTGTGCTCATACAGAAGAAACACAGAACTTTATGTCCATTCTGTCTGCTTTAGAAATGCATGTAGGCAAAAGAGGAGTGTACCTAGGGGAGTGTGCTGATACATTGATGTGCCAGTTACTCCTTGAACAAAATGTGGAGGAAGAAGACATTACATGAGTATTCTCACTTAGAAATTTTGAAGAAAGCAGAACCATCCTGAAAGTGCAAGAGAGTCTATTCCACTGATGGGGGGCGTTGGTTTGGTTTGGTTTTTTCCACATTGAAAACTTATTTTGTAGCCAAAGAATATACTTGAGTGTAGTGGGATTCTTCAAGTTCACATGGACATGTCGTTGAGCTCCAAAAGTCACCCTTGTATACAATTTCTTATGCTCCCTCAAAACCAGATTTCTCTCTTTCTGCTGGAATGGGTGCCTGGAGACCTGCTGGGCCTAGACATCTGTTTTAGTTATCTAGGGATTATAAGGTCACGTCAGGAACATGTCCAACCTTTTACTGGAAAGTATGATTTGGATTGAACCAGTCTCCTTATCCTTTCCTCAATGATGCCAGGCCAGTGTCTGTATGTAAAAGTCCTGAGGTAGGACAGGAATGACCAATGACATGAAGACGTCAAGGTAAAATCTGAAAATACACTCAGAGTGCCTTTTCTCTGCTAACATCTGCTGCATTTGGCATTTTCTCACATTAGTGGGTGATGTTCATGTACTTTCTGAGAGTTGGAAAAAGTTTTCAGCTTTTCCTTTGATTCCCCAACAGTCTTTTTCTTTTCCCCCTCTGAAGCCTCCCTGAATCTCCTTTGCTCTGTTCACCTCAGACTATAAATGTGAAAGTCAAAATATGTGTTGATTTTTGTCTGATTTTTTTTTTTTTTTTTCCCCTCTTCTTTGTACCAGCTTCTTTGTCTGGTGCATTCACTCCAAGTGCCTGGAATTCCTCTGGCCACAGGGAAGCAGCAGGACTGTCCTTTGTATCTAGTAACCATAGCTACTGGTTTGGAGTGTGAAGCAATTATGGTGGCTTTGTGTGGTGCAAAGGGAAGGCCCATTGCTCAGTGCCCTGCTGCCAGAGAGCTGGCCTGTTTCTGGGGATTTGTGCCGTTTGACCATTGCACTGATAGCTTTTCAGTCTTGGATAAAGCTCTTTTCTGGAACAGTGATTTACTGAGAAGGTTGTTTTCTTTTGGAGTGCAGGTGGATGATACCTCTTGATACAGCCAGCAAAGCTCAAGGGAAGCAGTAATTTCCATAGTCTTTCCACCTGCTCCTATTTTGCAAGGGGAATTCTGACAGATTTTAACTGTAGTGAATAATGGTATTACGGAATTTTAAGGCCATGAGGAAATGCCTTTTCTTGCCCTCTTGTGGCATATGACTGCTTTTTAAATTTTTATTTCTAATTGACTGAGTCTAAATGTCATTGAAGCACAGAGTGGTTATCTGTTAGAAATTTTTGAGAAAATTCTGATTATCCAGATGGAATGTTACAAGCTGTAATCATAAGACCATCCTTCAGCCAGATCCATGTTATCTCCAGTTGTTTAAAATCAACTCCAGAGGGACAGTGGTGCAGGCTCCGTGTGTGATTCTGGTTTTATTGCTGCTGTCTGTGTAATGGGCAGAACAGCTCTCAGTTCAGGTTGTTGTGTTCCAAAGGAGATTCTGGAGGGGAGAATGAGTCTCTACTCATTTCTGCTTCCACAACACTGGCCAATGAGCACAGTAATTCCCACACCTTTGGCCTGGAAAATGCTTTGGGCACCTATTGAGAGAGAACATGTGCAGACAAACCTTTTTTCTGGCACTTTGCTATCTGCTCTAGTGCAAGCTCTTGAGATTAGCTGAGGCATACATACAGTTGAGACCTTCCTTCAAAATGTGGAAACAAAGAAATGCAACCTTTTCAGCTCTTTTGTTGATTGTCAGTATATTTAAATAAGAATTGGAAATTAAAGCTTTGTGACTCAATCTGGTTAACTGAATACACAGGAAACCCCCTGTCCCAGCGTTTGATCTGTGGAAATGGCTGAGAGATCAGAGGATGTGTAAACCATGAAGGTCAGCTCTGAAGAGTGTTTATTAAGGGAAAATACTGAGGTGTCATAAGCACAGGAGATCAAAGAGTTACTGTGGCAATATATGCAATGCTATCATAAAACATGGATTTATAGCTCCTGTCTTTCTCCAAGTTCTAGAAGCATGACAATAGGGGTCTCATCTCCAAAGCTGCATTAAAACAGTGAACAGATAATGAAAACAAGCCAGCTGGCTACTTGCTCTGTGTTAAGAGTACGTTTAATTCCCTGAAGTGGTGTTTTTGATTAATGCTATTAATGGCTCTGCCCATCGTATGGGCACTGCTCAGCCCTGTGAGTTGCTGCCCACCATTCAGCAATTCACTGGGCAGGAGGGAGCCAGGAATCAGCATCCTGCTTCTTTGAGGGGGTAAATATTCTGTGTATCTCACAAGGGGAAAATGAGCCACATCTTCTTACACCTGCCTTAATGAAAGTCTAGTGGTCTAGGCCTTTATAAATTCTTTATAAATATTTTACAGTAGTAGGCTGTGTACATGTCTCTGTCACATCAAACACCTAACATGAAAATGTTGGGGTCTGGAAATTGAATATAGCTCATCCTGGTGGTGACATCACCTGAGCATGAGGCCAGGAGATTCAAACAGAGCTGATGGGAAGTGGTTGGGGCGAGAGGGAGCAGGTGGTAGGTGGGAGCAAACTGCTTCAGCAGAGCTGCTCCTGGTGGCTGGTGGAGCTGGTGACCTGCTGCAGCTCGGGGGCTGAGAGGTTGTGTTCAAACTTTGGTGTTTTGGAAAGTTTCCCATGCCCACATCCAGTTTTCTGATGTTGAGTAAAAAAGCCCACTGTTAAAGCAGCTGTCGAAAGGTGCCTGTTACCATGTTAAACAGGACAAGGAGTACGGGTTATGGAGTATTTTAGGCTAAGTGGAAAATCAGTGCCAATGATTAGTATTTCATGAGCTTGTCAGTTTCTGAGAATTTCAGGGTCTTGTTTTCTGGTGCTGGTATTACTAGGAGCACGTGCTTTGCTCAGGTCTGGGAGGAAAGGCTTTAATCTCTCTGTGTCAAGAAGAAAATGGGGCTTGTGAATCCCTCAGATGCTTAAAGCCACCTGAAAAAGCCTCGTACATTCCCTGGACAAGTAACTGAGGGTGCTTCCTAAAGAAGGTTTGATTTTTTTTCTGCCATTACCTTCCATAGCAGATATCTGTCCTTCCAAAGTGTTACCCAGAGTGGGGAAGAGAGAGGGTGAAGAGCATGAAAGGCCCTTTTCAGGCCTGCCCAGTCTTGCTTCCTGGTGTGTGGGGCTGGGAACAGACCTCGGTGTGTACCCTTTCACTAATCCTTTGCACTGACCAGGGTAGGGAAAGATCAGCAGAGGTCAGCAGGGATTTACTAATATAAGCACATGCCTTCCTGTTGTCATGGAGACATAACTCTTTCCATTCCTTTATTTGGAGTTTATTTAGTAGTTGTGTTACTCTGATACTCGAGGTGGGGGGGTTCCCTTCCCACCCTGGCCCTCAGGATCCTGCTGTAGCAGGAGGTGTGCTGGGTGATGGCAGGAGCACAGCCCCACTGCCGAGAGCGGCGTCAGGCAGGGGTTTCGAGCACTCGCGGTTTAGGGACTTGAAGGTTCCTCTGGCTCAATTATTATTGCGGTGGGGTTGGAGGCTGATAACCCCAGTGCTGCCACTTCCCTTTTGGAATTTTAAGTGACCATTAAGAGCACCCTTAAGGCAGTTCTCAGTGAAGCACTGAGCATCTGCTATGAGGTCAGGTGTGTCCCTGGCTTGAGGGCATCCATCCTCTGTCGTAGTTTCCCCAGACTTTGAAAAAATAAACTTGAGAAAAACAAACTCAAAAACCAGAAGCCTGTGACTGATGCTAAAGCTGCATCTCACAAGCAGTGAGGCAATAAAATGTTTGAAGCTCCTTGTCCTGTGTATTGTTTTAGCATCTCATAATTGGTGTCTAGTAAAACCTTCTGCCAGCAGCGCTGACAATGCCAGGATGGAGAGGGGTCCCTGTGAAAGAAGTTACTTCCATGCGACTTGTGTTGTGGGGGGAATTGCCACTGAGATTACACAGCCTGTGTGAGATAACGGAGAACAGACAAAATTGAGGGGGTTTGTTTGTTTTTTAAAGAAAAGGACAGAGACCTTGCTACAGCTCTTTGAGAACCTCCTCCTCCTGCGCTGTGTGTTATCAGTTCCCACAGCTCGCTCTGCTGCTGCAGCATCTTGTCCTGCTTCACCCAAGGAAGAGATTCCTCAGGACACTTGGGAGAGAGACTGTGAATTCCTACCAAGGGTATCTTGGATTGCCCAATATCTCATTAATTCCTCATTTCTCTTCTTATGGATAGAAAACTTGCTGTTGCAACTGCCCTTTGACAAGATTATTTAGCAAAAGTATAAAGTATAAAATTATTAAAGCCAGTTATTAAACCAAAGCCTGGTAACGCACCTTGTTTGCCTTAAAAGTGATACAAAAGGTTACAAACCTAATCTTTTAGGGAAAATCTTTGTCAGCTACCATTGAAGTGTAAAACCAGACCTGTCCTGACAGAGCTCAATGAATGCTTTATATGGGATTCTGTTAGCCTTTGAAGTTCCTCCCAATCCACCCCTAAATGCCTGGAACATATTCTTCAAAGAAACTGGAGTCTTCTCCAGTTTCATTTCAGAGGAGGGTTGCAGGATGGTATGACAAATATATTTTTTAATGTTTTTTTTTCACTTACAAACATCACTAATTCATGTTCTTCTTGTGAAACGTAAAGGAAAAATCCCAAATGTCATTGTTAATCCAGCAACAACTACTTTTGTGGAAAACTATAAACTCTCATCATTCAATATCTTTTTTGATCCGATTTTCATCATTTTCATGAAACAGCATAGTCTGAATTATGTGTTTTCATGGTTGGTATATTGTGCAGCAGGAAAAGCTAATTTATTCACTGTGCTTATTAGCATTTGGTGCGTATTCATATGCTATTCATATAATAATCTATTCCAAAATTGAGATGCATTATTGTGTGCCATAGGACTGATGGATGAAAATAACAACATCAGAGCTAGAAAGGTCATACGTGTTCTTTCTCAAGCCAGGGGGTAGTCAAAGTCTTTGATACCCATTCAGTACTCAGAACTCTTACAGACTTTGCATTTACCTTCCTGGTGACATCACGAGTGTTGGATTCACTTCTCACTGCTGAAGTCCCCCGTTCTGACCTCACTCTCTAACAAATTCTGTTTTGAATTAGTGTCTCCTCTGTGGACTTATTTAGCCAGAAGGTTACCACTGCCACTGAATTAATGCCAGGGTTGTACTATATTTACACAGGGGCGTGTTTTGTCCTTGGGAAATATATACAGGGGAGTATAGGATATAATCTTGGAGTTAGTGTTGTTAATGCGCCTGTAACCTCTACTGAGTAGGACAAACACGTGGGTAATTTTCTGCAAGCTGCAGTTCCCAGAATAATTTGAAGTTATTTAAATACTGTTTCATTTCTTGTGATTTGCACTGCAGTCTTCTCAGCCTGCTCCACGCACGCTTTGTGTGGCTGGCGTTCTCCCTGTGACTCTGCTGCTGTTCTGTGGTGAGCCAAGAGGCCTTCTGGCTTCCCTGTGAAGCTGTGTGTCTGCTTGAGGTGGTACCTGTCTGTAGTTCTGCCCTGTCGTGTCTGCAGGTGTGGGTGTGACACTGGGGCCACAGATTTGTCACCAAGTCTCTTTGTAATGGACAGGCATTAATGATGATACAAATTATTGAGCATTGCAGTCCTACAATGAACCAAAATAGAGAAGGTACAAAAAGGTATGTTGGTTGTGAAAGAACTTTGGAAAAGACAGGAAATAGCAGAGGGATTTGATGTTTATCTTTATTTCCAAGAAGCATTTAGAGTGTCTATAATGGAAGCAGAAAGCTGCATGTAGCCTTTGAAATGAGTTCAGCCCATCTACACTAACAGCACCTGGTGATTCGCTTGAAATATGAATTTCTTTGCAGATGGAGTCTGCTGCAAATCCAAGTCGTTCTGAACATGCCATGGACTTGGTCTCTTTTTTTGTGCCAGGCTGTGCTCCTGGCCTGTGGAAAGTGCAGGCTGGGAGCGGTTACTCATTAAGCGTACAAAGGCTCCTATCTCCTGCCCAGGAAAGCTCTTTTGCAAATAGTTTCCTGGGCTCTCACTCTTAATTGCTACAGGGATTCCAGGCAGATTCCGTCATCCTTGTTTTCTGCCTGACTGGGAATCTGAGAATAAAAGGGTTGATGGCAGAATAATGAGATTGCTGGACAGTGCAATGCTCAGCGACTCTCCCCAGCATCACATGAGAGAGAAAGGGAGGGGTGGCCACAGAGATGATGCTGGGGAGAGAAAGGGCTAAATCCCTGAGCACCTCCCTCCCCCATCAACACTGCTGCTCAAAAGAAGACTTAGAAACACTACAGTCCTTTGGTGGGAGGAATTTGGGGGAGGTCAGGGCAGGGGCAGGCTTTTGTAAACCAAAGCCTCCTATAAATCCCTTTCAGGCCCTGAAGTTGGATGCCTCCACCTTCAGGTACAAAGGGACTGAAGAGCTGATGGGGCAGTGAGCTGATAGAAAACCAATGACACGGATTAACTGCTGGGTGTGTAGGAGGTGCACCAGAGCAAGGAAACGTGACCAAAAATGGGCTGGGATAATGATGGCATGAATGAGAGAATGTGTAAGGTCAGCTGAGAAGTGATGCTGTAGTGTGTGATCCTGGCAGACCCTTAGCATGGAGCACGGCACGTTACAACAGCGATTCTCAGCTAGCAGTGAGGTGCTGAGCTGTGGGTATCCTTAGAGAAACTGCCCACTCTCCATCCACAGGTTGGAGGAGCTGCCCAGAGCCTGATTCCTGTTACCAGCTGCCCCACAGTTGCATGTAGAAGGCAACGAGAAGGGCAGAGAGCTGCCTACACAATGGCATCTAAAACCAGGGCTAAATGCTAGGGATTGCCTGACTTCCAGTGCCAGGCAAAGGCAGCGTTGTCTCTCCAGAAGCGGTAGCTTTTTCTCAGTTACCATTTGCTATTTCATGAGCTTAACCTCTGCTTTCTGGCCATTTTTCATAGACGTTTTCAGAACATCTGCTATGTAGTTGTTTGCAGAGTTACTTCCAAGTGTGGATGTTTCATACCACTTCTGCAGGAATCAGTCTCGGGTATCTCTACCCCACAGCTTCTCTCCCAGTTATCCTGGAATGGAGCAGCACCAATAACCCTGATATCAGAAAGCTGCGGTGGGATGAGGGGCTAATGACTGCTGCCTTTGTGAAGGGAGAACTTCTCTGTTGCCATTGCCTTTGCCTCTTTATACTATTTTTGTTTATTTGTTTGCAATCTCATCTCATGTGGTGATGGCAGAAGAACTTTCTTCTTTAGGGCCACGAATACCGACTAACAAAAAGTCTCTTTCCTCAACAGGAACTTCATGCTCTGAACATGACAGTGGCTGTTCCTCATCCCCCTGTAAGAATGGTGGGAGCTGTAAGGATTTGGAAGGGGGTTACCAGTGCACCTGCCCCACGCAGCCCGTGGCCTACGCGGGCACAGACTGTGAACTCCTGTATGACGCGTGCGATAAACACGTGTGTCCTGCCCCGTGGAACTGCAGCGCGACTCCAGGACGGCTGGAATACGAATGCATCTGTATGCCTGGCCTCACAGGTACTGATTGTCACGTTGGTGTTAATGAGTGTGAGAGCAACCCTTGTAAAGACCCTCGTTTTGAATGTGTAGATAGTGTAAATGGATACACCTGTAAATGCCAAACAGGACTGAATGGAGAAGGCTGCCAAACAGAAAGCTCTGTGTGCTCTAGCCACCCCTGCCTAAATAACGGGACGTGTGTCGAGGGTCCTGGGGACTATTCCTGCGTCTGCCAGCCGGGCTTCACCGGGGCCAACTGCAGAGACACCATTGATGGATGCGCCTCCAACCCCTGCCGGAACGGAGCCATCTGCCGAGCCGGGGTGAATGAGTATAGCTGTTTCTGTGTGCCGGGGTTCCAAGGATACAACTGTGAAATAGACATCAACGAGTGCGCGTCCCGGCCCTGTAAAAACAATGGCACCTGCCTGAATGAGATGGATCACTATGTGTGCCAGTGCATCCCCGGCTACACAGGTACCTTTCATGCTCACGTACTGGCCGGGTGGTTGGGGTACCTCTCGCTGATCACGTAGTTCCACACTTTGCCTGCTGCTGATACATCTTGTAGTGTTAGTTGCTGTCCTGAGAGTCTGTTCTCTTACAGCTATGAGACTAAACCTCTGTTGCACAACTCATATTTCTGGACATCTTGGGATTGTGTGTGAATAATGATGTGGGGCTGCTTGTTGTGGGTTCTGGGCAACTGTCAAGGCTTTGATTTCTGTGGATGATGTGGGTATTGAGAGACAGGGATCTAAGAGTGGAAGTGGGTGGACTGTCTGAGACATCAGTACTAGATACAAAGTGTAATTAGCTCTCAATATGAAATTGAAGGAGGTATACAAGAGAAGAGATTTATTATCAGGAAATTCATACTTAGTGTTTCCAGGAATAACTTATCTCTGCCTCTGTGTAGTTTTTTTGTCCTGTCCTGCAGGATTTCTCTGAGGGAGTTAGTCTTGCTGGAATGAAGTGGCTTTTAGTTGGGGATTTTTTTCCAATTCTTTCACACCCAGCCAATGTTTTTTGGCACGTGACAATAAGTATCTCTTTTTGGTGCATCTGTGCTAGTGGTGACTCAGAGAGTAATCTACACCTGTGAGTTATCCGGGGGGAGGCGGTGGGGGTTCTCCTTTTCCAGCCCTGCTTATCGGGGTGGAATGCAGTCAGACTGCGCCCACGGCTGCCTGGTACCACCTAGCACATGAACTTTCTCAGCCTTCCTCCTTGTCACAAACTGAAGTGTTTGAAGAGCTGGGTTGCTGAGAAGGAATGCTGCTGATTACCAGTGGAATGAGGAGAAGTTACAACATCAGGAATGTGGTCCCTGATGCTGACTCACTCTGATAAAAATGAACAGAGATGAAGGGGAAAAAAAGCAGAATTCCTCTGTAGGCCTTAAGATTGGTGCTGATTTTAAGTATCAAGCATAATTCTGTCTTTGCAAAACAGTTTCTTTTTTATCTTTATGTTGAATCCTCAATTCAGGATTTGTGGGACTCCCCTGCCAAGGAAGTGATAAAATGCCCCAGGCAGCTGGAGAACCTTGTTGTGCTCCAAGTTACTCTGATGTCAAATATGAGGCTTTGCCTTATGATCCAGTGCTTCGTGCAGAGCTTCTGTCCCCATTGGCCAGAAAGAGCAGGTTGTTTCCTGGTGCTTGCAGCTGGAATTTGGGGGAAGGAAGTTTTACGTGGGTGTTGACGGGTTTGAACGGGCGGATTAGGGGGCCCACATTCCATGAGGATTAGGATGGCCATGTCCACTCTGTGGGGAGCCTTTGCCAGGAAGGGGAGATTAGGTGGATTGGCAGGTGCCACTGCAATGACTAAGGTTTGGAGGTGATGCCAGGCCATGGACAGCTCAGAGAGGTGCAGTACAGCGTGGGAAGATAGTTGCATAGAGGTCACACAGAACTTACTCTGTCACAGAAAGTTGAGGCTTTGGACCAAAAACTGCATGACTTGCTGTTATTCTTGACTAGTAGTACTGGAGCTAACACCTAATTTTTAATAGCATTTCATAATAAAATTACTTACTAATATCTACTATCACTGTAATTAGCGTTTTGCATTGCTTTAATGCTTTTTTCCTAGGTGTCTTAGAACAAGTTACAAATATTATTTAAAAAAATGGAACAATGTTTTGGAGAAGCAGGTAGAGATCACTTTTCCCATAGCCAAAATGCAGCTGCCTCTGATGTAGAATACTGGATTGATTAATAGCAATGCAACACAAGTGAAGAGTACTGTGTCTAACTAAAACTGTAAGATCTATATCATATATAAAAGTTTAAATAATAATGACTGGCAGTGTGATTCTTCTCTTCTGCCCTCCCTGCCCTCAAAGGATCCCAAGCCAAAGCAGCTGTCATTAGATTTTTAAGAGCTGTACATAAGGTCAAGATTTTATAGCTTACTCAGAAAATGGATGCTATTTGTGAAATACTGACTGATTGTTACCTCAACAAACCTGAGTGAAAGAGACTAAAGCTTTGCAAATACTGGAGACTATTTTGTGTTTTGATAGAAGACTAAAATCCAAAAGTCTTGACAAAATGATTTTGTTTGCAAATAAAAATTAAGGGTCCTTAATTTGCAAAAATGGCTTGCTGTTCATGAGTTCCCAATATTCTTATGGCAAAATGAGAACAGATCACTCTGCTGGCCAGTTTGGGCTGATAACCTGGCTTTTGTGATTCCAGCTCAGAAGTCCAGGCAGCACAGAGATACTTTTCTGGGTTTGTAACACAGATATTTCTCTGTTTTGTGACAAAGGTATGAACTGTGATGCTGAAATAGATGAATGTGAATCAGAGCCTTGCCAGAATGGGGCCCTGTGCAATGATCATGTTGGGTTCTACACCTGCACATGTGCACCAGGCTACCAGGGAGTCCAGTGTGAGGTGGACATCAATGAATGTGCGAGCCAGCCGTGCCAGCACAACGGGACATGTCATGACCTCGTTAACAGGTGAGAAATCGGTGTTGTTTGGACAATCGGTGTTGTTAGGGCTGATCTAAAGGTCTCCTTAGTGTAACCTGTTAGAGCAGAAATCTGTAGGGGGAATTGGATTTAGTGTTTTGTGTATCCCAATGGTCACAGTGGCAGTAACAGAATGATTTATGGCAGTGGGTGAGAGGACCCCTCCCGGCAGCAGAACTCTTAGGCTGCCTAAGGGAAGGTAGGAAAAGATCCCTGTTATTGCTTCCAGCAGACATATCAGATACAAAGGGATTTGCAGAGCATGAATGGCATAAGCAGCTGCTGAGAATGTACCTGTGTGTCTGAATTTACCTTTTCATAGGTAAGGTGTGAACTCCCAGACTGCTGAGGGTTTTCTGCTCTGTCATTAGTGTGGCCAGTTTGTGCAGATGGAACTTTTTCCTCTGCCCCACACGTGGGCATGAGGACCAGCAGCTTGGCTCCATTGGCACTTTCCTTATGTTGGGCTTTGTGGTCAAGTTAAGAGCTTATGCATGGCTCTGTTCTGCTGCCCCACAGCTACCGGTGTGACTGCAGTGACACAGGCTTCGAGGGGAGCCACTGTGAGCTGGACATCCTGGAGTGTGCCTCCCAGCCCTGTCTGAACGGTGCCCTGTGCGTGGAGGGAATCAAAAGCTACAGCTGTGCCTGCTGGCCAGGTAGGTTAGAAATCTGTTTTGCTGTGCTGGCATGTAGACAGGCTGCAATGGAGAGCACGTGCTGAATTGCCACGTTGAAGAATTAAAGAATTCATGATCGTACTGCATGGTCCAGTGTGATTTTTTTCATTGTCTGAAACAGTGAGGCTCTATTGCTGCCTTTACACGCCATCCCAAAATCCAGTCAACCTCATTGCTGAGAAATGCACCCTGATTCTCAACCTAACGTTGTCTTTTGCTTTTCTGCCATTTTCCATCACGTGTTTTTCTATCCTGAGCTAATGCTTTCCTGCAAATGAATTATTTGGCTCCTGGGTTTGACATAGGGGAGAAAGTGGGGGGCGCTGGGACTCCCTGCTGGGAGAGCTGCGGTGTCTTCTGGGGCTCATTCTCACCTTCAAGGCAACCACAATATTTGGGAGACTAGTTCCAGTGGAGTTGTGTGTGATGCTGACACTGGTGTCTCCTGGCAGGTTACACGGGGCAGCACTGTGAGGAGGACGTGGATGAGTGTGCAGCAGGTCCCTGTCACAACGGAGGCGTGTGCTTGGAGCGCTCCAACCCAGCCTACTACGGAACACGGCCCGACTTCCCCAGGAATTTCAGCTACAGCCAAGCAGATGGTTTCCTCTGTCAGTGCCAGCCAGGCTTTACAGGTGAGCTACGGTAGATGTCCATCCTCTCTGCACCTGATAGATGCTGCATGGGTGGAGTAATGTTATCTGTGCAACAAAAATCACTTAATGACTGGTACTTGAGAAGGGGGTGTGCCTGATGCATCAGGAATGTGCTTCTGTGCACACTGTGTGAATCTCCTGAAGGCTGTGGCTGGAATGTCACTCTCTGTGTAACAGGCCTGTCACAAGGCTGAGGAACAGCCTGTGCACCCCCCAGGTGCTTTGATGAATGCCCTCTGGCTATGCAGATGCCAAGGTGGTTTCTCTTTGTCAGTCTCTCATGCGTATGGCAGAATTCATCCCTACAGGGTATCTGTGAAACTCCTCATCAGAGGAAACTAATTCTCAGGAGTCCCAGATAACTATTCTAGGTGTTCCCTTGATGAGACTCCTCTCATGACAGCACCTGTATAATCAGAGTGGGTAGGAGAAGAGGGGGTTCTTGATATCTTGCTCTTGGAGCTAAAATCTCCATGGATGTTCAGCTGAAATGTTCTGATTTATAGAAACACATAAAAGGCTGGATTTAACAGCTGGAGAAATTCCCTGGTAGGAGGGGTTCAACAATAATACTTTATTCTTTTTTGAGAGAAAAATGAGAGTTTGGCCCACTATTGCAGGGATGGGAATGGTTCAGAAGTTCTGATCCTGCCACTGTTCCTTTTCATGACACTGGAAAATCATTTGATCTTTCTGTACTTCATTTTCTCTAATTGTTTCAGTGATAGTATTTATTTGCCACAGTTTCTGGAGAGACATGCTAGAAAATTCATTCAAGAAATTCCGCGTTTTTAGATGAAAGAAAAGAAGTGCAAAAAATTATGATTGCAGTTGTCATTCAGACTCTGTCCTTCACTGATGCCCGTGTGTGCTTAAGATCCCTGTTTGTGTTTTCTCTTTAAAGGGGAGACCTGCTTCACTAACATCGACGAGTGCGAGTCCCAGCCGTGTCAGAATGGAGGGCTCTGCGTGGACCTTATCAATGGCTTCTCTTGTCACTGCCTGCCAGGTTACTCAGGTACTGCTGGGGAAGGGTGCTGGTGGGAATTGGGACCCTCTGGGTAACTAGTGCTGGGCTGCTGTGGGTCTGCCTGGCCGTGGGACTGGTGGCCGGTGACAAGTGGTGTTTCCAAGGGCTGGGTACTGGGGCTTGTTCTCTTTAATATCTTTATCAACACCTGGACAAGCAGATTGAGTGCACCCTCAGTAAGTTTGCAGGTGCTTGAGTCGCTGGCCCTGGAGGTATTTAAAAGACATGTAGATGAAGTGCTGGGGGATGTGGTTTAGTGGTAACTTGGCAGTGCTGGGTTAACGTTTGGACTGGATGGTCTTAAAGGTCTCTTCCAACCAAAATGGTTCTGTTCGGGCTTGAATGCCACGGGAAGGATTTGTGGTTTCAGTCAAGGAAGTTGATAGGCTGTGAACTTGATTTTGATACATAAGATCAACTATGTATAAGAGTCTAAGATTAGAATATCTAGGGGATCCTCATCCTGGAGTCAAAGTTCACTGGGAGAACTGTGGGTTTTTTTCATACAAGTACTATGAAGGTGAACAAAACCAACCTTCAAATAAAGAAAGGGGTACTTAGCATTCTAGTTGTCACACACTACCCACTGAAGTAGATCAGATCCCCAGGACATAAACCATCTGTAAAACATCTTCATTCCCTAACACCCCTGGATGATAAGAGCCAGCCATTTTTGGCTGAAGGCAGTAATCTGCTATGTTAGGAGGTCAAAAGGTCTGTGTGATGTGAGCAAATGAAGGCTTCTCTGTTTACAAGGGAATGGGGAGTCTGGCTTCTTACACAAATGCCCTGCCTGACCCTAATGTTTTCTAGCTAAGAACCTAGGGGAGAGTGAATATTGCACCTCTCTTGGGAAGGTACACTGCTAACTGATACTAAGCATTATTTTTGTTAAAGTATTTGTTCTCAGTCTTCTGCATCTTTAAATTCCACGTGTGCTCTCTATTTGGAGCAATTTAACACCAAAATGTAGTTTATAAGGAAGGTGGTCCCCAGCACGACCTAGTATTTATTTATTTTTGAGGTGGATGTAACCTTTCCACAGTGTTCCTAGGCTGCCATCTCGTGGAAAAAGAAAAACTTGAAGCCAGAAGAAAACCTTGTCCTTTAACTTGTTGGAACAGCAGGTAGCAGCATTCCAGAGACTTCATAGGCCTTTATTGCATGGGAAAGTTTTATGTTTCCTTCTGTGGTCACAGGGATTGAGCTGTGTTGGTGTAACTCTACAGGTCCTTCCTGGGAAGGCCCATTACACGGGTACTTCCACTCCCAGAAGCTCAAATCAGCTCCTAGTTAACGCCTTCTGGAGCTGGGCTGGATTCTTTATGCAGTTTTCTGGCCTATCTAGTTTGTTTTGGATTCCTAATTTTGGCTAGGCCAAGAAAAATTTGCTTTTTTAAGGTGAGGTCTTTGAAAATAGGCTTTTATCTAAGCTCTTTATTGGAGCTTTCTTGGGTAGTTACAATGCTGTACTCAGGAACTGAGATCTTGTCCAAAGAGGTGGTTTAAAGTTTATCCTACTTGTCAGAATTCCCACTCCCATATGTGCCCTGGTCCCTCTCCCTCCTTCAGTGCCCCAGCGCCCTCAGAGTTCAGAATTTCATTGTGCTTTGCCAAACTGCAGATCTGTTTAATCCTTCCCAATTCTTAGCG
The DNA here is from genome assembly GCF_001431845.1 of Calidris pugnax. Lineage (NCBI taxonomy): Eukaryota > Metazoa > Chordata > Aves > Charadriiformes > Scolopacidae > Calidris > Calidris pugnax. The sequence continues at coordinate 5,343,457 of NW_015090846.1, forward strand.
TGCTCATGGGCAGAAAAGCTGACAGAAATAGGATGATGGGCAGAGGAGCACTAGAGTTCATTCTGTTGCATCAAATTTGGGTTCATTAGCACTCGAAGGGGATTAGAAGCAGGTTGCTCTTCTGGATATTGCTTTTGGTAAAAGACTTTGTCTCAGCTGAGGTAGCTCTGACACATGAGCAGAGAGAGGCTGGGAGCAGGCTGTGAGATCAGTGAGTGCGTGTGGAGGAGTGAAGCTGACAGGGAAATAATAGCAATTAATCTCCCCTCCTTTGTCAATTAATCCCAGTACAGTCATGCTGGGTAAACAGCTTATTACTTCATATTAGGATCACAGAACAACTTTGTGAAGCTTCCCATAATGTTTCTGTTCAAAACACATTTCTGTGGCAGCTTAGATCTGCCATGAACTTGGGTTTAAGCTGCCTCCGCTGATTAAAGTGAACTTGCTACTCTGATGAAAAATGCTTTCTTGGGGCAGCAGGGGGTTCTTTCTCTATTTTTTATTCTTCAGTCTGAGGAATTTGGGGAGTGTTGGGATAACAATGTGAGTCAGGAGAAATTCTTTCTCTGCAAATTAACTGCCTCGGTGCTGTCTCGGGCCACAGCAGTGCCAGGAGATGAACCACCTCTCCCTGAAACGTGGTTGTTGCAGAAGCTGTGTTTCGTTCCCAGGAGAGCTACCCCATAAGTCCTGACGAGGCTGTTCAGTGCGTCACTTTGTGCTTTAGTGGAGAATGTACCCTCAGAGGATGTAAAGAGGATGAATCAAAAGACTGTATGGCTACTATGTGAAGTGAGAAAGAGAATGAATCTTGCATGGTCTTGGAAATTATGTCAACTCTACACACTTGGAAATTTGTATCCAAAGTTCACTCTCCATTTTGTGACATTTTTCTACTAAGAACCCTCTGACATATTTAGTGTTCTTTATCTTGACTTCTCCAAGAAGTTTTACAAATGATTAGCAACAAAATCATTCTCTGAATTTAAACCCCATGACTGAATCTTCTAACTCGCATGATTGCCAGTGTGTAAGAATGGGCAATTAAACCTCTAGAAAATTAATCATCTGATCCTTTTAATTTCTTCAGAATCCTTCAGTTTCAAAGGGCCTAAGCAGGTACTCCCCAGTTGTGTGTAGTTTGGGGCGGGTGGTCAGTGAGCCACCATTTTGGCTTATAGGAGTTCTTATTTAAATATTTTGTCTCGGATATATATGTACTATTTAGAATTGCCATGACTGTATTTCTCCATTGTCATTCTCTCTCTTCAAGAGAACCCCAGTCTTTCTGTATCCTTAAACTGATCCTGGGGAAAGCAGCAATCAATCTCAGTTTCTAATTAGCAGTATTTCATGTAATGAATTTGCGAAGATGTAGTGACCGTCAGGGGATCAGAATCTGTGCTGACTTGTGCTACGTGGATTTATTTGGGTACAAAATATTTCCGATCAGCAGTGTACACATAGACTCTGTGTGTGTGTGCAAATATGTTCATGTGTGTATAAATCAAAATACGGATCTTTTTAAAGGGATTTAACGTTCTCCAGTCTTCATAGTTGTTATAGCTTATTGTTGCAGTAGGCGGTTGGATGGGCACAAGCTGCCAGCTTGTTTTCTCTTGGACAATAACAGAAGGGTCATATTAGCTAATGATAGATAGGATTTAAAATCTGTACTGGGGTAGGTCTGTAGGTGCATAGGACCCAGATATGACTCTCTGAGAAGTTTTAACCCCAAACAAACAGTCACCATATCCCTCCCACTTAAATTATCTGTAAAATTGACTGGCATGTTTGGATTGAGTGAAATGAAGAAAGTAAAATAGCTACAAGAGTTGTTGGAATGCTTTCTTTTAATATCTTAAAGAGATACTGCGGAGTGGGAGTTTCTGTTTGCTTGGACCTGATGTTGATACTGACAGAGACTCCCAAGTTTGGGGAAAAGCTCCCAAATAACATTTCTTCACAGAAATAAGAACCTTCTCTGGGTTCCTTACAACATGAAAGTACAATTCAGCCTCCAGGAACTTTACAGTATGAAAGTAACCACATTTTTTCAAAGAAACCGTCCGAGAACTACAGAGGGAAAAAAAAAAAAGAGATTGCAACAGCTAATTCTATAAGGTTGCTAATAAGAGAAGAGAGAGTTTTGATTCTGCAGTCCCATGTTTGAACCAGTCCAGTCAGCATAATACAGGGAATTTCCTTCCATTTGGTTTGACATCAGAGAAACAGATCAAGGTAGTTAAAACTTGAGACTTTTCTTGGTGAGTGTTGCAGAGTGGAAATGTTTGTGCTCACAAAGGCACAGAGCAGGGCCCATGGAGCAGGGAAACCACGTGAAGTGCTGGTCCCTGATTAAGTCAGTATTGAATGTACAGCAGGGCCCGGGGTCACTCTGCATTGGGAACTCTCCTGGTTTGTGTGGTTTGGATATTACTCAGTGGTGGAAATGCAGCTTTTTTGGCTTGGCCTATGAAAAGAAAAATCCATACTTTGGCCTTATTCATGGAGTTTGGCAGATTCACCTGGGGGGGCGGCGAGGGCAAGAGATTGTCTCTTGGCTTTTTACTGCTGGAGCTAATGCTGTGGATCCTGCAGGGTATTACTGTAATGCACGGAGCGAGGCTACGCCGCATTCTTGGTGTCAGCAGTGAGGGGGGCCAGCTGGGAGGCTCAGCGCAGGGCTGGATTAGATCTCCCCGCGGCGCAGGTCTCTGCTATATTGGCTGGTTTCATCTCCAATCCCTCCTTGTCTGACTGGCACCAGGCAGTGCTCACGCAGCCTGCCGTTTGTCCAGCCTTTTTTATCATTCCTCCCCCCACCATTCGCCCCCATTTTTTTTTTCTCACTTTACTGTCACAAATGTCCACAAGGAGTCGGCCATGAAATCTGTGCTGATTGGCGTGATCCTGAAGGGAATGTTTCTGCTGGCAGGTAATGAGATCTATACAGTAATTGTGCTGTGTCCTGAATGCTTGTGTGCCTGCCCCGGGCAGGGAGCTGGGGCTGCGATTCGTGGTGGCTGGAGGCAGGGGAAGAATTGACTAGGGAGGAAGAATGTTTGTATTTTGAAGAGACCTGAAGTTTTGTTTTGGAAACTTTAGGGCAAGGAATTTCCTTGTTGCTGCAAGATGAACGGAGCCCTCAGCTGCTCCGTGTGCCTCTTCCCTACAGCTCTGCCTTGTTCTGCTCCGGGGCTGGTCCCGAGGTGTCCGAGGGTCCTTGCTTGTGCTGTGTGAACAGACAGGTAACACACCCGGCTGGGTCTGTGAAACGATGGGTTTGCTTTGTAAAAAACAGGTGTTTTGGCGATTTTTTTTTTTCCTTTTTCCTTTAATGCTTTCAAACTCCTGTACTGAGAACTGGTTGTTGGTTTAACTGGGAGGACAGACCCTTTGCTGGCCTGTGCACCGCTCCATCTCCTCCCCCACCGGCTCCTCGAGTCGTCGTGCGCCGTGGGAGAGAGGTCAGCGCGGTGTGTTGCCATGGAAATGGCAGTAATTGTGCAAATATAATTGTGTCGGGGTCCATTTGTTGCGGCTAATTCCCTCTCGCCCCCCTCTCTCCCTCCCCTCCTTTTTTCTTTTGATAATAATAATACAAACCCTAATTAGGATGCACCAGGGAAGGCTGGTAGGAATTCGGCTGTCTTACGGGAGAGGGCAAGCCGGTGCCAGCCGGGAAGCCCCACTGAACTCACATGTTTCAAGATTGGGCTCATGAATAGACCTCATCCTTCAAGCTTTTTTGGGATATGACAGCTAAGTTAGAATATCTCTTTTTTGGGTGCTTCTTCTTTTAACATATTACCTATCTCTTGAAGTATATGATCGTTACACTGTATACAATGAATCTTTGCTTATTAATAGCGGTCAGTACATCATTACCTTCATTCAGGGTATGGTGAGCTACGGGGATTTTAATAACACTTGCCTCTATGAAAAAAGACAGTTCTTACCACAATGGTAACACTTTAGAATCCAGTGAATAGATTTGTATTTGAAAATACTGTGGGTTGTTAAAGCTCAGTGACTTCCGAGTGCTTGTTTGTGACCCAGCCCCTGTGGGTTGTTAGCTCGGGACTGTAAGCTTAAACACTGCTAAATTAACTGGAATGTTTGAAAATACTTGTCTCCAGCTAGCAGCATTTAAATAACACTTGTCTGATTTTCAGATAACAAGTTCCACTGATTTGCGTTTGTTAGCATTTAACTAGATAAGGCACTCATTAAACATTTGAAAGTCTCCTAATGATGTAATGAATCAGATTGGCAACATTGCTTTTACTATTGATAGTTCAAATAATAGTAAACATTTGAGCTAAGAAATTTAGAGGGAACAGAGAAGAATACCTAAGAGTAAATTGGTTTTGAGTCCGCCCTCTTACTTTTTTTTTTTTCTAAATATACCTGAAAAGTGAGGTCTAAGCTTCTCTTGCAAAAACAAATTAGTTTTGAACTTCTTAACATCCACTTGCTAGTGGGTTTGCAAAGACACAACTGTCCATATCTTGGAGAAGATTGGAGTAGTGGATATCCAGGAAGCGATCTGTACTTCTGGATCCTGTAATGGCCTATAGCAAAAATCTTACTTTTTTCTGAAGTAGGGAAAAGTTCCTTTATTCTGCTGACATCCCTTCCATTTACACCCTGTCATCTGCAACTGAAACCCAAAATTACAGGCCCCTTTGCTACACTGAAATTAGCATCTAGGAAGCAATATGCAACAGAAATCTCCTTCTTTTGCCTTGGTTTGATGTAACTGAAGAGTTTGACAAACCGGAGATGTTCAGACACAGTTGACAAAACTGACTGGCACTAACGGGGGAGGAGAGTCGGCCGGGCAGCTGGTGGGGGGCATGGTCACTGGGGGCATGTAAGGAGTTAATGGTGTAGCACTGGGTAACCGTTCAGCAAGGGGTGACATTGGCTTCCAGGGAAAAATTGTTGTTAGCCAGATTTTTAGAACTCTTACACATCCCCTGTGTTACTGGTTTGTTAATAAACTGCTTCAAATTCAGATCTGGCGCTGCACTGGCTTTGAGCAGGGCAAGGGTACGTTGGGTGTTGGTTTAGAGGCCCTTTTCTTCTCCTGCTCGAGTCCCGTGAAGGCTGGCTGCTGGCAGAAACAACAGAGATAAAGGTGATGCTCGTGGTTTTGGTTCCTTCAGGAAGAGCTGCCTCCTCTCTTTCCACTGCAGAACGTGCCTGTGTGTGAGCTGGGAGGTCAGGCAGCAGTTTGTGAAGACCTGAAGTGTCAGCTTATTTTTTTCACCCATTTCAAACAAATAATCTAAGAAATCAAACCAGCTGTGTCCCATGGGAAAGCTTGGTGTTTAATTAGCCACCAGCCTGGGGTTGTGCACTCACCGTAGGGACTAATTTGCCACCTGGTGTGAAGCACTGGCCCCACAGGTGTCAGCTGGGGGCTGGGAAACAGCCCGGGCAGGTTTTCCTGCTGCTCCTCCACAGAGAGGGTGCACTGGAGGGGACATGGTCAGGCCCCGAATGTGACAGGGAAAAAACAGGGCTGGGACCCTGCCTCCCGGCCTTCTCAGAAATTCATGGCATTGCTCCTTTTGTTATCCAAACCCGTGTTATCTTCTCCTCACTGCCCCGGTAAATATTGACTATACCCCACCTCTCTTTCTGATGCCATTCAGCAGCTTCTCCCCTTAAATCTGACTGCAAACTTGCCTCTTGCAGTGTTGGGAGCCCCCCAGTCCACTGAGAACTCAGAAAACTCACTCCATGTGGTTCTACTGCTCTACTGATTTTTCTTAATTCCAATTGAAGTCTTCCTGTCTTCTCCCAGACAGGGATTCTCCAGACCCAGAGATGTCCATTATACTCTATTTATTCCAACATGTTTCCTTCAAGTGTGGCCGTATCTTTGTGCTGAAATCTTAATTCTGTCTTTGCTGCTTCCTTCAGGGGTGAGATCACAGCCCAGGCTCTGTGTTGCCCAGCCCAGCACTGATAGCAGAGGAGCAGGGCTGTGCTGAGGCAGCGTTAGCAACTCGGAACCTGTCCATCAGCTGAGTTGTTTGTCCAGGCAGATGTTCTAGGCCAAGTTCAGTGCTGTTCCACAGGCACCACACGGAGCAGTTCTCTTCTGGTCTCTGTCAGCAGAGAGCTGTGTCCTAAAGCAATCCCAGTTACCCTTGCCTACAGAGCAGCTCTCCCATAGCTGGGAAGCACGGTGTTGGCAGAGCCTTCCATTTCACTCCCAGTGCTTCTCAGAGCTCCACACATCCCTACACTGGCACAACCCGACGTTTTGGAGCTGGAAGGGGGTGTTGAGGCTTCCCCAGTCTGCAGAGACAGCACTGGGTACAGCAACTGAACGGAGTAAAGCAGCTGGGTCAGAGCAGGGCGCCGGGGTTTGTGCCAGCCTGGGAGGCATTGCTGGGGCACCAGGGGGACAAACCATCCACACATATGTTCAAGAAGCCTGTATCTTTGCTAAGTTTTTTTCTTTATCACACATCAAGTCCAGCTCCAGTGCTCCTAATGCCCCGTCTCCCCTCATCTCTTCCCCTCAGGCAACTCTCTAATCTCTTTGACATGCACATTCTGTCTAGTGGTTTTTCTTTACAAATGTCTTTTGTGTTTTGATTCCCCTCCTTTGTGTGTGAATTCCTTCTTTTTCTTTCTGCTGCCCTGGCTGTGCTTGCTAGCTAGAGTCCCGTGTAATGCTATTAGATTGGGATAATCCAGGCTTGGTTTATCTGTGGGACTGTCTCTGAGGATTAGTGAAGCCCAATGTTATGGGCCAGATAAAGTGAACTGATTCGAAGGGCTCTTCTGTCTGGAGATGCTCTGGAAAATGACAGCTAATTTTCATTAACCATATTTGAGTGTGATGTCTTGTAATTTCCTTGAGCCCTGTTGGGATACAGTGCTTGGAGGAGACCCAGGAGCCACGATGGAGTTCTTCTTACCCAGCTCCCTTCTGTGGGACTGGGCAGAATGGACATCAGCTTGGTGCAAGTGTGGCAGAATGTCTGTGGAGCATGGCTGGTTTGTTGGGTGGTAGTGAATTGAGTGTTCTGAGTATTCTACAATTGGAGGGTTGTCTGGGAATTTGAATTTTCTTAACTGAGAATTTCCAGTAACGTCCCATTTTAACGCCGGCTGCAACAGCAATGCCCAGAACATGCTCCAGTCAGATCTGTGGCCTTCATTTGTATTTCAGTGCACCAGGTCTGTTATGAAAGAAGCATAAAGTCCTTGTCTGTGTTGTTTTGTCCCCGTAACAACCTCTGTATGTTGATTGCCTGTGGTGTTTGGAAATGTCTGGGAGAGGACAGCAGGCTGGTGGATGATGTAGGCCAAAGCTCTATAAGTAGCACCTTCTCTGCAGCATCTGGGAGGACAGCATGGAAGCCTGGTTTCTCTTGCTCTCGTGTCAGTGATGGGACACGGTGTAGTGAGCATGGGGTTTCTTGCTGGCAGCTCTTGGACTTTTGGTGGTTTTCTGAGGAGAAGGGTGCAGGGAGGCAGTGCTGGGGAGGGGGGGGTGTGCCCGGCAGCCCCGCTCCGGGAGGGAGTCCCAGTCCCCAGCAGTGAGACCCCGTTTCTAAATCTCTTCCGCAGGTGTGGAATGTGCTGTTAACATCAATGAGTGTGAGGAGGGTCCCTGCAAGAATGGAGCTGTCTGTGAGGATGGCATTGCTGACTATACCTGCCACTGTGCCCCTAGCCAGGATGGCATTGTATGGGGAGGGAAGAACTGCTCGGTCAAGCTCACTGGGTGCCAGACGCACGACTGCCAAAATGAGGCCTTGTGCATCCCAACCTACCAAGCTGAGAGCCACGGCCACCTGTGCCAGTGCCAGCCTGGTTTCTATGATGCCACATGCTCAACACCAACAACGTTTTCCTTTGCTTCCAGAGGGTATCTCCTCGTTGAGCTGCCCGTGAACAATCAGAGCAGGAGGGACGTAGCAGGAGATGACCTTGCCAGCGTGTCCCTCCGCTTCAGAACCACCTTGCCCAGCGCCATCCTTTTTTACCGAGGCCATGAAGCTGAGTACTTGTTCCTGGAGCTCTTTGGTGGTGTTCTGCTGGCAGGACTGAAGAGGGAGGATGTTGGGTACCTGATGCTGCTGGAGGGGCTTAGAGTTGATGATGGCCAGTGGCATAAAGTTGAAGTTGTTCTGCACAGCACTCTGCAGCTGAAGCTCTGGCATGACTCCTGTGATGCAGGTGTCTGCCTGAAGAGCTCTTCTGTCCCACAGGGCCCTGCTTCCATCCCACCTGCCTTCCTCAACATGTACATTGGAGGTGCTGGGGATCCAATGGCCAACAACACACAGAGCCAGCAAGGCTTTGTCGGCTGTCTGGAGGACGTTCAGGTAGATGCTGAACCTCTGCTGCCGGTGGATCTGCCCATGGATGAGTCCTCCCCGGTGAAGAGGGGCTGTGACCGGACAGAGTGGTGCCTCTCCCAGCCCTGCTCTCATGGAGGGCTCTGTGTGGACCTTTGGGCAACCTTCAGGTGTGACTGCTCCAGGCCTTACGGAGGCCCAGCTTGCTCATATGGTAAGTGCCATGTGATTTACATCTGCCAGCTCCTCTGTCGGTTGGTGCTTCAAAGACAGTAAATCAGCATTGCTGCCAGCTTTGGAAGTAGTATTTTCTATCGACCAGTGAGAAAACTAAAGCAAAACCCTCAGTAAATAAAATTCTCATTGATCCCTTTTCTGTCACTTGCTCCTGCAGGAGCGATTGTCAGTTTTGTGGTGCAGATGTTCTGCCTTGTTGAACCAGAGAGTCTGCCTTCATCTTTGTATCAGCTCCATGTGAATGCAGAAGTTGTTTCACTGTGAAAAGCTGATCTTGGGCTTGTGAGCTGAGGATGAGTAGGAATGTATAGCTTTACAGATAAAACACGTGTTAAAGGAAGTGCTCAGACTATTTTGAGTTAAAACTGTATCTGCTTGTGGTTTTTTGTTCCTGCAAGGCTTCTATTAATATTGTTGCAGTCTTTTTGTTTCATTCCTAAGCCCTAAACCTCACAAGTACAAAGTTGCTCTGCTGTTACCAGATTTATGAATTTTAAAAGCAACTTTGTAGCTTAAAAGTCCTTGAGTATCTCTGCTAGGTGGCAAGGACTCTGCTAGATCCCTATTTCCCTCCTCCGGGACTTGGGTGCTTGAATTCATGCCCTCCAGAGAAAGCTGGGACATATTCATTTAGCTCTTAATTTGACAGACCTGTGTGGAGAGAGAGTGTAATTACCATGGTGTGTGTTGAAACTGTTGGGAAGAAAGATCTTGCCCCAGTGATAAGGAGTTGCAGCTGTGATACCCCTGTGCCAGCTGCATTCCTCTTTCATGGAGCTGATGTGTGTTTCTTTTCTCTTCCAGAGCGCCCAGCAGCGACATTTGGCCTGGAGAATTCCACCAGCTTTGCCTCCCTCACCCTTCCTGATAGCCTTGGTGCAAACTTCAACGTCTCCTTTTTCATTCGTAGTCGGAAACCAAATGGTTTGCTCTTGCAAATTGGCAACGAAACTGACCCCTGCCTCACCATATACCTGAAGAATGGCAAGCTGAGGGTAGAGACGGCACCTACAGATACTGTGACATTTCCAGAAAATTTAGTTGATGGGAGAAGACATTTGGTAGCTCTGTCTTTCCAAGGAGGAATGGTTGGTGCTCACCAATCAGACACCTATGTGAAGCTGGGACAGCTCGTAGCAAGACCTCTTTTAGCTGGTTATGGAGTGTATATTGGTGGACACCCTAACCCAGGCAGCACTGACATGTGGGGAGGGTATTTTAAAGGCTGTTTGCAAGACATCCAACTGAACAGCCACCAAATACAGTTTTTTCAGGTTGAGAACTACAGTCTGCCACAGGAACCCAACAGGACTCAAAATGATAACCTTGTGAATGGTTGCATCTCTGATAACACCTGCAAGGTACGATGGCTCTCGTTTGTCTCTCCATCTGTGCAGTTGTTTATTACAGATCTGTGGTTACAGAATACTTTGACTGTTGCAGATGTCAGGAAGATGAGAAGTTTTTTAGGTACTGAAGGACACATGGTCCCACATGGTCCTACTTCACTCAATATATTACATACCATTTAAGCACCAAGTTTTCCCCAGTTCCCTTGTAGTTTTTGTAGTTAGTAGAACTTGGGCAGTCCTGCTGTTGTGCTCCCCTCTCTGTTTTGCTGAGCCCACACACACATTCCAGACTCCCCCGCTGACCAGTAACCTCTCCAGCTCCTCCCTCGTCCTGCTTCCATTGCACAACAATGGAATTCCCCCAGGAATTCATCACCTCAGCAGCTACAGTTCAAGGAACTGTCTCCATGTGCCCTTAAATCAGAAGCTGTGTCTCCCTTAGGCCTTACACCCTAATTTTGCCCTTCTTGTTCATGGTGCCATAAAGTATTGTCACACCTCTGGTGTTGGGCGTGTCCTTCCAGTGACAGAACTTTGTGAGGTTTTTCAGGAGCATTGTACCTTGTTTCATCTGGTTTTCACCTTTGCTTTTGTGCTTTCTTCTTTTCTGAATTGGTGGAGCTCTGCCTAGGGAGGTTCTGTTGAGCAGCAGCACCCACGGGGAGAGGCAGGGCCTCAGGAATTCCTTGTGCTTCACTGCTGATGAGTCACTACTTTAACTCCCCTTTCCTGATTGAAGGGCTGCTTGCACTAATCTTTGTTGTCACATTTCCTTCCACCAAGTTCTTTTAGGTCCAAAGGTGAATTGCGCTGTTCCTAAATGCCACTACTTTGTTTTCCAGTCTGAACCGTGTCAGAATGGTGGCAGTTGCATTGTCACTTGGAATGATTTCCATTGCAGCTGTCCAGCAAACTTCACCGGGAGATTCTGTGAAGAGAGAGTCTGGTGTGAAAGTGACCCATGTCCTGAAGCAACCACCTGTGTAGATGTTGTAGCAGGATACATGTGTGAGTACCGCTCTCCTGCTTGTGTGTTGGTAGAAGTCTGTAATGTTCACTGTCTATAATCATTGTTCCTAGTTTGTTCTGTTGCAATAAATATAACCACCTGCTGCAAAAAGGAAATGGAATGATGCCCAGGCAGGATGCACTTTATGGATTTACCACCAAGTTGTGACAGAGCAAAGACAGTACTCAAAGAGGTTTTCTTCTGTCACTTTGACTTGATCAGGGAGGAACCGATCCACTTTTGTGGAGTCATTGCTGACCTTATTATCAGTGCAAGGACCATCCTGCTCTGTAGTGTTCAGCCATTTCTAGAGTCCCAGTTATTCCACCAAATAGGACCCAATTAAGCATTGCAAACGTGTCTCGGTTTTCTCCTTAGACAGAACCATGGAGAATGAAGAAAGCCAGTTAGTTAATGATGCCCTGATGTGGAGGGAGTGTTGTCGAGTGACCAGAAAGTGCCCTGAACTCCAGATGTTGGGGTGTTCCCAGCTCTGGCACTGGCTGCCTCAGCAGCTTTGGATGTATAACTTTCCCGACTTATGGTCTAGTTTTTCTATCAGTAAAAGGGCAATAGTTGTATTTTTGTGCATGCTGTGGGAATGATGAGTAAAAATTGCTACAGAAGAGCTGGATATTATTATTAGAGGTGCAGTTGTAAACAGGAAGAGCTTTAAGGCTGCCAGAAGCTAGGCCTGTAATCCTGCTCACACTAAGCTTACGTGATTCTTAAGGGAGAGAACCTGCCAGGAGTTTGCCATTGGTCTGTCTCTGACATGACACCAACCATCTTTCAAATCTCTTACACTCTACCCCTTTATTTATAGGTCTGGCTAACGCCACGTTTAATAGTTACGCTGCCGTTGAATTTACCACCAACTCATCAGTGACCAGAACTCTGAGCAGCCTCCACGTAGATTTCAGAACCAGGGATGAAGATGCTGTTTTGCTCCGGGCTGTGGAAGAAGTGGATTCCCTCCAGGTAGCCATCAAGAACTCCTCCCTGCTTGTTGACATCAGGAGTGGGAATAGCATCGAAGGGGTCAGGTTCCTGAGCCAGAAGAGCGTCACGGATGGTGCCTGGCACACCCTCTCCGTGTCCATGGAGGAGCCATCTGCGCTCTCCTCCCGGTGGCTGGTTCGTCTGGACGGGTCAGTGAACTTGACTCTGCAGGGAAATGCTGGCAACTTGGACTTCCTAAAGAACAACGCGCTGATTGTTGTGGCTGAAAACTTCACGGGCTGCCTCGGGCAGGTGAAGATCGGGGGGATCTACCTGCCCTTCACTGCCCACCCCTCCTACCCGCAGCCAGAGCAGTTCCAGCGTGCGGGCAGCGGGGACATCCCGCTGGGCTGCGCCGGGGCCGACGTCTGCGCCTCCAGCCCCTGCCTCAACGCCGGCACCTGCCAGGACCTGTTCAACTCCTTCCGCTGCGCCTGCGGCCCTGGCTGGGGGGGGCTGCTCTGCGAGGCCAACCTCGACGAGTGCCAGTCCAGCCCCTGTGTTCACGGGGACTGCGTGGATGGGGTGGCAGATTTTCAGTGCGAATGCTTCCGGGGGTTCATTGGGAAGAGATGTGACATCAACGTCGATGACTGTGTGCGGCACCAGTGCCTGAACGGAGCCACCTGCGTGGATGAGGTCTATGGCTACTCCTGCAAGTGCCCTCCTCAGTATTCGGGACCTCGCTGCGAGTAAGTACCTGGGTTAGTTTGATGCAGGGGTCAAAGGAGCCCCCAGATAAATTGGCCTTTTTCTTTGGGACACTTTGAGAAAATTTTTCATTGCAACTGTCTGGTAGGTAAAGCACGCAAATTCTGCTGTGAATTGGAAGGTGCTGTCCAGGTCCAAATCTGATTTCTGAGACCATTCCCTTCTCCAGTTGTGTCAAACTCCTTCCTAGAACTAAATACCAATTACTCTGCTTATGACCTTTGCCAGCCCCATCTCCACTGACTCTGAGCACACTTTTACCTTCCCCCAAACCGATTGCTTCAAAGGCCCTCTCTTGCTTTTCCCAGATGGCCCTTCCCCCCCGAGCAATGTGGGAAGAACTTCACCTGTCTGAATGGTGGGAAGTGCATCAGCGAGAGCTGGGGAGCCAACTGTTCCTGCAAGCCAGGCTTCACGGGAAGGAAGTAAGTGCTGTTTGTGGTGCCTGCGAGGGAGGTGGGGCTCTGATTCTCACATCATGGGGTAACTGAGCAGGTTCAACTGCTCCATCCCCTTATATCTCCTTTTGCCATTCAAACAACTGCCCCAAAACTGAAATGAGCTGTTATTTTCAGAAGAGGTGGGTTTGATATGATCCTGTTGACAATACCAATTTTTGCAGCACAAACTGCTTCCAAATAGATCTTGTGCCTCATGAGAATTCATGAATTGTGCCAGAGACCCCCACTGGCTCAGTTGCACAAAAATGGCAAAAGGAGGATTGGTACAAATGGGTAAAACTTTCATGTTGTTGGACCCTGGAGAAAGCACCTGAAAAAGATGCAACAGGAACTTTTCAAATAAATGAGGCTTTTTGAGACTGTATGATCTTTGTTTTATGGCACAAGAACATACGTGAGAAATTTCATTTAATTCTAATACACTTTTTCTTTCCAGTTGTCAAATTAACATAAATGAGTGTGACCCAAACCCTTGCCAGAACGGAGGGACGTGTCAGGACTCTGAGAACAGATACGAGTGTGTGTGCAGCGCCAGCTACACGGGAGAGCGCTGCGACGTTAACGTAAGAACTTCCCTTTGCTCCTGGGAGCTCCTCTCTATTTTTCCATCCTGTGCACTGTGAGGAGCAACAGAATAGGCTTAGCAGAGTCCTTGGGCACCGGGGTATTAGCAAGGCTGCCCACGCATTGTCACTGCGTGTGTCCTGGTAAGCACAGTCAGCAAATCAGCTGGGACCAAAGAAACCTGAACTGGGGAATTATTTTTTCTTTGCAGTGCTGCTGCACGTTAGTCTCCAGCACAAAAACAACTGCAGGAAATAGTTTTCAGTATCTGTATGGGCTGCCATATGGTTTTTCAGGGCTGTCTCTGCAACTTTCCTTAGCTTTTACAGCTCCTTGGACAGTGACCAAACTACTGCAGTTGGACCTGTAGAAAGGAGATACTGCTTATAGCTCCCCCCCAGTTTCCTGGAGAATGGGATTTCAGTGGGCATTTTATCTTGGAGGAGTTACCAAGCACCTCCCCTCGCCACAGATCTGGGTAGAACTGGATGGGTTTGGAGAAGGCAAGTCAGATGAAGTCAGGCTAAAAGTGATTCACTCACACACAAACCAACAGCATCCGCCACCTGCTGCGGCTGCTCCCGAGGCCGGGGCTGGCACAGGGGCAGGCTCAGGGGCAGGCTCAGGGACACTCTGCCTCTTCAGAGTATGCAAAGCGTTGTGTGGAACTGTGTGGAACGTGTTAAATCATACACTTGCTTTTCCTCTGTCAAGCTGTTGCATGGAGAGGCAGCTTCTCTGGTAACCTGGGAATGTACTAACCCCCACTGCACGGGGAGGGCTGTGTGTGGGGGGGCTGCTGCTGTTGCTGTTACTAAGGGCTCTGTAGTGCATGTGCCACCTGGTCACTGACATTTCCAGTTTGCATGGACTCCTTCAGGCGTCTCTGTCTCCTCTGTTTCAGGACATGTCTGGTAGATTCCTTGTATCCATCTTCATCATCCTCATTACTTTTTGCAGAACTGTCTGTCTTTTCCTTCTTCAAAGGCCAGTGCCTGCGGCGGGGGCAGGGAGGGGGGCAGGCTGTGGCTGTCTCTGTGTCTGCTATTAACCATCGCTGGAGAAGCCAAGGGCTGCTGCCTGTGCTCTCCTGCTCCTTCTCCCTCCCATGAACAGCACCAGTTCAGTGCATGCAGGAGGGTGGGCTCCTAAACCCCCCCGTAGTGGTTGTACTGTCTGACTAACCCGCTGCTGTGCAGAGCTACAACTAACCCAGCGCATCGCTCCAGCCCTGGCAGGCTCAGAGTCAGCTCCACCCTCGGCCGTCTGAGAATGGCACAAGGACTCCCAGGTACCCCAGGAATGTTCCTTCTGTGCTGTCACTTTGTGACATTGGCACAGGCTGGACCACATCCAAAAGCTGTGAACAATCAACCTTGAATTCTTTGGTTTTCATCTGTGAGGTGGCAGGTAGTATCTTTAGCAGTAAGAAATATTTCTTACTGTTAGGATTATTGTAATTTTAAATCTTTCTTTAATGACAAAAATTCCACAATTTAAAAAATTCTTTATTGTGTTCCACACCAGAATCTAAAGAATACTCATTTGGCTACATTTCTTGCTGCAGTACTTGGGCCTTATGTCATCTCCATCTCCCATCCATGTACTGACCATTTAACATCCTCCCCTTCCTGCTGCAAGGTGTCTTCTAGTCTGTTCCACAGCATTTTTATATGGCAGGGACTTTAAAGTATGTGTCTTTGTAATTTAAGGTTTTGAGTTATGAATTCAATGGATCTAGTACTCGCCATTCCCTATTTAAATAATTGAAAATCTTTTGCTCTCGGATGTGATATTATCTGGCCAGTTTTACCTCATCTGCCACTCTCTGAGGTGTTGCTCAGACTCGTCATTGCCGCTGTTCTAACACACAGCAGCGCGGTATCTTCGTCAGCACGTGGTGTGCACGAGACAGCTTTTTTGGTAGCAATTTTACGGCTCCAGGATTGGTCCCATAAACTGTCTCCATTGAGCTCTGCTGCCTCTGTGCCTGTAGCTGCCCAGGCAGGAAATCTCTCTGTTCTCCCTGTGGTAATTCTGTCCACGGGCCCTGCCTGAATTGTTGTACCGGTATCAGCTGCGCCATCAGTAAATCTCTGTTCCTGACTCTGCCCTGTTGAGATCAGCTTTGCCAAAGTGGCCAGTTAAAGAGTGTCACTGAGGAGTGGCACTAGTTTTAAATTGGAAGGAAGAATGCAGAACATGTTAACGTCTTTGTATTAGAAATAGTCACTTTTTAGTCCATGGGTTTGCTGAGAGAGTAAAGAGTGACCGTGAGCATTCTCTGTGCAGGTGCCCTCACGCTCTGCACTTGCTCCTCACTTGTCCTTTGCTGTTCAAGTACAGATCTGCTGTTTTTTTTCTTTTTTTTTTTTTTTAAAGAATACCCCTCTAATCTCACCATTTGGGATTCTTCGACTTAAGTTATTGTAACCACTGGAGTTTCATTGTCTCTCCATTAATTTCTTTTACAGAAGGGGACTCCAGGTGCTCTCTTCCCCTCCCCACTAATTGAAGTAGCTGTCCCTGTAGCCTGTGGCTCTTTGCTGCTCCTCAGTATCGGGCTCATATTCATGATTCTCACTGCAAGGAAGAGGCGTCAATCAGAGGGAACCTACAGCCCGAGTCAGCAAGAAGTGGCAGGAGCTCGGTTGGAGATGGACAGTGTCCTAAAGGTGCCACCTGAAGAGCGGTTAATATAGGCACTGTCCTGGCAAGGAGATGCACCCACAAGGTCTGCTTTGACCTTGGGCTGGTCCCAGCGCTCGCGCAGCAGCTCCTCTCCCAGTTCCCTTAAGGGCCGCGATGAAGACCTGGACTTAGCAGTGAAGGCCGAGCGCGGGGCGGGAGCTGCTCCGGCCGGGCCAGGGAATGGCAGCCACTGCACACACTGGCTCAAAGGGAGCCCCCTCCTCCCGCCCCACGGACTGCCCCACGGGACCTGCTCTCACCTTCCTCTGGCTCCTTTCAGGCAGCAATGGCATAGTTAAATCTGCTTTAAAAGGCAGGGTTAAATTAGGCACTAATTTACAGATTGAGATCTATACATGTAAGGAGTGTTGTATAGAGGGTATTTATGATGGGTTTGTATATACTGGTCTGTGTTTGCCAACAGCTGAATCGCGTTCAAAGCTTTCTCAGCTCAGGTGTGCGAGGTTTTCACAAGCAGAGCCTTCAACAGCAACAGCAGCTGCAGCTCCCGCCCGGCGACAGCCACAGCCTGACAGGGAGTGGGGGGGAATCTCTGAAGCCATTGCAGGAAGCAGTGGTTTGTGACGTGCTCCCCGTTAGACATTCCCCGGGTACCGCACAGGGAAGGGGCAGGCGGGGGGGGGTTGGAGGGGCCGCGCTGGGGGG
>NW_015090846.1:5360656-5454976 GCF_001431845.1 Calidris pugnax
GGCGGGGGGGGGTTGGAGGGCCAGCGCTGGTGCGATGGGCTGAACCTGTTGCCAAGCGCTGAGCTCATGGTGTGCGTGGGGCTGGGGGGAGAGGTGAGCAGGAAAAGGGCCAGCAGACTGCTCCGTATGCCCTGGGCTCTTGGGAGACGTGGAGGGGACAATGGTACATAAACAGCGAGAGGGGGAAGCTGGTGCCTGGCGCCGTGGGCAGCACCGGGCGGCTCCGGGTGAGGGCTGAGGGGTGAGACATGACGCTCTCGGTAACACCCTGTTCTACCGCAGCAGCCGGTGTGGGCCCATCTTAGCAACTCCTCCGTGGTGGGAGCAGTCGGGACCGCAGGGGCTGTCCTTCTCCTTGCACTTGTTGCAGCTACAGCCATTGTCATGAAGAGGAGGAGAGCGACTCAGGGAACGTACAGCCCAAGCCGTCAGGAGAAGGACGGGGCTCGCGTGGAAATGTGGAATGTGATCAAGATGCCACCAACCGAGCGGCTGATCTGACAGCAGGTGCTGTGTCCTTCTAACAATGCTGGAACTGCTGCAGCATCTCTCTCTGGAGATGGGGTTTGTAGGACAGGTCTGTACTGCTTTAAGCTACTTCACAGGCCATGGGCAACTGCTCGTACCTGGCAGGAGGATTCACCTGCTTGAAGGAGCTTGGTTATTGCAGCTCATCCCAGAAAAGATTTGTATCAAATTGGTCTGGCAGCAAGAGCAGTAAACTCTGGGAGTTAAAAAAAACAGAAATTCTGGAGGGGCCAGGGGAGGCGAGGAAGCAAGTGGGGGCTGTGGCAGCAGAGGGGGGGACACAGACCCACTGCTGATGCCACACAGCCAATATACATGGCACCGTGCAGGGGTGCCATGGGGCAGGGCTAATTATTGGGAACCAAACCCCTGTATTAAGAAATAATGTAAGTAATGTGGTTGTTTAAAAACACTTGTGCCTGTGCCTCCTCTGCAAAGCTAAGGCAGGTGACCCACTGATGGGAGGGAATTCCTGGAGCTGCTGCCGTCCCTCTGCCCCCCGGCGTTACCAGACAGTGAGTACCAGGGGCTCTGTCAGACCCTGCCCAGAAACCTGCTCCCAAGACTAGACTGAACCACAGCAAGACTTTAAGTGCCTTCCTGAGACTGGTGCCAGTTACAGCATTAACTTTCTTGAAAGGAGGATGTTTATGTGCAGAAAAACTGATGGCTTTGATCACAGGTTGTGAGAAGGTTGGTGTGAGCGGGCGGGAGGTTTCCCCCTCCCTCCCACAAGATTTAGTGTTTGAGCACCAAGTGATGCTTGTCTGAGGAGGGGAGGAGGAGGAGGGGGAGGCATTTCCAGACCCCAGCTCTCAGGACAGACGGGTTTGGGTGTGGAGGTCAGTTTACTGCTCTCGTGCCCTTTCACACAAAGGCAGGGTTTGTGTTGTAGAGACACAGCGTTCATCTTCCACATTGCCCTAAAAAGGCTATTTATTTTGTGGCTTTACTTCTCCTTTGTTACTGTTTTAGCTGCTGAGTGAGCCATTTCTTCTCTAGCACAACGTGGCAGACCCTGTGGAAAGAAATGCAGCAGAGCAGGCCCAGTAAGGTCTGAACTCATTAACATTTCAGGATAATTACTACAACTATTGCTGAGAACTATTTTAGAAAACAGCATCTGCTTTTTAATCTCCAGAATGCTGTTAGTGAGCAGGGTGTGACTCTGCCCACTGTAGCTAATGGCCACCGGAAGAAAATGCTATTCTGTTTTGCTCTTGGATATATTATATTTTTTAACTGTAGCTGTAAATTTTTCTGTAATTCTAAGCAAAGGGAAGAGACCGAAACTACTGACCAGTTCTGTCACTTAGGAACAGATCTTCTGCACAGGTGCAGCTGCTGATGTAAGATGAAGAATAAAAATGGTGGAAAATAGAAAAAACAAACCATGGGGAGAGAAGACAATTAACATTTTGTGTTTGGTGTTGGGATGACTTTCCCTCTAATGCTGAGGAAAAGTTGGAAGAGGTGATCCCACCCCGGCTGTGGTTTGGAGAGGAGCTGATAAAGAAAGGCCCTGCTATCAGTGGGGGCAGCTCGCTAGGGCTTTTAGTTAGTTATTACTAATGACACTGCTCTTACCTCTGATGTGAAGGATTTGCTCAGTGTATCTTCCCGCTGGTATTTCGGAAGGTCTGACACCCTTCAGAACAGGCAGTTCCCTGGCCCCATCCCCTGGCTGCACTGGGACTGGTTCCCTCAGCACAGGGACAAGGTGAGAGCGTCCAACAGACGAACGGCGCCTTCGGGGGAGCGGGGGCTGTGAAGGGGCAGGACCCCCAGCCCCGGCTGGTTCCTCTTGGTCTGGGTCTGTCCCTGGCTTAAGGGTGGGGGTATCTCCTGGTGAGAAAGGGCTGGCAGAGCCCCCCGTGGCCTGGCAAAGGAAGGTGGGGTTTTCTTCACCCCACAGTGACTTGCAATAAACCTGCCCCAAGCTCAGACTCTGCTTTGGGTTTCTGCAAACTTGGACCTGATTCACCTCCAGGGTGTTACTTTTTAGCACCACTCCATTTTTTTTGTGTTTAAATTGTAGAAAAATGAGGGCAGCAACAGGATGTGATGAACCAGTGTTACCCTCAGCCTGTAGTACTTTGAGAGCCACCCAGAACTGGGTTGTAAGAGCTGGCTGTTACCCAGGTACTGAAATGCCCTGGAAGGCAACCAGAACCCACAGCCCCCGCCCCAGGACAGGCACCTGAAGCCCCGTGAGCCCCCGGCAGCCAGTCTGTCTGCGGCACCACGGCTCCTGCCCCATCGCGTCACAGCGTTAGCAGATGGTTTTATTTCGACACCCAAAGCCAGTACTAGGAAAAGTGTTAAAATACTTTGTCAGTGTCTTGAGCATTTCTGCAAAATAATTTATGAAAGTTGTTTGGTTTTGTTTTTTTTCAATAATGAACTGAACTTTCTTTTGATATTTAATTTTTGAATATATTTTTTCACAAAACCAGATTTGCTGTAGTTAATGATCATGATCCTGGTTTCTTTTGTAAATTTTGTAATTTGTAAAAGATTAGAATGTCCTTCAGAAGAAATTTACAATAAAATTTGATTAAAAATAGACCTAGTTACCTTGAATTGTTTGTTCTTTCTTTCTGAAGAGTAACTTGCTGTCTAGGTGGCTGGTTTTGGTCAGTTCCAGGGTTTGCAGAGCCATAAACCTCAGTGCCTCTGTCACAGTTACTACATTTCTGGTTATTTTGTCGTGCACTGGGGCTCTCAGCACAGAGGATGAAGCAGAGCCCTTGTAGAAACACAGAAGGGGCTGTCAAACCTCCTGCATTTCCTTTTTCCTCTACTGAAACCCGTGCTGCTCCACTTTACCATTAATCCCTTACTTTATGAGCAAAGAGGCCAAGATCAGCCTGTGGTCGGAGCCATGAAATACCCAACAGCCGGAGGCTTCTTGTTCACCAGGAGACAAATTCACCTGCTGCTGATGGAAAAATCACTTTTTGTGTGTACTGTGAGTGTACAAGGAGCAAAGCACATGGAACAGATATTACAGGTCACCGAGACTAAATCCCAGCGGGCGCAGGGACAGACTTTAGGCAGCAGTTACCTGTCCTTCACCTACTGCTCTTCTGAAGACAGTGCCTGAAACATTCCTGTGTAACAACAGAAACGTTACTGCACACACTTCTGTCTTCAGGGTGTCACTGACTCAGTGGTTCCTTTGGTTGGTTAAAGGGATATTAATTATTAAAATTATTAAAATATCACAGCCACTTGTAACTGACAGACTCTAACCACCCCCTGACCGGAAAGAAATCTGAGCAGATGTCAATCTCCAGCTTGATTGTTTCCACACACATTAAAAAAAGAGGGGAAAAGGGAGGAAATATCTAAGCAGCTCAGACTGTTCATTGCAGGTTGGAAAAACCATCCCTGGTACTTGGAAAGAAATCCCAGCCTCTGGTCATTAACACCTGCACGAGAGAAAGGGCTTCTGCAACAAGCCTTGTGTGTCGACAGCTTCCAATTCCAGCCTCTAAAATATTTCTAACCTAAGGAGTAAGATATAAAAACGGTTCTCCCATCTGTACAGCATCAGAAAATTGAGAGGGTTGGGTTTTTTTAAACAAAATTTTAAAATGAAAGTTACTTCTAATGGAAGGAAGCACCTGTAAATAAGCAAAAGCAGGAGCAAACAAGCAAACAAGGATGGTGAGTACAGGAAAAGGCACAAAGCTGAATATAAAGTCATTGATGAATCATATCAGACAAGGAGGAAAAGGAGCACTTGTACTAGATTAGTAAAACCATGAAAAATACCTCTACATCAGAAAAAGCAATGTTTTCCATCCCAGCTGGCTCTCCCAGACGAGCACACCTTGTTTACATCTGGCACTGTTGGGAATGAATCATGTTAGGAATTCCTGAGTTTAAAGACGACAATAACTACTGCCCTGGGGCCGTTGGAGTCCTTTATTAGGAGAAGCACAAAACCCATCTCTGGGCTGCGGAGTCTGTCCAGGACGTGGGGACGCTCACACGCTCCGGGAAGGTGCCGCCCCCGCCCCTCCCCGACGCAGAGAAGGGGGTTAATTCCATTTGTGTTCAGTGTTCATGCTTTTCAGGGCCTCAAAAATGACTTAAAAAAATAATCCAAGACTGCTTGTTTGTACAAAAATCAACTGCGTAAAACATTCCATAATATGAGCAGAGTAAAATAATCAGAGCTGGAAAGTGACCTGCAACGATACAGAGTTACCTGAGTGGTTCTCATGGAGGCGGAGGGTCCCGCTCACACGAACACCCCGGGGGAAGAGAAGGTGCCATCCCGCGGCGCGGCGCACGCAGGGCCTGCTGCTGCCTCTGCACCCACCGTGACTGAGAGAGTGCTACCATTGGCTCAGCGCAAAGGAGATCTGAAATTCCAGACTCAATTTATATATAATGTTCATATTCTGAGCTGTATAAAATAAAATGGAGCTATTATCTTAGACTTTAAATATTTTACTATGCAATACTAAAACCATCTGTCTTCCAACACAAAAACAAAATACAAATCCAGCTGAATGGCGTGTCCGAGTAACAGGACTTTACAGAAATCGAATATTGATGTAATTCTGTGGTCTTCCCAAACTGTTGGCATTTCAGATAGTGAGAGTATTTTGCTTTTGTATCGCACAGACTCGCACGCAGAGACAGCCATTCCCATACACTGCAGTAAGAAAACTTCCAAGGTTATATATGAATAAAATAGATACATTGGAAATCAGATAAAGCTTTACAAGAATTTCCCCATGTGTCCAAAATTATTTCCTTTATCAAAGGCTTAATGGTGATGCGATTACCTCTTCCAGAGTAACATGTTTTACATCAGATTGTGCCCAAATACAAAACAAAACAAAAAAGCACCACTTAAGTAAAACAGAAATGATCACTGCAAAGACAGCAGCTTTTATACGGGATGCTGGGATTAAGATGAAATTTCTTGAGAATACTATTGCCACAGAGAAGTGTCATAGAAAATGAGAAAGAACGTACCCTTTCACCCATTCATTGCATTTTTGTACGTGATGACCTCACAGTCCATGTCACTGTCCAGTTAATGTCCTGTTACACCAGCAAATGTTCTCCTCCACAGTGGGACAGAGACTGGGGTGGGTCAGATGGGCTGACGGAGCCGGGCAGAGCAGACTGAGATCCTGGTGGCCGATGGCAGCGACGGGCAGTTCTGGGGCCACGTCCCATCGCCCTCCCCCGTCCCAGCCCTGGCCCTGCTCAGCCCAGCCCGGAGCCCGACAAGTGCCACCGCCTGCACCCCCCTGTGCTCAGACCACCTTGGCACCTCACTGCCACTCAGACTCAGGAGCTTTATACCCCTTTTTTTTTTTCCTCCTTTTTTTGTTGTTTTTTATAATTGAGTAAGATATTGTTACATCCCATTCATATACTGCCATCTATAATATTTATATATAATATTACCATACACATATATAAGAACTAGGATACTCTTTATGGCCTCTATTTTCTGATGTACTTAACAAAAACAAACAAATAAACAAAAGCCCCCAAAAGAAAAATCAATTGCTGGTGTTTCCAGTTTCCCAACAGAGATGCAGGACCAAACCCTGAGCAACTGCTCTGTGCTGGGGTTTTGTAGCAACAAGGGATGATGACAATTCCTCACCTGAGAGGTCCCCGTTACCTCTCGGTGCCAGTGACCCGGGGGGGAGGAGGGAGAATCAAAAATCTGCAGCAAAAGCTCATCCAAGAGTATCACCTAAAAGAGCATCTGTATTTCAAGAGGGGACAAACCCGGAGCCTAATGGATGAATTCAGCACAACCCACAAGTTGGGGTTTGTTGCTGCACTTCACGTGTGAAAGCAAACCCTGGTAATTGTAGGTGTCACGTGGAACCACTGACCAGCACCGACAGGACACCACGTGCTCTGCCGCGCTCCCGCCCGCGCTACAAGGGAAGGGGTAACCTCTGCAGCAGTAGCTCTGTCTGAAAAGCTGTGTGTGGAAACCAAACAAAACCAAACCCCAACCCCAGCTCCCTTCATGCTTTGGTCAGTGCAAGAGGCCCGGGTTCAGCAGCAGAGAGAGAGGAAGCAGTTGCAGGGGACTCTGAACTCGGGGCAAAAAGCTCTCGTGTGGGAATTGCAGCACGGTGATGGTCCTGCAGCTATCCTGGCTCAGCCTTCCAGAAAAGAAATGCTTGGTTTTATGCTGGCTCAAAAAACCAAAAAAAACCCCTCTGTCAATTCCAAAGGGAAATCAAAAGGCCATTGGGAGCATTACTCAAAGGTTTCCCATCGCTTTCTGAGCTGCTCCACCTTACCTGGTGTGGATGACACGTCTTGCTTTGTCTTTTTTAACAAATCTTCAAATGGATCTTTTGTCTCCTCAGATTTAGAGGACAGTAACACTGACTCTAAGCCCTTAGCTGGCCTGGAAGGGATCAAAGGGGGTTCGTTAGACAGGAGAGCTACCCCTTGTTTGGGATCTACCTTTGAGCTGGACTGGCCCATCTGTAACGTTCTGGCTTTAGGAGCACCCCCGCCTGCCGGCTGCAGGGGGGCTGCTGGGGAGGGGCTGGGGCTCTGCAGCAGTAGGGAGCTGGGGGCAGGGACAGCAGGAGCCTGGCTAAACAGGTTTGGCATGGACAGCGTGGACATGTTTGGTTGAGGTCTTTGTGGTGGGTAGAAGGTAGAATTGGGCGTTATGAAGCTAGAGCTATAAGCGTGACCTAAGGAGGGGGTGAAGGAGCCCCTGGGGGGTCTTACTAGAGACACCGAGAGGGCTCCTGGCAACGTTTGTGTAAAGGGATTAGGAGATGGCTGTAAAAAAGGGGGTGGTGCTGGGGAAGGGTAACCAAGGGGATGGACAAAGGGTGCAGCTGGAGGAGGCACAAAGTCACCTGCCACCGAGACAAAGCCAGTGGCAGCAGGTGGAGTGGCTGAGCTTTGCAGGCTGTGGGGACCTTGTTGTGGGCCACTGCTTTGCCAGCTGGCTGTTTTTAATGGATCCAGGAGGTTAAGAAGGTAGTCACTCTCGTTATCTGTATTATCTGTCTTCACCTTGACAGGCTGGAGCATCTCAGCAGTGCTGGCAGCACCGGACAAAAGCTGAGACGGACGAGAGGAGTAATTCACAGACTGCTGGATTTCGGGGTCTAAGGACACGCTGCCAACTCCAAAGGGCTCTGGGATCAGATCTGAAACCAAAGGGCTACGTCCCGTAGCGTGGGGGGTGAGAATTTCTGTTGGCCCGGCTGGAGTCTGATGCTTGGAAGCCCTGGGTGCTGGTGGTGGTGGTGGCACTATCCCCAGTTCAGGAGTCTTTCTTCCTTGTGGCCTAGGAATGGTGATGTTCCCTTGAATGGCAGGATTTGATTCCTCCTTTTCTGCAGGAGCCAGAACACTGTCCCTGCTCCGAGGTCTCCGTGACATTGACGGCAAAGTGCCAAGCGCAGTCAAGGGCCTTTCCGGAGAGCTTTGGGAAAACTTGGTGGGAATGGCCATATCATCCTGACCCATACTCCACAGCTTGTTGTAAGGGTGAGACAGCTTCATGGTTGGCACGATCCTGTTCCTCTCAGACACACCAAGATCCATTCTCTGCAAGAAAGTATAAAAAAATGTTAACTTTTACTGCTCCCCTCACAACACAGAGCACAAAGCACAGAGGGGCTGCTGGGCCACGGGTGGAAGGGGATGTGTCCACAGAGGGTGAGCACCAGAGAGGGACAACACAGGCAGCCGAGGAGGACAGACAGGAGATCAGAAGCAGAACTCTGCAGTTTTAATTCCAGCTCTGCCTCTAATGAGTGTTGGTGTGACATTGTGGCATCTGTTGTTAGCCCAGTGAGGAGCATGTACCCATATCCAAGGCACAGGAATTGAGGAGCCGTAATTGTGGTATGGAAAAGGCTGTCAAATGAAATATCTGGGTATAACACTAAATTAAATATTATGATAAGGTAGAAATGACATTCTTTTCTTTCATGTCGCACAAAGATCTCAGTCTGCTTTAGTTTGGCACTTTAAGCTGCACATATTCTGTGAATTTCCTCATAAAGAATCTCTCTTTGACCATCAAGATTGTTCAGAAGATCCCCAGACCAAAAAGGCCAGATTACAAGAAGGTCATTTAAAAAACATGGAGTTTGGAGGGGATCTGAAAATTCCCAGGTATTCCTTCTCACTGCTGAGCATCGGCTTCAAAAATAACTGTGTGACAGCCAATGGACAGAGCAGACCCTGAGGAACAGCGCAAATATTTCTTCCTTTAGAAACAAAGGCTGTAGTTTCAGTGGAAAAAGTTACTGTCTTAGAACTGAGTCCCATTCTAATAATTTCTTAATTCAGAAATGGACTCTAAAACTCATGAACAAAGGGCTGGGAAATGGATGCGTGTACCCAATAATATGAAAATGTCCCCCAGAGAAGGGTGAAGACAGCCCGTCCCGGTCCTGTGCAACCCCCAGCGCGGGTGAACCCCGAGCAGACCTGGTAATCAAAGGTGCATCGCTGCTCGCCCTCCTCCTTGGGTGTCCTCAGGTCCTCCAGGCTCTTGGCCTGGCTGAGAGGCTGCGGCTGCGTTTCCACTTCCAGGTTAGGGAAAATGTCTTCAAGGAGGTTGACTTCTGCAGCCTTGCTGGAGAGGAGGGGGCTGGGGGGCAGAGGCTCTTTTGACTTCTCTGGACTGACAGTCTCTTCCCCATCAGCACTATCGGATTCTTTCAGGGCCCGGTAGGGCTGAGGCCTGGGAGAGAAACAAAAATCATGTTGCACATCACTGTCTCTAATTTTTTTTTTAAACAAGTATTTAGTAAGGAGCTGGATGGCTTTACAAAAAACGTTTGGGTGGCAAAACACAGTACCCTGTGAACAGGAGGAGCAGTGACCGAGGGCAGAAGGACACACAGAGATGGCACTTGAGGGGTTTCAGAAAGGAAAAAGGCACAAGTGGAAGGTACTCAGAGGAGAGCTGGGCTCATGCAGTCACAGCCAGGCTGCTGAGGGAACCCTGGGCACAGGAGTGACGGGACGGTGGCTCTCTGTTTCAACAGCCCCCCGGCAGGTCACTGCTCAGGGCTCCTCCACAAGAAGCCAGAGCAAGTGCCCTGCAATGAGCCCTGGGTTTTGCAGGCACTTACGGTCTCTTGCTGCAAAGCAAACTCAGCACAGAACATAATTCAGTGTTTTCCTGCCATAATTGGGAACACTGTGCAGAGTTCCAATGATTACACTGGTGTCATCTTATCCAGAAACAACACAATCCATTATGGAGACACCTATTTTACATTTACAGCCAAGGCCGAGTTAGCAGGATGCTTTTCTTCCACATACCTCAGCGAAAAAATGAACACCAGCAGATTTGCATATTGGTTCTGTGTACAGAGAACAGCAGCATAATGCACAGCCAATTAATAACAAGAAGTGCCATACGTATCTGTGGTGATTGGCATTTGACTGGCAGCCAGTTTTACTGTGGCATTTAAACAAGGTTTCAATTAAAAGAAAATATTTGTGAGACCTGCAAAAACAGATACTATGGAAGAGCCCTCCTCCTCTTCCCGTATTTTTTTATAATACATCTATATCATGCAAATTTATAAACAGCCCATCTTACTTCATTCATCAACACATAAATAGCAGGCATTCAGCGAGCAACGCGAGGACGTAATAATGCAAGTACAAGACAGACAGCTGATGGTACACGTCCTGAGGAACAGGGGGATCTTGCAAATCTCAGTCGTATCTTTAGTCTCTCACATGATACACACTCACCTGCTACGCACGAGATCACACCGCGCAACGGCCCTGAGGAACACTCTGCAAACACACCATTTCAGCAGCCTGGTCTCCTCCACCCCAAACACTAGAGTGTGGGAGCGTCTTCTGCTCCTTGGCTACTCAACCTGTCCGTCTGTCTGTCTGTGCTGGACTGCCGGCCGTCACCTCCCTTCCCTGCCCCTCTCCTGGCTGTCACCTCCCCTCCCTGCCCCTCTCCGAACCCACCTCCTGCCTCACACAATGTCACCTCTGGGGGACGTGCCTCGGCTCAAGACCCCTCCTGGGGCAGCACCTTCAATCTGCAGTGAGAGGCACTCAGTGCAGTGAGTCCGTGTGTCGCCTCCACCCGGCCACCGGAGCAGGAGGGACGGGCACCGCTCGCTGCCCTGGCATGGCCACCGCGGGCAGGATCATAGAAGCATAGACCTGTCCAGGCTGGAAGGGACCTCCAAAGGTCATCTAGTCCAACCCAGGTGAAACTAGAAAAAGCCAGTAAGTGCACTGCAATGAGGCCCACAGGACAACCCAAGAAGCCCAGGTAGCACCACATGGGGAAGAACGACAGGTTTGGACAGGATCAAGCAGCACATTGGAACAAAGGGCCAGTGAAAGGTTACACCCCCCAGAGCTCACGTCGACGTAAAACCATGAGCTGTGTGTTCTGCAGTAGTTCATGCAGGAGAAGGCTTTTGCATGCTGCCAGACACCAACACAAACAAGCAGGAGAAATGGTGAACATTCATCAGGCACCGTACAGAGACCACAGGAGCATTTCCAAAACTCCAAGTACAGGAGCAGGCACCCTGACCAGCACAAAGCCATTGCTCGAAGGCTGAATTAATACAATGAAAGAATAAAGGATAGACCATTCAAAAGGAGCAGAGAAGAAAAAGTTTTCAGAGAAGCCAGAGACAGGATCCTCTTCCTGCTGAAATTCATCATCAGAAGAGTCCTCAGAGAGGAAGACCGTATAGTGTCGCATGGGCTTTACAAGGCTGAGGGAAACAGGGAGAGAAAAGAAGTTATCAAGTCGCCACATTCAAAGCTCCAGAGGAGAGAGAAACCAAGAGATTTGTAGGCCATGACTGATGGGCACCGCAGAGCTCTGCTGGGCAGTGCTGAGCTCTACTTCTCCGGCAGAAAATACACCTCTTCTAAGTCTTGGGTGCCATCTCGTCGGGAAGGGCACCAAGACCTGGATCCCACCCATATTGCAAGAGAAGCCAGTACAGAAACCCACCCTTTCCCTGCTACATTTTCCAGTTTCTTTCCATTCTTTAGAAATACATCTTTGCTCCTCAGATTCTCTGAGCTCTGACTACACACACACAAGTATTAGATCAACCTCTCTGCTTTACAGACATTCAGCCTGCCATCAGTCTGATACAAGAGGAGCTGACTTGAGGGTAACAATTCCTACTGGCATCTAGTTTGGAGATCTGAAATCACACGAGAAGAAAACCAAAACTGTCCATGGATTTATATATATATATATATAAGTGCAGTTTGTGAAGTAAAGTGCACGTTTCTCCTGTTTCTTTCCTTGATAGTTAACTACTTTCAAAGTCTGGCAGAAAAGGGACCAAAACTAATTTCTCCTGCATCCCAGGACGGTAACTATCAATCTGTGAATTCATTAGCAGCAGCTGGGAACAAAAACTCCTTCAGGTGAAAACAACTTGAAATCAGAAATGCCTCTGGAAACACACTTCAGCTGTTATTTAAAAAACCCAACCACGACAAAAAACCCACCCCCAAACCCTCAACCCCCACCATTTCACCAGACTTTAGACAAGAATGTATTAGTCATATTTATTTTATCCCCAGAGGCCAGATCTCCAGGGTTTGCTCTTGTCTGGCATATCTGTGAGGGCATGAGTGGAAACAAACAAAAAAAAGAACCACAAGAGAAGCTCTTTCCAAGGGCACGATAAGCCACCTTTGTGTCTCATGGACCAAACTGGCTGATGAACTCTGGCGGATGCTGCCAGAGAACATCGTTTACAAGTCTCTTTTTTTCCTTCCCCAGATACCCAGAACATTGGAAAAGAAATCACCAGGATCACAGAAGTAAATGGTGTTTCTAACCGCCCGAATGAGGGCTCTTCCCAAACATCTTCATTTTCTCAGCCATGTACCACTGGTAACACCCCACTGAATCCAAACACACAATGACACAAAGCAACACACAGGTGAGACGGGAGCCTCATTTTGCTGCTACTGGGGACCAGAATAAAATGTGTTATTGCCTTGAGAGCAGAGTCAGGCTCATCACATGGAACAAAGGCTTTGTCCTGACCCTGCAGGCATCAACAGAGCAACACACGTGTATCACACCACGACGGCCCTTCTAGGTAAGATGAGGATACACTGAAATCAGAACAGGGCCAAAATCATAGACAGAAAGAATGATTTGTTACCTTTATAGTACAGACATATTAACAAGCTACCTCTAGTAGCACTTGAATTCCTAATCAGCCTTCACTCTTCTTGTTCTTTTGTCCCAATCACTAAATAACTGTATAATAAAGTTACGAAAATCAGTCTAAAAGATTAGGTTGGAAAACGAGAAGTTGGACACTAGAGCCGGCAGCTCAAGAGGGCCCAAGCTGCAGCTGTGAATAAATGTGTATTCACAATCAGGTCAGAGCTAATTAATAAAAAGTCTAAAATAGTGGTGGCAGTGGATGCAGCTGATGGTGTTAAATCATAGTCTGTGGTACTCCAATTAAAGCTGTTGCAGAGCGGTTCTTTTCCTCTCTTCTGCTCTAACAGGCATCCAGGGAAAGTGAGATGATGCCATTGCATTAGGAAAAATTTGTTATAACATTTTTTTAACCTTCTTTATTTTTCCTTTTTTTTTTTTAGGAAAGTGACTATTATAAAAAAATGTCAATTTACATTAACAAAAGGCTCGACCTAAAATAAATCAAAATTCAAACATACTTGAAAAGTTTTTCTTTTTTAAACTTATATACACATCTTTTTGTCTTTGTAGAGTAAATTACCATTTAGTGATTCCAGAAAATCTAAAATTATTTCCAGAAATCAAGAGCGATACTGAATTTCCACATATCTTGCCAATAGACTCCATGTTTGGTAACTGCACACAGCAAATGCATTGGTGCAGCTGCCCTGAAAGCACTGCCTCTGGTACCTTTTGTTTGCCTTCAGACCCTGCTGAATCCCCTTGCGTTGCTTGTGCACATATTAAATAAACTGGGGACAAACTATGAAGAAATCAGATGGGCTCTTGTTGGCTGATCATCTATGGCACTCCAGTGCAGCTCAGCACAAATAAGATTAAATATAAAGCAAGTTAATATGCACTGGGTTTGCTGCTGTTGCAAGACTCCTGAAATGAAAGTGGGATCTGATAATTAGAAAAAAGAGAGCACTTAAGTTTCGCTGTTGGAGCGCTCCATAAGAGGTTTTGGTCCAAGACAAGGGACGAACAATCTAAAATTGCCCGAGTTTAAATTTTTTATTAGCTGGAGGCAGTAGAATCCAAAAAAAGTGCCTATTCCCTCATTAACCCAATTGGGCGCCTCTCCCGCAGGCTGCCACCCGCCCCTCGCTGGGATTTCGCACACAAAGAGCTGTCTCTGCTCAGGCAGGTCAGAGCCAGCCCCGCGCGGAGCCTGCGAGGGAAAAAAGGATGTGTCCGTCACAGCTACAACCCTCATCATCTCCACATGACTGCACCAGCTCCTGCCTACCTAATCTCTTCCCCGAGTTACCATGCAGATGACTTGCTGATCTCTTTCTAATGTTTAGTTTAACATGTCTTCGGTTAGCACCAGCATATGACAGTACTGACAGCCGTGGCTGTTCCTTTTTAAATATCATGTCAGAAACACGGCGCAATAAAGCCGGGGATGCGCTCCATGGCTCTGCGTACCATTATGATAGTATGGGTTTCTTTTTTAATGAGGAAGATCTGCATCTCAGGAGCTTTTTTCATGTGTCAGGATGCATGGACAAATCAGCAGCACATCACACTGGCCAAAAATGAAATGCTGACAAATGTAGATATTTCAAATTTAATTGACACCTAAATGTACTTGAGATAGAAAAAAATATATACAGAAAATGTGAGTACAGGATATGGGAATTAATAAGGAGAATTCTGTAATAATTTTAAAAGATATTTTAGTTACGAGAAAATTAAATTTGTATATTTTATTAACTGTGTTGCTGTTTCCTGATTACAGAGATTATGCTACAAAGGGGCAGTATGGCCCTGTTGTCATTATTCTCCTAAAAAGGGCTTCCCAAATTTGAGGGAGGAATTTTTTTTTTTATTAATGTATTTTTTTTTAAAGAATAGCTATACAGCAGCTCTGGGGAATTAAGGAATTTGTCCCTCTTAGACAGTAAAATGAAGAGAATGAGGGATTTGGATGCACGGGCTTTTTCTTGCCAGTATGAAATAGGAGAGTTGGGACTGGGGGATTACCCAGGAACTATTCAATCTGAAGAAAGCACAGACCTTCACTGGAATTCCTTCCTGCATATTCTGAACACTCAGCACGCCCGAGTGTGAGCTAACAAGAATATTAAAATATCTATTTCATTTTTCAAGTCTTACTTTGTATACTCTGAATGTTCATAGGAGCAGAGTATGTCCAGAAAAACAAAAATATTAGCATAAAGGATATTTGAAATTAAAACAACCAAAAAATTCCTATCTTGAGTCATCCAACCAGACAACAAACCCAACAGCTTGGGATCGTTACACCCACTAAAGGCAGGTGACTGTTTTATAGTTGTAATAAACTTTTTACAAATCTTCTAGAGCTGGAAAAATTAACAAAGAATTTAAAGCGGGAACAAGCTGGCTGACATCTCTGCCTGCTCTGACAGATCTGGATGCAAGATTCTACAAAATCCTTTCACATTTTTGTCCTGTTTCTCAGTTCCAAGGGTCTGCTCACACACATCCCTGGCCGATCTCACACCTCTGTACAAAGCCAGGCCGTGGAGGTTCAGTAGGTTTGCCCCAAAGCAGACAGCAGAAATAAGGCTCAAAATTCCAGTTTCCTGCAGCCCAACGCAGCGGGAGGGAGGGAGGGAGGGAGCGTCAGGACGCCGGGACTCGGGCACAGCCCTGCCTGCCTCTGCTGGGGCTCTTGTTTGGCGATGCCGGCAACAAAACCCCTGGCCAAACAGCTACATGCTGCCTGGGCTTTCTGCCCAACATCCTGCTTGCCACGATGCCATGGAAAACCTTTGCCACACGCAAATTCTGTGTGGCAGAGCTCTGAGAGCCTGGTTACAACAACTGGGCTTAATGCGCTTTATGAGCCTGTATCATTTACCGCAGCCGTCACGCTGGCTTCAGACTAAATTCAGTGTAATAACCCGCTATTGCACCGCAGCCCATTTTCATTCATAGGATACAAGGGAAGGCCATTAGCTTCTCTCCCAAGTCCTACACGACTTCTGGAAAGCCCTAATGAACTGCTGCAGCACTGACATGGGTTTAGCCAGCCCAAGAGCCTTTTGACATGCTGTTAATTGTGAGCCTGACCCTCTGATTTCCTATTTTAATTTCCTCCCACTCTGCATGCCCTGGAAGCCAGCTAGTCCCTACTTAGAGAAGACAGATCTTAGAGCGCTCTGGAAGCCTATTCTACATTTAATAGGAAATCTTGCTGTGGTGTAAAAGAGAGCTCTCAAAAAACTGCCTATCTGCTAAAAATGCAACCTCTTATTTCCGCGAACAACTAATTTGTGTTTAAGGAGGCATGTCCCACGTGTCCAGGATTGCCTCAGGTGGTAATCCAGCATTTTCCGAGTTCTCATCTGCAAATTCTTCCTGCTACCTTCTAACTAAAAAGTTTTTTAAAAATTATACATTTCAAATTTTTAAGAATCATAAACATCACAAACCTTGAATTATTGATAAGATGATAAAAAACCAACCTTCTATTAAAATAGAAAACAAATTCACTGCAAATTTTGATGGGGGAAACAATATTTCCTCCACCAGCTCTTCTAAATATGATGGTCTAAAAGCTGACACCAGCAACAATGTTGGGTGTTCTTTGTCACCGCTCCTGCCCTCCTGCCTTTTCATTGAAGACTGATTAGAAAATGAGCACATATAGCCCCCAAACAATGTTTTTCTTTTATACACCTTAAAAAAACTAACTTGTGTAACTGAAGATACAAAATTCCTCATACCCTAAGAAATGCACTGATAAATACAGCCACTGAAAGGACGCCAACAGAATGTTTTACTTTCCAGAGCTGGCAAAGGGAGGAGGCTGCACTGGGAAGGCTGAGTGGGCAGTGCCCCAAGGGACAGTCCCCTCCTGCAAAACTCACAGTCTGAGCCAATAAGTCACAGACCCTGTGAAACCTCCCTGAGACCTTTGTGTAGTCACTCAAGACCAAAAAGTGTTAGTTTTAAATATAGAAGAAAACTTCCCATTGAACAGGAGCTCCTCACAGACACATCCCACACGTGAGCACCTGAAAGAAGTAACTGCCTAATTAATAATTTTGAAACCAGAGCAATTAAGCTGAACATTTTGGTTAAGTTTACTTTAAGAAAAGCACCTTCTCAGTGCTTTTGCTTTTGTGGAATCTCTTCTGACCTGCAATGAGGGTACTCCAAGCTACCAAGTAACACCAGGGTGTTTTGCAGTGTTTTCATTCGTTTTAGTATTACCCGAGAGAGAGCAAAATGCAATTTTCTAAAGAGGCAACACCTGGCTTTATGTTTTCATTTAAAAACAATATAGAAAGATTGTTTCTCACTGGGACAAAAAAAAGAAAGTTTGTGAAAAATGTCAAGAAAATCCTACCTTTAATTACTGCCTTACTTTCCCTTTATTCAGAATGACACTTTGAGATAAATAGTAAAGAAGAAGTTCCGGTTTACTGAGTCATCACCTATTTCAAAGGCATTCACCTCAAGTTCTCTCTTAAGTAAGCCATTTATTTGAGCTTTAGTTAAGTACAAGGTTAGGTATTTCCTCCACTTGTACTTCTGAAATCACAACTGTGGTGTCAGTGTCATCATTGTTGTGTCTCATCAGGAAGAGCCCACAACTGGTACCACAGAGCAAGTGTCAGAGGGATTAGCAATGTTACCTGGTTTTCTTCCACATTTAAAAGATGGAAAAATCTATCAGTAAAATGCTCATGAATAAAAATAAGTTAGTTTACAGCTACAAAGCATCTTCATTATCTTTTGTAGATTAGTGTTAATCGTTTTCACAAATTTTTTTTGGTAGTTTACTCTATGAAAGCAGCTGACTTGTAAAGACTGACTAAAATTAACAGCAATAAAAGTAAAATAATCATTGTAATTCAATATATTACTAGCACTAGTATAAACACTATGTTTATCATTCATGTTTACATTTATTTCTGTCCTGATACTGTAACCGCACAAGCCCTTTTGCAAGACTTGCAATCTACTCCACAAGAGGGCAACCAAATTCCACTATAAAATGGATAAATAATCCTGTAGAATTTAAAAGTGACCACTCATATTAGCTAGTAGCCAGACCATCTCCCCGTCCTACAGTGGCTTCAACCTCCCCATCCAAGGCCAGGTTGGATGGGGCTTGGAGCAACCTGGTGGGAGGTGTCCCTGCCCAGGGCAGGGGGTGGCACAGGTCCCTTCAACCCAAACCCAAACCTGTCTATGATTCTGTGATTCCGTGGCTGGCAAAATGCTGGGCAGGCTCTTAACTCTGGGGGACGGAGAGGACCCAACCTTCACCTCTCTTGCCCTCAAACAGCGGTGACAGAGCACTGTGCACTTATGGGGGAAAGGTGTGGCCAAAGAAACTGACCGTTCCTCTTTTTATGGGATTTTAGTGTCTTCAGATACAGCAAATATCCCGTAATCTCAGGCATCAGCTGAAGCATTTCACTTTACTGACAATAAAGCCACCCAAGCTGGGACACAAACAACGCAGAGACGCTGTGATACAGTTACCCTGTGCCGCGGGTATCGATGAACCACAAGGCAATCTCTGACAGGGGAGATCAGTGCAACCACCCTGCGGCCCCTCGGTGAGCAGTGCCAGGGGACTGCCCACACCAGGGCCACATGGCCACCACGCTGGGCATTTGGAAACTGCTTCTCCACTCACAGTTGGAGGACACGGGGGGGGAACACCCGCTGAGTCTTGCCTCAGAACTTGGAAAGTGCATCCCGGCTCTGTTGCCTGCTGTTCTTACCCCGCTGCTCAGTGGTCTCCTTGGAGCACCAGGCAGCTCCATCCCTGCCCTAGCCATGTTTGCCATCACACTTTCTAAGATCATCCGCCCCAGGTGGATCTTAAGATTCTTAAGCTGTTGAGATTCCCAAATTCTGGACTGAGAGGAGGCAACCTGATCACTCCAACCCTCAAGAGTGCAGCTAATGCCAGCCTCCGCATCCGGCCAGAACTTCATGCTCTTGAATCTTTTGTACTTCTGCAGAGCAGTACTACTGCAGGAGCTACACTCTGAAGAATCCAAACGATTTTAAATCCAAAAGGCATATGATGCAGCCTACACGTATATTTGTCACACACAATAGTGTCTTTTGGGCTACGTTAATAAGGTTCAATATATCCATTCTCCTTTTAGGTTTTCACTTGATGGTCTATTGTTTAACTCAACTATGGCAAAGCATTAAGAATATCTGCAACAATACACAGTATTGTCTTCCTTGTAAAAAGTACTTTAATACGTGACATTTGTGAAACTATTTGGAAAAAATCTCTCCAAGGGAACAGAATATACTGTTCATGTGAACAAGAGAGATGTCGGAAACCCACACACTTCATGCACTAGCAGCAAGCTACAGCAGTACAACTTATTTGGAACATTATCCCTGTTTACTTCATAGTCAAATCTAAAGAGATGATAAATTTGCTAGAACTATGCAAGCCAGCTAAGTTCTACAAGCCTTCACTACTGAGATCATTACAGACCTTCTGTTAATGGGACTCTAACAAGCGTGAGACACAACCCCTACTGCCATCACTATAAAACAAACAATTATGTACCTCCAGGTAAAGCCTGGCAAGAACAGTGGATTTTCAGGGATGTGGCTAACAATTTCATTTAAAGCACAGTTCAAAACAAAACAACAAAGAAATGAACAAACATCCAAAAGCAGAAAACTTTCGCGAAACAGGCTGATCAGATTATGTCTAACTTGGCAAACCTGAATTTTCCAGTAAGTAAACTTTGATTTCTTGCTTTTTCACACCTCCTCTAAAATCTTCCAAAAATAACCCCCTCTTTTTTTTTTTTTTTTTGTTAGTTAAAACATTGCTTTGGTCTGTAGTATTTTTTAATTTCTCCTGTAGCTAGTTCCAGTTCTGAATGCAGCGTTTGTTGGTGCAGAGAAGCAGAGCAGCAAAGTACTTACTGTTCTGGACTAGAAACTGAAGTCCTTCGTCCTTCCACAGCGATATTGCTCTTGGGTCTCTTAACGACGTGAGGTCTCGGCGGCCGGACCTGTTACATACACACAGAGGAGACATTTCATCAGGTACTTCAAGCTGATCAAACAACAGACATAAATAACAAAATTTGCATAACCACTGTTATGTTAAAGGTATCTTCCATTTGGAATTGCTTCTAAAGCTCTTTTTTTTTTTTGGGCCACAAAAATACTACAAATGAATATAGATATACAAATAAATAGTAAGTAAGAAAATAAATTCCAGGGGCCCACAGCTTCTTTAAGGACAAAAAATCCCCATGTTTTTGAATAGCAAATGAACCATATAATGCTTGTCATTGACTCTCAGCTATTAACAAAGCAACAAAAATTTCTTCCACTGTCCTGTTTGGTACAGGCTACATTTCTGATAAGATTCTTCTCTAAACGCAAACTTGTACAGTTAGTTTATCAGGTAAAATTTAAAATCCTGTGTGTCACTGCACTTTATAATGGAAAGCAGAGTTCAGCTCTGACATTGTGATCCTTTGTCCACTTGTTCATAGGAACCCAACTTCTGGAGTGAAGACATCTGTGTGAGGGAGCACTGAAAAAATTGTACTTAGAACAAATGTTATAACATGAAAAACACAGCTCATTCTTCATTAAAAATTTGCTTCCTTTCAGCAGCTGAACAGAAACCCTTGCCAGATATACTATCATTATCACCCCAATGTTATGTATCTTTTGTTGTCCGTAAAAAAATCCAAAGCTTTTCTACAGAAGATGCTGCTGCTGCCAATCCAATCTTAAATAACACATCCATCACCTTTTAAGGTTCAGAAACCAAGCTTAATCTACTTGCCAAGCAAACAAGCCTTTCTGCAGGGAAAGGAATAAGCACAGGTGATCGCTGTATGGGCAGCATGTGCCTACCTACGGTGTGAGGGATCCTCCTGGAGAACTCAGCCCTTTGAGTCCAATGTGGGAATGAGCATTTGCAGCACCGGGGTCAGGCTGTACAAACAAGCTTTCCATTTTTTATTAAGAAAGCACTACCCTGCCCGAAACGGACCCTGATTTGTTGGCTTAGCTGAATGCTGGTTTCAACAGAAATCCCCAAAGCCCTGAAATGTGGTTAGGAACACACCTCAACGTCTGCCCTCCCTCGTCTCCTGCTCCCTCAACAGCCCCAATCCAAAGGAAGCTGTTAGAGCCTCAAAACATAAGTGCTCTTTGGACGACTAATGAATTTGTTTGCAATGACAGAATTGATGCACATTTCCCCCCATTTCTGCAAGTTTTCATGGTTGGTTTTTTTGGGGTTTTTTTTTTTTTATTATTGTTTGTTGCAGGGGAATGTGCTTCTGGGCTTTTTTTTTTTTTTTTTTGGAGGCACATGAGCCTCAAATTTTCTTGCCAGGAAAAAGCCACTGGATTGTGTGTCGTGTTTCTGCACTACACAACAGTATGCAGAAGACAGAAGCAGGATTATTGTATTGAATTTTCATTTCAAAGGAAATGGTGTACAGCAGATATGATGAAGAAATCCAGAGATGTATTGCCACTATTTCTTAGGAAAAAGGGCTTATAAAAAGGTCAGATGTTAAGGTCTTGAAGATCAGTCCCCACACAAGGCTGCTCCTCTCTACAATAAAGACTGCTTAAGAATGTGAATTTATGGCAGGAATGGAAGGATTAAGTTTGTGGCAACTTCAACTGAACTTGCAACGTGGTGAAACATGGGGAAAAGAACAACAGAGCTAATTAGACGAGCTGAGCTGTCAGAGTGCGGCTGAATGGCTCGGTGCCAACAAACAAAAGGAATGGGCTGGCAATCAGCGGGATCGATGAAGAATACTGCTTCATTAGGGCTGATAAAACAGAGAGAGAGAGAGCAAGGGAGAGCGAGTGCCTGCGAGAGAGGGGGGCGAGAGGCAAGAGGAACTGGGGGGAGAAGAGAGCGAGAAGGAGAAAGAGAAAAAGAGAGGAAGAAAGAAACCTGTTTAATTAAATCTGAGCTGGAAGATGATGTGTAAAGCTGGCCTGTCATCATGCTGTGAACGCTTTCACCTTTTGGGTGGTACCCCGGGTGATGAGGGAGAGAGATGAGAGTTTTGGATGGCTCCAGGGGCCACCAGACCAGTAAAGTGCAGGGTGACACACTAAGTAGGATTTAGAGCATTGTTCAGGAGGGACTGCAGGGAAAAGCCAGGAATCAAGCCAGTTCCTTGCTGGATTTTGAGCCTTACGTAGCCAAATAGGGAAGGTTAAATGCTTCTCAAATGCAAAAGTATGAAGGAAAGCCAATTACAAGAGCACGCAGCCAAAGGAATAGAGGTAAAAATTCAGTACAGAAGGGTTAAATGTGCTTATTACTGTCCCCATCAACTTTATGCATAATTATTATATTTTAACTTTTTCTAATTGAATGAAGTTTCCAAACAGCCACTATTAATCCAAACATCTCTATTAATTATAAGCAACAACCCTCTCTCTTTCATAATACTGCCACAACTCATTTCATAACCAGCAGAATGTAAAGAACATATCTGTTCTGCTTCCTTAACCTTTCTTTGGTCTGTGTTTTTGTTTCTATTAGTAATAATGACTCATATTGCAAGGACTAGTGCCCATGGATGACTCCTCATAACAGATACATTCTGAAAACAGTGAGCATTTCTCTGGAATTCTGGTATTTTGTGGACTTGCTTGGAAGAGCAGAGGGAGCTGGTCTCCTCAGTCAGTGCTCGCTGTAGAAGGCTGGGAGAAATTACTTGCCAATACCCACCTCTGTAATACATGCCAAGACTAAGAGAGGGAAAAAGCAGCCTGCACAAAGTATTATTTACACACACAAGAATGTGTTTCAACTATTAAAAGCCAAATAACAGTTCTGTACAACAACAAATTTATGTATATTTGGTACAAGCATATTTTGGGGAGTGATTATAATCATTTACATTTATCTTGAATTTCCTCTTGATGAATGAAGCATTTCTGTTCCACTTACTGACACAGCCAGATGAATGCAACAGGAGCTTTTATTATTACATTTCCAACCTTTTATCAATCACATTGGGAGCAAAGACAGTTGACACAAACACATTACAGTGAGGACTATTAATGCACTACAGCTGGGAGATTAAACAGGCTTAGCAAGACTTTGATGTAATGAATTACTCAATCTGAACATTGCTGTTTAGCAACTTTTGTAGGGAGGAATCTCACTGTGCCCTCACACACCTGCCACACACACACCGAGGGGGCTGTGACGCACTGGGGGAACCCCAGAGCACCACGGAAAGTTCATTCCTACTGGAATGTACCTGGGAGGGTCCCCCACATCAATTACATTTAAGAGAACACATATTAGCATAGCCAATGCTACCTTTTAAACACAGACAACAGAAATCTTCAGAGCAGGAATCCATAAAAATGGCTCTGTTAAGCTAAACACCCAGAGTTAGAGGAGGAAAAGAAACACATGCTATTGAAACGTACCACAGGAACATGCACCAGAGATCAGGAGTTAACACACACCCAAGTGCACTTGTTAACCAGTTGCCTGCTCATCCGAAACATACTTTTAACAAGTTTTAGCAAGATTAGATTTGAAAACTTGCATCTTTCTCTTTCTTATGCACGTACATGTATGTATAAGGAAGCAAGGAGTAAGATCTATTTGCCTTTTGGAGGAATTACATTCATAAAGCAAAAGTCCTGAATACAAATAAATATCTTCCAAGGCTGTTGCAAAAAACAACACCCCCTCTAAGCCAATACCATTTTCCTGTACTACTGAAAAAATAAAATCACCTGTGCAGATCCAGCACAGTCTCCAATTTTAAAGCCATCTGGCATTGTTAATATCTAACAATTGTCCTACAGTTACTGTTTTGAACGCAAAACTGCTGAGATAAGGCATCCCTGCCTAATGCGGTCCAGGTATCGCACCGAGAATAATTTCTGTGTAGTTCTCCTATGGAAGAGTCACTTCCTCTGGCCAACATGCTGTGCCGACATTTTTTATACGATGTAATTACATAGAGTCCCAGCTCACATTTTAAAAGAACATAAAGTATATATGTATATCATCCATAATGTGGTACTAATGTTCTACCACCCAAATATAGACTTCCCTTTCTTCATGTGTACTCACTCATCCATTCCATGGAGAAAAATTAAGCGTCCCAAATTAATTTAAAGCATAACTTGCAGAGAATAAATACTTTCTCCTCAAACTTCTGCTTCCTTTTGTATTTGAGTTTAGTGCAAGTCTTCAAAAGCTCACTGGCTAAAAACTTATGCCAGCCTAGCAAGATTTTTGTTTAAGAAATCACCGCAAAAGTAAAAACAACTGTTGCAACAGCAGCATCAGTTACCTGCAGAACTGACCGAAAGCTGCAGAACTCGTCAAAGAAAAGCAGAACAAATGCAGGTCCCAGGGCTGTGCCGCAGCAGAGAAGAAGGGAGTTTAGGAGCATAATTCACACATTGCTTTTTTGCAAAGTTTGACAATCCACACTACCGAGGTTTAGTAATGCTACTGAGTGCGTCATTCAGGCAGTGTTAAGCTGTGGCAGTGAACAAAACCACCAACTACTCACGGGCCTAGATGAACGCTGTATCTTTGGAGGCGGTGGCCGCGGCGGACGGAGTCTTTGCTGCTGTATCAAAGTGGAAACTAAATTAAATAGTCACCTACACGAAAACACCTCTGATTTTGTGGCAAAAGCAGTATGAGTGGAAGACAGTATGTGATTTACCTTAACATCATACTCACCTCACAAAACGCAATTTTTCTTTTCTTTTCTTGTTTTCCCCTCCCAAAACAGTGACAAATCTCATCACCTACAAAGTGCCACGACAGGCGAGGTCGCTACACCTGCCCGTTCACGTGGGCTTAACAAGGCTATGTCAAACCAAAGGCAGCAGGATCAGCACTCCTGACCAGACCATCCAACATTTACTGAGACAGTAAAGATGCTGAAAGTGGATTCCTGGGCCTCTAGGTCCAAGTGTTCTAGACAACATTTATGCAAACACAAAGAATCCTGCAAAGCAGGATATTCAAAAAAGCTTTTACTAAAATCTTGAGTGATTTTAGCGCTTGTAAAAACTTACAGTAAAGGCCTCGAATCAGTAAAGCCATTTTAAGAGTATAGGAAAAAAACCCCTCTAAGTCAATTAAACTTTCCATACAGTTAAAGATAAGCACATGGTTAGATACTGTACGGGCTCAAGGTTTAAATGCACTGCCTAGAGCAAAGTGTGTGCTGTCATCATAAAGAAAACTAACAGCCCCATCACCAACAGTTCTAATAAAGACACAACAGTGCACTGAGATGCCTATTTCTGTACCTCATTTTTTAAATTAGCAGTTGGCCAACTCATTGCTTTGTAACAGCACTGGAGCTATTCCAATCCAGTTGCTTTTGACTGAGCCAGCAGCACGACTCTCCTCACACAGATGGCATCTTAAGGTATAGTCTGTTAGACAAGAAATCCACTGACAATTAACGAGATTCTAAATAAAACCATCCTAAGTACAACTCTGATATTGAGAACAAGATTAAAGTTAATGTCCTTTCCATGGCAGCTTGTGTACCCACATTAGCACTTCAAGGAGAAGCAGAGCCCTTGCTGGGGAGTACAGGGGAACGACCGGCCGCCTCCTGCACCCGCTGCCGCAGCCCACGGGCCCTCCCAGACACAAACCCCCTCCGCTGCACGGAGAAGGAGCAGGAACTGGCAGTGGGAGTCAGCTTCTCCAGACAGAAAGCTCATGCATATTACTGTATTTCTCTCCAAAAAAGATTCCAGATTCATACCTCAGCAGTCCTCAACCTCTTACTAGCAGAGCCTTTATTCTAGATTGACAGGCATCCTCTCTCTACCCTCACACTGGGTAATAGTACAACTCCAGCCTACCCTTTTTCAAACCATTTTCATTCTCTTCTTGCATCTCTTCAGACTTTTCTTTGAAATTTCCCATTAAATTACATTTTTGCATCCATTGGTTCCCACCTCCTTACTCGTGTTCCCAACGAAGGAGTGCCAGACTGCACACATGGACTTGGCTCGGCTTTTTGGGGTGGGTGAGGGAAAAAAAAAAGGACACTTGGGATGGAGAGCTGAGGCCAGAATTATTCCATGTGATAGCTTCCCTCTGTATTTTCCAAGAAAGCAAGCATAAAACAAAGAGAACAAAGAGAGAAATGACAGGGTGGCGAGCTGAGGTGGCTGCCGTTAGCCCCACCGAGCTGTTTCTCCTCTGTCCCCGATAGTACCCGATTGGGTGACAGAAGCTGAGTTATGCTGCTGTGTATCTGCCCATCTTATCCGCTCAGCCTGACAGCACAATCTTAAAATATATTTAACTTCTGTTATGTGACACAGCATACTTATTTTCCATTATGTTTCAGAAGCATAATGGAACAGCTGAAAAATCTAAAATTTGCACTTTTCTAGTTACTTAAAAGACATTCACTTACTACCTAGCAACTTAGGCAAAGCATTTGATGAAGCAGAAAAACAAGATGTAATTATCATTCATATACTTTTTCTATTTTTTTATGCCTCCTGCATAAATACTTCGTTATTTCTTCTCTTTTACTTACCTAGAAATTGTGAACATTTCTACATTAGAAAATTCTCAAGTAGGTTGTTTAGGTGGGAAATTTTCCTAAAGCCATGGCTAGTGGTGTCTTGAACACTACTTATTTTCCATTAGCATTTTAATTCTGGACAAATAGGTTTTTATTGATACAAGATTTACAAGGTGTTACTTAACATGTTGATGTTATAATTTCTTCAGTATTAGTAACCTATCGCTGAATATGGTTTTTTGTTCCAAACACCATGCC
The DNA here is from genome assembly GCF_001431845.1 of Calidris pugnax. Classification (NCBI taxonomy): domain Eukaryota; kingdom Metazoa; phylum Chordata; class Aves; order Charadriiformes; family Scolopacidae; genus Calidris; species Calidris pugnax. The sequence goes on from NW_015090846.1 coordinate 5,387,219, forward strand.
ACAGCCATGGAAGCTTCCATTTGGGAATCAGTTTTTCCTTTCTATAGCAGGATAATTTTTGAGGAACACGGCAAGACTGTAGAATCACCAGCAGTAGCTGATGAGTCAATGGTAGCATTATTAAAGCTTCTGAAAAAAATGTGACAAAGACAGGCCCTTCGGAGAGCAAGACGGAGGGACACCACAGTAGCTGTGGATTAGCTCCTGGCAAGATGGTCAATACATTGATTATAGTCACTGCAAGGACACGCACAACTGATTGTTACTCACCCACCCACGTACTCGCTGGAGGAAACATATTTTTCTGAGAAAATGTGTGGTGGGATTTGTTAATTATCTGCCACATCACTGTTTGATTAGACAACAACAATAAAATCAAGTTTTAAGTATTTGGGGGTATCTGAAAACTACACTTTGTGTTAAAAGATTCACTAATATCGGTACCCTTCTCCAGTGAATTCCCAATGTGAAGTGGAAAATATCCATCCACAGTCTGAGAGTGCACAAGAGGGTGAGAGCACCAGACATGCCAGTACCAGGCCGAGGAGTGCAATAGCACTGCCATCACTGCCTACTCCCTGCCTGCAGCCAACCCCCCAGCACTGATATTTCACTCTTGCGAGGCAGCTCCTTGTACCCATCCATCCGGCTGAAGGACACCAAGGGGTCCCCAACCCAGGACTAGGGGGGGTAGGGTTAATACTGAACTGGACATGGTGACTGAGTTACCTACAAACACTGGAGGGAAGCAAGGGGTCTGGCAAAGCAGGAGAACACCCAGGCCCTTGGCATTGGTACACAAAGGGCCTCTATCAGCCACTTCCTGATGCTGCTGATCAAACAGGAGTTTTCTTTGGGTGATGGTTACAGGCAGATCTAGTCAGTAACAATAAATACTCCTTTGCAGGAGCTAATACTTTCATATCCTTATCCTGTCACTCGATTATTTTTTCCAGCTGAGATTTAAATATCTTATATGATCAAGCTTTCATCTCCGATCAAAAAATAATTCTTTGTGTTTCCACAATAAAGACACATACAAATGCTGCTTTGGGAAAAGATTAAAGGTGTAAAAACTTTTGCATCTTTTGGATTTTTAAATAGGCATCCTGTTAACTCTCAGAACTGTGACCTCAACAACACAGTCACATCCAACACTCAGACTCATATTTCTCTTATCGTTCAAGCGCTACCAGAAACAGAGTTCACTTTGAGGTCCTGTATGCATTGCACCCCATCCTTGTGGACCCTGAAGAGATCCCAACGGGATGGCAACAAACACCAAAGCACACATTCACAGCAGCCTGTTCTCTCCATTAAATACAGACGGGGAAACTGTGGCTGAACAGAGTGTTGTGAAGCGCAGGGCAGTGAGGAGGAACTGACGGGGAGGCCCACCAGGAGATAACAGGTATTTGCCCTTTACCAGAGCTTCATTTTTAATGTTGATGTTACTATCTGTCACCGGAAGGGGATAAGCAAGTATATTAAAACTATATGAAGACCATATTTACTGGAAAAGCCACTGATTTGAAGTTAATTTGTTAATGCAGCAAAACACATTGTTTCTAAAAGGTCAGTAGGGGAAGTTGTGTTGGAATATCAACTTAATTACCTGTGCTGTAAGGACCAACGGGCACAAAACAGCACACGGCTACATTGCTAAAAGCTGCTAAATTGCTATTCTAGGTATCTTCCTAAATGTATATACTATAGTTTTTTTCTACGAAGGGGAGAAATGTCTAAATTAGCACTTTCTTACCAATAGCTGTTTACCAGCATGCCTTTTTACTCTAGATATTTTTGTAATTGTACTGTTCTAAATACTACTGAAACAACAAGACAGAAAATTTGCAGAAAGCATATTTTATGACTGCAGATCTGCTACTGTTTTACTAATTATCAGACAAGTGATTTTAAGGTATGAGACGCTGGAGGAAGAAAACTCTTACATTCACTTTTACACTGTAAAAATTCTATTTAAAAATTATAGATCCCACATCTCATAAAGTAGCTATTATATATCCAAGGAGCTTTCACAATACAGCTATTTAGGTTTTTTTTTTTTACTACAGAAAACATTACAAAAAGATCATTTTTGGTCTGTGAGATAACAGGTCGTAAGCAGAATATTATCTCAAACTAATTGTGGGTGTCTGTTGAAATTTTTTTTAAACCCGTATTCAAAACAGAGCCTTATGAGTAAATTAGAGGTGCTATTTCATATGCAGCAACAAGTGCAACTAGAAAAAAATGCATAAAGAAAACAAAAATAGATGACAACTGGTTTGTTAGGATATAGAGAAGGAAGTGTTTCTCTTTCTGAATTAGTAGTGAGGGGATTTTCTAGTAATTTCCAAAGCAAAGCTTTTCTACATGAATATCTCACTTCCTTAAGAAATGCAGGACTGGTTTACAAACCGCTGGTACGTTCTATAGACAATCTGCCATGGGAGAGAGATGCACTGTCCTCAGTGCCCATGCTCAAACACATCCTGCTGCAAAGGATCTGAAGTGCTGACATTGGAAGAATATGCTGGACCTCAACTCCTCAACTGAACACTCCATACAAAAAAAAAAAAAAAAAATAACAACACTGAAAAATGCACGGTACCTAAAAAGATCCAGTATAGAAAGCAGATGGAATCTATGAGGCAGCTGTTTTATTATCCATCCAGATCCCTGCACAGCACACACACTAGTTTTTACATACTCCCATATGTACAGCTCACAAACTGGAATGACAAGAACAGTGTATGCTTTACAGCATATATTTTTAATTTACACTCTGAAATACTTCAACAGAAACCTGCTGGGTCCTGTGATAAAAATAATCTCCATGTTTTAAGGGATGCCTCGTTCTTCAAGCCCTATTTGTAGACTGGGAAGGTAGAATGAATCTGGCAAAAATGCAGCGATGCTCATAGCTGTGCCAAGAATTCATGACAGGAGCAGAAACCACCACAATTAAATACTCTGATTAGTTCAATGAGAAAAACAAGAACTATTCCCTTACCTTTCTAGCCAGGGATCTTCTGTTACATAATAGAGTAAACAGTAAGAGAAGGAAATTAAAGGTAGGTGCCTGTACGCTTCTGCTTTCCCTAATACTGAATAAGGATCTTTATTTCAGTCATATCTGAAATAAAGTCGTGGATACGTTGCAGGATAGTGCCAAAGATGCATAGGCCCATCCCAAAGCCACTGAGAGGAAACTCACTCTTTACTAAAGGGGAAAAAAGGGTTTTCTTAAAGTCTACCTTTGCTTCCTCTCTCTCTGGCTGAGACAAACCCTGTCCTTCCTAATCAAAGGTAAAACATATCTTTCTACGGTACATCTAGACACAGAGCACTGACAACTCATGTTCATTTGGCAGAGCTGATAACGTCCATCTACTAATCTCATACTGTGCAAACAATCCTAAAATAGCTAACTTTTAAAAATATTAAATACTATAATGCACAACATACCACAGTTTGCTTAAATCTAGGACTTTCATGGTACTAACCAGATGTAGATCTCTCCTAAAACCCAGAATGAAAGCAGGAGAGTGGTATCAGGATCATGTATATCTTGTCAAGTTAAAAGGTTCCACCAGGATGAAGCAAATAGGCCTTTTAGCTACATCTGATAATCTTTTTGTTATGGAAGAGTGACAGGGACAGAAAATCTTAAACCACAGGTTACATTACTGTGGATTATTATTGTTTATAACTGATGCTATTCTAAAAACACGGCTTAAATAATAAATCCCTTGGCTGTAGAACTGAATGGTATTTTATTTCTTTTGTCTGCAATTACAGAAAGAAGGAAGAGTTCTGAGAATGAGATGGATATGTTTTTCTCTGCGTGCAGTAAGCGTTGAGCAGACACACACATTCAGGCCATGCCCCAAGTACCATGAGTTCTTACATGATGCTGATGGGAGGAATATTCTGTAGTAGTGGTTAACTTGTAATGGTATCTGGGGTTTAAAGACCTGTCACGACCTCTGATTTCTTCCTAGCTCCAGTGACAGGAAAGTTCATATACTACGCAAACAAGCAGTACAAACCCCACAAAAGATGGTATCAATACAATTTGAGATTGTGACCACTTAGCTGAAAACAGTTGAAAACAAACCCTGACCTCCTCCCATCCATACGTGCACTCAGTTCTAAAACACTGTAAAAAAACCCAACAACAAACCCTGACTGTATTAAACTGATGTTATTCAACACTTGGCAGTTTGAAGACTCCTGACATTTTCCAAAGGAGACGACTGTCAACAGCCTATAATTTACCTGGCACAGTTCCCAGGTGCTGCAGACCACAGTCTGAAAACCACTGTAAGTTAAGCTCTAGGTAGTAGCTATCTCTTCCTGCAGGAAACAGACGCCTACGGAACCCTAAATATTTAATTCAATCTCCTGTCGTTCTGGTTCAAAAAAGCCTCACACATTTTGTTTTCTATTTTGTTTATAGGTAGTGAGGCCATAGATGGCTCTAACACTCACATGCAGACGGCCAACTGCCTAAGCCAGGAGCAGACCCACGTTCTTCTCATCCACGTTTGCAGAGCTTTGACGTGCGGGTTCCTGGCCGAGCCTCCTTCTGCAGTTTGCTTCAGCAATCAGTGCCCTTTGGGTGAGGGGGTCATTTGCAATGATTCACTGGCTTAAATGCACATACCATTTTTTTTTGTTCTGAGAAGGGATCACAGAAAAAACAAAGAAGTTTCTACTTACAGAATGGATTTCTACGTAAATTTCTTCGAGATACTCACTTTTACATAGACCACTGCAGCCCATTTCACCTGCTCTCCTTGTCCCATAGGGCAACCACTGGTGACTTAGAGGCATTTTTTGTTATTTCTTTGATATTTAGTCACCTCCTTTGCACCTCATTCTTTTACATCAATTTTTTTCTGAACCCTGCAATAGCAGCAGAATCCTGCATTGACAACATCTACACCTCAACCCTAGATGGGTAAATTCATGGTACTAAGGCACGTCTAACACCCAGAAAATAACATATCCCCTGGACTCTACATTGTGTGATGTGCCTCAGCCCGAAAGCAGCGAAACTTCCATTCCTACAGAAAGAAAATAAAATCATGATCATCTGTTACGCTACTGCATGATGAAAGGACCACGAAAGAAAACTCCCTTAACTCACCGCCCTTTCTGAATTACTAGCCAAACAGCAAGGAGGGTTACTTCTGGGGATTTTTTTCCAGAACTATTCACAGAGATAAAACAGGGAAGGGCTTGGGAGAGAATCTAATTGAGGTGATGTTCAGATTTCCAAAGGAGTTCTACCAAAATGAGGTATATTTTGTAGTGCCTTGATTTCGTTCTGTTTCTCAACATACATGGATGGAGAGACATGTTGCAAAAAAAAATCCCAGACCCCAGGAATATATTTATCCCCATGTGTTAAAGTCTATCCATCTACTATCTCAGCAGAGTTTAAAATCACAGCTAATAGGTTAACAACTGTTTTTCTTCTGCTTCAAATGAAGAATATCAGAAAGCTGGGGGAATATTCGGCTTCCCAATTTGTACTGACTGCTCACTGCTACCTGCAATGTCTGTTTGACAGGACTGACATTTTGTACCGCTGTGAGATGGGAAAACGTGTGACATTTTTATTCATGGTGGCGTACGCCCTTGTAATGATCAGCCCTGGTCGATGTGCTTACTGCAGCAGCCCCGAGCCCTCGGAGAACAAACAAGAACCCGAGGTGCCAGCAGTTCGGCTGCCTTATTAAACACCACCAGGATTCTAACGAAGAGCAACTGCTGGAAAATCTCACTGTCAAATCCTCAAGGACATTGTCAACATGGAACTAACTACATATATTTTTCATTTAAAATACTGGAAAATCCAGCAATGCAATATTAAATATAAAGAAAAAAGCCGCGCTATTTTGTGTGTGTTTTCTTATTTAACTGGTCAGTTTGTCAGCTTTACATTGGGCTTTCTGTGGGCCTGATACTGGAATTCAAATCAAGGAGATCACGCAACCCACATGATTTAAAATGCTGGGAAATGAACATATTCCTTATTATCTTTTAACAACTATTCCTCTCTAGGAAGCAGAATACTTGTACAGGAAAAAAAAAAGAGAGAGATGGTCTCTCATTTAAGGAGTCCTATAAACAGCAATGACTATCTGCTTCGCTCAGCTTCATCATTCACCGAGGAAGTCTGCATAATTGGGGGGATGCTCCTGCACACACACACAAGCTCCCAGCTCCTGTATCTGTGCATGGCACTCTGCAACCGCTTTTCCTGGTATTCATCAGTGCAGTTCTTAAGGGCAAATTCAAAAAATGCCTGGCCAAACAAGCCATCACAGTGGGGTCAGTGGTTAGAAGAATCATACGTTTCACACACTCTCTGCCTTTAATCTCCTAGTTTAATCCAGGGGCCCAGAGGTCAATTCAGACAGTTCTGGCCTAACTGCATGTATCAGCTTCATAAGTAATACATAAGAAGCTTCTGGATGCCGATCTACATTGATAGACCAAGCAAGGCACCCATCCATAAGGCACTCTGAGCTTTCCTCAAGTTGTCAATCTAGGTGATTTGGTTAGCCTTGCATGGACTGATGTATTTATTTTATATGTATGTATTATTTATAAAGCGAAATTCTCCACATGCCAGCAGTGATGGATCAAGATACTCTCTGCAATATATTTATGGGTTCCTCAACATAACAGGATAACAAGGAAATTCTGCAGACATGTTACAGCTGCTATTGCTTGTCACAGAGCCCTGGGAGGTCAGCTCAACCACAGGATTTTCTCCATACATCCAAGCGTTATGGAATCTGACTTCCATGTACCCATGGCAGTAAATTTAATCTGAACATCCCTGTTTAAAAAGTGTTTGAAATGCCAAGACAGTTGGAAAACACTGAAAGCCACAGTCTGGACTGTGCTTTTTCATGGATGAACATACATGCTGGAGGCAGGACGGCAGCCACATAATCCTACTGCAGAGCTGGAATTCCTACATCACATGAGCTACAAACACACTACACTGCTGTAGCAGCTGAAGAAGACATAGCTGTCCAGTGGCTCATTAGAAAATACCAGCAAGCGAGTGCAGGAGAGGCAGTAACCTTTGGGTAAGCTCTGCAGGTGGTGAACATCTTCCTAAAGAGAGTGCCAGGTCTCACTTGTCAAATATTTACACGCATGACAAGAGTGCAAGCCTTTTAGTTAGATAACTCCTATCCCATGGATTGCCATTTCTGCAAATCTTGCACACCACAAAGCAGAATTTCAATCAAATGAATTCTTTTCTTGTCCATTTACATTGTTTTTACTCCCCCGACTAAGAAACAAGGTCCCCTAAAGAACCTGATGGGACAGGGGAGTAGTTTCAAGCAGACCTGAGATGGACAAGTACTTCTGGGCCAATAAATTTGCCTTTTTTGCAAGGGGACTTACTGAGCAACAGTAATTCCTTTCCGAAACAGAATTCCTTTCTGAAAGGAACAGTCAAAGAAAGAAGTGAGAATAAATGTGGGAAAATATATGCTTTCTGAAAACAAAATAATTATAAAGAACTAGGCTTATACTTCTGCTACATCCACAAAGAACCAAAGGGAAAGAGGGAGGAAACTCCTTGTGGCTGAGCAGAGACTGTATCGCTCATCAGTGGGGAGAGTGGAATGGAAGCTCATTTTCTTAATGAAGGTATCTATTGTCAGAGCAGTTCAGAGTGGCAAGCACAGGAGGCTGGCTTTGCAACCGTAGCATACAGTTGTATGAATATTAGAAAATGAACTTGTTTTCCCCTTTCCCCTTTGATTTCTCCCTCAGTGCCACACAACTCCTGCTGAGATCCAGGGGAATCTGCTATTGTTCCAAAGCACCTGGGTGTGAAGGGAGTCACAGGGTCTGGCGCAGGAGCCTTCCTCCCTTCCTTACTTCATCTCTTTTTCCCTGGAGATAATCCCTCTCTCTGCTGCCTCTGGCCTCAGTGATCCAGTTTTGCATTTCTGGAATGTAGCTGGCTGGGATTCTCCCCATCTTCCCCCTGACCTCTTAATGCTGTTTAATCTTCTTGCAGAGGAAACTTGCCTACAAAGCTGAGTTGTTTGTTCTATACATCTAAGTGTAGATCATGAAGGGAAAAAATGAGCATGTTTGCTTACACCAAATTGTCAAAACAGCAAATAAGCTGGCAATTTCCACTTTATGGCCCACAAAAGTTTAACAGCACTAAGAATCAGCTGGGAAGAGAACTTGGACAAGTCTTTTCACAGTCAGATAAGCTGCTTTAATACATGGATATATTTTCCATTTGTTTCATAGTTATTTACATTATCCCAGAGAATACTAATTCTCTCTAGTTTTGCATCCAGAATGGAATATTATTGTATCTCTTAAGTACAGACATACTTTGAAGAGTCTCTTGTATTTTATTAAGCTTTACCTTTAGGTAAATAAATGGAATATAATATTCTATTTGCTGGTAAATAAAAGTAAGCCACAGAAACATAAACACACCTAAGCTGACAAAAGACATTTGAATTTTAACAGAAACAATCAGGGAGCTGAAAAGAACTGCCAGTATAGCTTGCTTCTAGTGAAATGATAGCCTTTCCCACCAACCCAACCCAAACACCTCCAGTATCACAACAGACCTCAATGTTCCAAGCTTTGGGTCCTGTCAAAGTAACCCCTAAACAGACGCTGGCTTGGAGAAGGCATGTGTTCAAACCAGTCAGTGACACAGTGTAGTGTTTATTGTCATCTTTCAGCCATTCGGAGAAAGATAAACATGTGCATCCTACCTAAAAAGTGGGAGTGTCTGTATGGAAGCAAAAGCTACAAACACCCATGTTCCACATGGGTGGAACGTCCTGCCTGTCCCACGGGAAGGATCCCAAGGCCAGCGACAGCAGCGGGTGCCAGTGGCTGGATACACAGCACGAGTTCCCATGTCTCAAGTAAGTTTCAGTCAGGTTTTAAGACAAAAAGCAGGAATAAAGTAAGCAATAATAAGACATTCACAAAGGATGTTCTCTGCAGTATTGTATCTTCTACTATAATTCACCTTACTTTTCCCCAAAACAGAGAATACTATTCAGTACCACACACTACTCATTTGATTCGTTCTCTTGGCTTGAAAATCATTCCCTCTTCTCCCCACTCATTAAACTTTGGTTGCTTTCATTGCTCTTCCTACTTGTTGAGTGCAGTTGTATTGCCTCAGAGCCCGTGACGACAGCTTCTTATATTTGTTCAATCTGAGGGTCAGTATTAAAGGTAGACCCTGAGTGCACTCAAAAAGCATGCAAAGTTAAACCTGACAAAAAGCCGTGGTCAAGCCCCCTTCCTCTCTGCTCTCCTCATGTCATCTTACTAAGAACACTTTGTTTAAACTTTTATTGCATTGCCCTAGGCTATCTGGCTAAAATCCTTCTTTTCACAATCAAGGAGAGCTTTCCCACAATGTCTTAGTATTACAGAAACCACTGTTAAAACAATTCTGTAATAAACAGCTCTCTCAAACAATGCCTGGTAACCAGTCCCCAAGATGAGCTACAACACTACGGGATCTCACACAGTTAGATAATTGCTGCTAAATTTCTGAGAACAATCACCTGAGATGCTATACATTCAAAGACATTTCAAGATATTTCACTGATATTTTTTCTAGCCTAACAACTGCAGATACACAACTGCATTTGGAAAAGCTAGAAGCTACCTCACTATAGGGTGAGAGATAATGAGTTAAAATTAAAGGTTGCTGCTGGCTTGCTAGCCCATCCCCCTTTAGCTAATCTGTCATGTAATGAAGAGAAGCACCTAGCATAGGACAGCTAGCTGCCGGCTCACTTACAGCGAGCTGATTAAGAATGTTCAACCAACAGCAGACTGCAGACCTTTCCAACGAAAATAAATAGACTGTATGCAAATGTGTTTGTCACTTTGACAGCATGTCTCAATTAAAGCATCTCGCTGCTGTTGGTAGGCTCGCTCGCTGCAGTGCTATGGACGAGCCTTACTGCATTACTGATACACGGGGCTTGACCCTAATCCGCATGCATGCATTTTAAAAAAGTCTGCCTTTGCCATATACACCAGCATAATACCAGCAGACACAGAAAGCAAGTGACAATGAGAAAAAAGCCTCTTTCATCCTCTTCAGTTTATAAGAACTGTGAATGCACAAACAGCCCTTATTTCAGAGTTCTTGTGGCTTTTTAATTGTTCCCACCTACTGTATTCTAGACAGAGTTAAAAGTGACACTAAAATCTCTCCCTTTAATCACTAGTTAGAAGCTATCTCCCATTTAAACAGTAAATGTTGCTGCTTTTTTCCTCCCCCAAGCCTTAATTTATATTTCATAAACCTAAACATCTTTTCCTGTTGAATGAAAGTATGTTTAATTTTCATTTCGGCATTGGGCTAGTGGGAAAAAAGGACCCATGAGAGGACACAGGCTCTAGGGGAGACAGCCCTATACCTGCTAAATTAGTTCATTTTTTGGAAACCGACATCTGTAACGTAATGACAGCAATAAGCATTTAGGAAGCGAGCCTTTCACCACAGCCAGTGGCTCAGTAAAGAAAGTGTGTGTTTCTTTTGACACCGAGAAAGTGATCATTAAAAATTTTAAAAGTGACTGTTAAAAAACCTCATGAATTCAAATTTGCACTTTCCATGTGATTATATTTTTCATTAATCAACCAAAAGGTTTGAACCATCCATCCTTCATAAAAATCTAAAGGAAAAAAATGGAAGTAGATCATTATATTACCTGGATTTTTGACTGCTTTAAGTGAAACGTAACATTTTCCTGCTAGTGCTAGATGGCTACATTTCTCCAGTAGTCCCAGTTCCTCTCAACAGTATCGGCACAGAAAGTAAGTGAAAAATAAATCACTACTGCAAATATTTAATTGGAAGAGAATCTGTTTCTTTTTAAAAAAAGGCTCCAAGAACTTACATTTAGCAGAGTGGTGAAAGTTCTGAAAAAAACAAACGTATTTCTAAAACAACACAGACACCATGCTCTGAGCAGTGGTTATATCCTGTGTAGCCCTGCCTCAGAACTAAACAGCCAGTGCAGCTACACCCACTGGTTTCTATTAATAGATGCTTATCTAAAAATCTTGTTTGCTTCACATTCTATAATTCCCACTTATTTTACCATTGTTTTAAAATTACACTATGTTTCCTTAGAAGAAACCAGATATTCACTTCTGTTTTCTGATCATAACACTGTAAAAAATAGATACAGAGAAAGAAAAGAGAACTGTGAACACAAATAATGTTATTTTTTGAGTCAGGCTACACTTACTAGGGAAACACTGACAAACCGTTAGTAAATACTGTACGTTTCTCCATGAAAAAATCACAGCAACTAAAACATTTTATAAATAATTAGCTCTTAAAAATCACACAACCAAACTCACTCTTTTGCAGACATATCAAAAGAAACATTGTAAGAGTAACTAATGTGTATAGCTCAGTTGTCAATACTGAAATACAGAGTACACTAATAAGCTATTAATTGATTTTTCCATCTTAGTTCATCGCATTTAATTTTCAGAGAATGCTAAAAAGCTTTAATAGTTGGATGTTCCATATTGACACTAATGATCTGGCTAGATAACAGAGGACATTTTAAATTACACATCCTCAGTCCTGAGGGCTATAGCATTTTGCATGCTAAAAGAACAGCAAAATAGTTTATAAAATTACTGTAATAATTATGCTTCCCCCCACTCATTCACTTAGAATTTATTTTCCTCAAAACCATCATATGAACAAAGGAATCAGTAAATCCCAGAAAAATCAGGTCTTTAAAACCCCATTTAAATAGATACAGCAGAAATGAACCTATAGTAATATAATTCACTTACAGAAAATTATTAAACAATTGGCAAATCGCTATTGTGACTATTCTCTGAACTATTTATGCTGAGTCACACAATTTAAAGAAGCCCAGCACTAAGACATACCTGACCAAAATGCACTGTGATTGGCCTTCTGTCTTCTCTTAATTTCGGGTCCTTCTTCTCCACCAAGGGCGAAGGTGCCGTCCTTGGCAGAGCCTCCTCCGGGGCTGCAGAACAGCCATTCTCCGTGATGTCCTGTGCGGTAGGAAAAGGTGAATAGCGTGGCCAGGAACATTCCTGATTAAGGGTAAGGGTCACAAAGGAGACACTAGAGGATAATGCTGACTAACAATTTTGATGTTAGGGAAAAAAAAACCAAAGTACAGAAAAGAAAACACCATTAGAATGAAACATTTTGTTGTACTTTGTCAATCAGAGTTTGCACACAACCACTCTCTCCTCCTAACACCAATGGTGCACGCAGACAGTCACATTCAATAAAATGTCTGACTTAAACATGCAAAAGCCAGGAAATATATAGGGAGGAAAAAAGCATATAGTCACAATTTCTATTTTAGGAACAAATTCAACAGACACCTAGGAACAGGGTTATTCTGTTTCTGCAAACAGTAATTCTATTTACATACTTCACAGAATTATCTGCAGTGGAACAATTACTCGTGGAAGTGGCAAGGAGAGATGAAACTCCGAGCTTCGTTTGCTTTGTGTTTTATCTTTGAGCCTGTGTACACTGAATATGCCTTCAGGATCGTGTAAAACAAACTGCTGCCTAGCAGGGCGCTTTTTTGTTTTGCTTTGCTTTTGCCATTAGTCCCCATCTTCAGAAGTGACGTGACCCACCATCCTAGGTTAGAAGACTTGGCAAGTGTATGTATGGTATATGTAACATGGGTTTTGAAAAAGACAAAGGCGTGCAGACATAAGGAATCAGACAAGGAGAAAAGAGTTTGAAAGTCAGTTGAGAAACAGTCTGTAACGCAGTGGGCCCCAAACCTTACATCTCTTTGCAACAATGTCAAGGAAATAATGCTTGGTAAATATAGAGAGAAACCTGCACACACTGTAGCTCTGCAAGACTGACCTAAGGTTGGCTGCTGACATCGACATTGCTTTGATTCACCGACCTTTGACATGCCCCCTCGAGTTTCCGTCTCGCTAAGGTACAATAATGAGACATGTAAGCCGATGGCCAATTAGAAATGGTTCTTTTGGACACAGACTGACCTAATGTGTTTAGGTCAAATGAAACAAAAAGCTGGATGGACTTTCTAAGGGGCTTTGTCTGCTCCACAGAGAAGCTGAGAGACCTTTTCAGATCCAGCTGGTAGAGCAGTGGTTCACCAATATGGGCATAAGGATCGTGGGGAAATTAACAACTTGTTAAGGTCAAACTAGAGAGAAAAAACTTTTTCCTCCCCCCGTCCTCCAGCTGCACAAGGCTACCTTGCCTTTAAAAAAATTCAACAAAGTACACTGAATTAGTAACAAAGAGCCCCAAAACAACTGAGCGACAAGAAAAGTAAGCTGCTGTCAAACTCATACTTCGGCCCCAAAGCAGCCACAAGCTGCCAAGGGATGTGGTCAGCTCTGGAACCATGTAACACACACTGTACACTGTTCTGAAACGTGACCACATTCAATACAACCTTTATTTACCTATTTCTATACAAATATAACCATATGAGATGTGCCCCCAGCTGCAGGCCCTTTGTGTGTAAGCCGTAATGGTGCCCAGCACATCCAGTGCCACCAGAGCGCCCCGAGAGCTCCGAGTCCCACCTCGAGCTGCGGCTCCGACCAAGGCCACAGCCCGCTGGGAACCAAGGGAAAGCAAAGCATATCCCAATCCAGGCAAAATCTCCAGAAAAATGTAAAGTGAACGCAAAAGTTCGCACATCAGGGGGATGGGAGGAGACAAAAGAGACAGCCAGATCAAGCCATTAAGCAAACCCCTAAGATGTATAACCATCCCTGCAAATCCTTGCAGCTTTTATCGCTATAGATTTGCTGTACTTCTCTGATGGTATAATTGCATACAAAAAAGATGGCCCTAAAGCTTATTTCCACTGCGTTTGGTGTACAGACTTCCCAAGGAACTGCAGATTTCAGTTACCTTATTTTTTAAAATTACTTAATATATAGGAGAATGAAATTTCGGTATCTGCTTTTTCAAAACCCCCAAAAGGCAGAGAAATCACCAACACAGCTTCAGTTCAGTGAAACCACACGAGCTAAACAGACAGTGGAACCTGACTGTAGACATCCCAAATAAGGGCTCCAAGTAGCTTTAAAACCATGAAATGCCAAAGCGTTTGGCAATTCTGTAACTGGAAAGCAGCCAAGAGTCCTGCAAAGCAGCCTGTGACACACCTTCACCCCATCCACAGGTATTGGGAAGTCAATGGGGAGCACAGGACAGAGAGATAAAACCACAGAATTATCTCCACATATAAAGAGTGCTTCCCCTAAAAACTGTTTGTCCAGGTGAAATCTTTACTATCTATTTATTTTAAAGGAGTAACTTCAGAGAACGAGTACGATATGTATTTACAGATATGTAAAGTTTACCCTGTAATCTGAATAAGGTTTTCTTCTGTTTAAATATGCATTAGTAATTTTTCTAGGGACCTTTTGTAATGGACTACAAATACTGCCTATTAGAAGAGCAAAAAACACATTCTAGAATGTCTAGAAGGATTCTTCAGGTTATTTTATAAACCTCTAAATGAGCTGTTTCTACTGTACTGATAATAAAGCATTGACAACAGCCCATTGATAACAGCCATTAACTAGAGCCGCACGGGGCTCTAGTAAGTAAAATAACGTTGAATACATTAACGCCAAGTGCCCAACCATTTATATAAATTGTCTTATCCAGAAGCTTTCAGTAAGTTACATTCTCCTTACTGAAAGTTGAGGATGGTACCATTCATATTCCTCCTTCTTCCTAATTCTATGTAGTTAAGCTTCAAACAAGCCAATAACAGAGTGACTTGACCACCATGGTCCATTTGTGAAATGGAAAAAGCAGCCTTTACAAAAAAAAAAAAAAAAAAAAAAAAAAAAAAAAGAAAAGAAAAGGAAAAAGGAAAGGAAAAGAAAAGAAAAAAAAAAAGAAAAAGAAAAAAGGAAAAAGTACTGTATCAGATATAAAATAAAGCTACCATGCTGTATCTATTAACAATTATTTGCTATCACTCATAAGAATCCTCTGAAAACTATTTCTGTTGCTTTGAAATACTGTACCACAAATGAACAAGGGATGGAAATAGAGCCCCATTCAATCTCTACTATCATATTAAAGAAGGACCTTACACACACCACAGTGACCTCTCAACAGGTCAATCCTGCATTTCCCATTTGCAATTCAAACCCAAGACTGGAGCAGACCAAGGGCAAAATGGGCTCTTGATTATATTTAAGAGGTCACCATTGCTATGCAGAGTTGTAGGAAGCAGACCTCTAGCTTTATTGCATTTTTAAATTCTATCTTGTACAGAAGCTGCTCATATTTGGCAGCAAAAACTGGAAAAGGGATGTTTATATTTGACTTTTCCTTACCAGTGGCTTGCATACTTTCTGTATTAATAATGGAAAATAATACGTTAAAATGCAGTGGATAGTAAGTTCAGTTTAAAAACAACCTTAGCTTATCCTTAGAAGATGAAAGACTAGCATCACAAATTTGGCAAAAATTATTCAATGACGCTAGAATTTCAAACAGTTAACACTTGCACATACTAGTAATTAAATACATGAAAAATACAATGTTCTCACATGAAAAATGGTGAGGATGCACCAATAGACTTGTCAACAGAGCAGCACAGACATTTAGATTAAAAATAATATGAGGGTGGTCAAAACAATTTTTGCTATTTGTATCACTTTAAACATAGCAATATGGCATTTTGGAGTTCTCTTCCTACCTTGCATGCAAACTGGAGAAAAGGATGGGATGGAAAAGAACAGGCTTGAAGAAAGGAGAGGTACAGCAGGATGTGTCAACTGCTCATAGAAATCTTTTAAGCTCTTCTGAAAGCCTATGTTGAACAATCATGTTTAACCACCTTACAGAAATGCCACATAATAAGGAAGACAAAACAAAATGGGGCCATTTATCTGTAAATGTTATGTGTGTTTTTTAAAAAGAATGCTTTCTGCTGGAAAGACTGGAAAGACAACAAGAATAATAAAATGAAGCAATGAATGAATGAGATGTTTCTCAGCCTTTTATACAAATGTCACAGAATAGCATACAATTATATTAGCACTTAAAATAAAGGAAAACAATCTGGTCATTTTACACAGCTCCAACTGCTTTAGAAATGCACATGAGAAGGCCAAACATTTTATTATTCATGAAGGTTATGTCCAGAAGTGAAACACATGGAATTACATAAAAAATTCCATGTACAAGAAAACTGCTTCATGTTTCTAAGATTTTCACGTTATACCTAAAGTGGCCACAAAAAATAGTAAGTGTAATCAAATAAAAGAGCATTAAAAGCATCTGAAGCAACTTATTTTCCTCAAAAACCTCTTGCAATCTGCTAGAGTATTTAGGGAGCAAACAGCACTTGGACTGTACACACAGTGTATTAATTTCACGAGTTCATAACCCGGCTGCAGAATAATCTCTTTGTATTAACACTTTGTTGACACGTTCAGGTAGATTTCTGATTGTGCCTCAGGAACACTTTTCCAGCATTATCTTAAGATAAGGGCTTCAAAATTTAGAGAAGAAATTTACTGAGATAGCACAGATTAAAAGAACCCCAAACTATTATGCAACAAATTGAATACAAATTTCTGATAAGAAGTTCAATTCTATTAGCAAGTTAGTTACCTTGTTTTCCCAAAAGACTCTACTAGCTCTGTTCCATAGAATAAACAGAATCTCTGAAATAAACCCAGGGCAGAGTTTGGTACGTATGAGTACGACCATGCCTCTGGCTTAAAAGGAGCAGTGAGTATTGATACCACATCCATCTCACACAATTCACCATTCTTGGAAGTGCACTGTTTCCAAACAGAGACAGATTTGGAAAGCAACAAACAGTTTGAGTATTTTTTTTCTGCAGTAATTCACATTTGAAATGAACACCAACTCTAATTTAATTCCCTTATGCCTAAACTTTGCAGTAGACAGGAAACATATAAATCCTTTTCCCAATGAGTGACTATTTTCCCTGAGAGATTCTGTAGAAATAACAACTATTTGCCATTTGCAGAAAGTTCACAGCCATTACTGTAGGAAAGATCTCCCAGTTCACATAACGTCCGCTTCCACAACGCCCCAGCACAAAGGACAGGAGACAGACTGCTCCAAATTGAACACTCAATTTTCTGGCTTTTGTGAGTTTAAGTCAGAGCCTTAATGTATTTGAAGACAGTTTTTTTTTGTCTGTGAATATTTATAACAGTGTGAAAAATCCAGGACAGCTGGTAATGCATTTTGAAGTGTGCTAACAACACTGTATCAAACAGCTTCCTATTGATCACATAATGCTTTTTGTGGCTAAGTATTTCATACATGGTGCTTATACATTTTGAATAAGAACTTCAAGTACCTTTTGCTTCAAGCGGTTTTTCACTTCTTTTATTCCCATTTTTGCATGATCTTTTGCCTGCATGAAAAATTAATTTAAGTTAAAATCTCCTTCTATTTCCAGCAGTGACAACGCTTGATTTCGGTTCAAGATTCACCTTCTCTAGTTACTAAAAATGGCAAGTTAAAAATTGTAAGAGGATACTGATAGTGTATTAAAACAAATAGAAAGCTAAAAAAAACCCAAACAAAGAAAAACCACCACCCCCCACACCCACATTCATTGCAAGAATGTTGTTTTCTCTGTTTTGATGCCATAGACATCTTTCACCTTTTTGCACTCTGAAAGTATTTATCTTTGCTATAAGTTAAAAACCAACACAAACATGAAGGCTGCAACCTTTCTTCCCCTCAGTCCTCCGGACACCAGTCCCATTTAGCAGAGCTAATCTCAGCCTGCTCAGCTCTCTCGGCTGGAATACGGCAGGAGAAAACCAAAGTTTGAATAGTTATCTCAATGCTTTTTGTAGCGTTATTCCTAAAACTGAGCTGACAGGAAATCCTCGCTTGTTTCTGTGCTGTTTTATCTTGCAGAGTGAAACTGGCAGCCCTACGTGATAACACAGCAACATACCAGCTGTTTGTTAACAGAACTGGAAATATTCTCATTTAAAGAATAACTCAGTAAGCTGGGCTCTAAATAAGCAGGTATAAGAAATCTCTAGGGAAAATTAATTGACATTTAGAAAAGATGGAAACAATTTGGAAAATGAGAGGATTCCCTTACTTCGATGAAGCTGCAAGCAGGGAAACCTGAGGTAACAATGATTTCCAGCAGAGTAATGATGTGATGGTAGAGCTGCTCAGTAAACCACATAGGCACCATTTCCCAGAAGCAGTTCTATGTAATAAATAGAACTTATCATCTATTCTTTCAAAAGAAATCACAAGTTCCCCTTCTCCTTTGCATTTCAATTATGTATAAATTTCAAAATGGCTTTTCCACTTAAATTTGAAATTTAGATGAATGCGTATTTTAAGTAATTTCCTGAGTCCTATAAAAATGAATTTAAGTCTTGAGTTTCATTTGAAAGGTTAAAACAGAACGGTAATTAGACTCTTATCTCAGTAGTAAGCCAGTACTTGATACTTACAAACTTATAGACAGTCTTCATGGCAGGGTTAGCCTTGGTCTTTACTGTATTTAAAATGGCTCCGCTTCCTTTCTGTAATTATAGTGACAATAGAATAAATTTTATCAAAGCTCTTTAAAGCAAACAGCAATCTAAAATCCACCATTCTTAACTTAAAATACCAAAGCACTAACTATGCTTATTAGCAGAGCTGAGTATTAAAATGGTAAATCTAAAGAAAAAGAATAGAAGTGCAAACATATTATATGTTTCTCTGGTTTTCTAGAGGAACCTCAATTTTTTTTTTAAATCAGCAGTTTTCAAATGAAAAATGTCAGTATCTCCTAATACCAAGAGCCCTCACAAAACAGGAGCTCTGTTCTATGGTTGTTCCATTCCCCTGTACATCACATTAAAATCCTAAATGGGTTTCAGACAAAAGTATCCCACCAAATACTCCATGTCTTGGGCAGAAAATTCCGTTTCAGGAAAGCCTGAACATCCAATCTGAAGAAGTAAGATCCTTTTTTATTTTACTTTTCATGATTCCAAAATACTATTTATCAAAAGCATGCTGCCTTTTTAAGACTTAAGTAGACTTAAGTAGACTTAAGTAGACTTAAGTAAGGGAAAATGAAATCTAACTACAGTTATAAACATTAATTCTAGAAAAGCTGAATTGCATGTGGTGAACATAATAAAAGTCATAAGACAGTAATATGTCAGCCAGAACAGTCTGGTCAGTGTTTTACACATCTGCCACACACCACCGACTATTGCTGCACTGCAACTTATTTGACAAGGAGATGGGTAAAATCCAAGGAATAAAATCTTAGATAGATTTGTATTTTCTTATTTCAGTGCAAAATTATATTTCCAGAGATCAGATGCAATCACACGCAAACAGTTTTAAGATTTACTACTTCTGTTGCTACATGACAACTAATCTGAAACAAAAATTATAAACTGTTGAATTTAATGACAAGTATTTTTATATTCACTCTCTTCCCCTTTCTTATGATTTTAAAACTTGTCATCCTTCATATTTATATATATAATATTAAGTATATATATTTTTACCTAACAATATGATGGGAATGTTTGCATTACTGTTATAAAATACGTTTAATTCAAAATTATCAAGTTAATATTGAGCCCAGCATTTTGTGCGAGGAACATGATTTCGTTCATAACCATGAAAATAGGCAAAAGGGATGCTGCAAACTCAATTCTGTCAGGAAACAATTCAATCTTTCCTACTGATTTGTACCCATAATCCAGAAACACGTTAGTTTTTAATATATCACATTTTATGCATCAAAGGAGAGTTTCAAAATCAGCTGTCAATTGTCAGCTATAATAATATATTCCTTAAAAGTATTAAATTTTTTAATTTATACAACTAGAGCACTAAACCAAAGAAATACAAACCCCATCCCAAACAGTGCTGTCCCCAGTTCAGCACTTCACACCATTTAGCTTTACAAAAAGCTCTTTGGTGCGGCACTATTCCCTTTCCTGTTCTCTTAAAAGAAAATAAAATCCACATTATTTTCTAGAATGACAGTAACTGACACTAACAGCTGCCTCCAGGACACTAAAAGTGGGTTCCAAAAACTTTTTAATTCTCATGGTGATTTTTTTTTTTACTGTATTTTTTCTTCTGTTCTTTATCTCACCCGAGGAGCGCATTAGTTTCTCACAACTAAACTCGGGTTGGTCACAAGTGACCACTGCAGGCAGCGGGTCAGTCACGTTCACGAGGACAGAGGTTTAACAGCCACCCAGAGCTGTACAATGGTCCAGTAAGAACCAGAACGTCTGTTGGGAGAATGTTGTGTTCTTACCCTCACTGTGGAGAGCCACTGGTGGTACAATTTGTCGCTACCTGAAGAGAATCACAAAAACAAAGGGATTGTAACTCTCTACCAAACAGAAAACACGCTAGAAATGTGAAGAGTTAGCAGTCGGTGGTTCTGGGAGTATGGAGAGAACAGACACAGAACAGGACAACCATCCTTTTCTTTTAATCCATTTGTTACACAGTAACAAAAATTTGACAAGATATTCAAAATTTCTGTTTTACTTGCTAAGAGGCGTTCCTATTTTATCTGGGTTTGTCTTTTCTGACATTTGAGAAGATTATTTTTTATGATTGTGAAAAGAAATTTGAGGTTGTCCTGGGTAAAGCCAAGGTTTTTCAGTATCCTCCATTACAAGAACTCTTTTAGTTGTACTTTAGCCAAGTGGCAAAGCTGAGGATTTGTAAGGCTGAACAGGCTTTACTCACACTACAATGCATTACCCAAAGTACTGGACAGAGGGAAGAACAAAAATTTAAGACACTTCATCCTACAGGAAACATTGCAGCCTCAGCTATTTAGGTGAGTCCCCACCATCATCTATGACATCATGATGGGCCACAAAGAGTAAGACAAGAACAGTGTCTGAAATTAAAATGTATTTCTTACCTGCATATTCCCCCATATTTATCTCTTCTTCAAACACATCACTGAAGCCCTCTCCAGAGTTAAGAAGATCCAGGCGGCCATCAATGAACTGCATCAGCATTAAAAGAAAGTGTAATCAAATCAACCATTCCATCCTTTACCTTTTCAGACAGACTTTATTTTGTATTTGCTAGAATAACCTCAATGGTGTTATTGGGAAGGGACTCTAAATAGAATGAAAATACATCCAGAACTGGCAAAATGTTTGCCGTTTATCATGGCAAAAGTGTATGCTGCTTCACTAAAAACACCAGCATTCATGTGTTTGTCTTTACATATGTGTTTTCAGCTTCCCCTGAAGTGGTATGCCTTCTGTTCAAAGTTTACAGGAGCTATATATTGGGTTTAGGTATGCTCAGAGCAAAAGTGAGCACAGAGACCTTTAGGAGGAAAACCCATTACACCTCTTAAAATACAGAAAGCCTTATCACCTGAATCTGAGAAAAGCCAGCGAGCAGGAATTAAGGTGCTGCACTACATGAATTTTCCTCATTCTGTTGCTGACAGACCAAGGAATATAGGAACAGCCCTCAAAAACCCCAGTGGTACTGTTAAAGAATCTGCTTCTCCATTAGAGCAATTAAGCCAGTACCTGCTTGAAGAGCTGGAGCTGAATGGCATTCTGAAGGAACTGCCTCATGACAGCAGAACGATGGGACACGAACGTTTCTTCACAAAAAGTGATGGGTTCACCCTGCAGAGTTCAGAGCAGTAAACACTGAAAAAACTTTGTCTGAATCCATTTGAATTCACTGTCTCCATTTTATCTTTCCTTGTGTTCCCTTCCAAAACACACAGATCAATAAGGCAGGTCTTACACAACATTCAGTAAACTGTAGTTTATTCCCAGGTTTCAACTGTGTGACTGAGAAACAGGCTGGAAACTGGCAAATTGTGTATCAATGACACAAAGTCATCTCAATTTTGTATATTCTGCTTATCTGCCTCAGCTGACCCAGGCAGTTCCCCTGCACAAATGCATCAGGAACATCTGCTCTGTTCTCTCCACAGTCAGAAGGATTAGACTTTCATATATTGAATGAGTGAAATTTCCCTTTTTCACAACCTTGTTGGCAAAAGACATAAATTGTTTTGCAGCTCTACTTTTATCTTATTTTAATGAGTTATGTTAATGCTGAAGTCTGCTGTGCATCTGCCATAAGGGCACAAATTTCCTCCACGCTTAAATCTACAAATAAGCAATGTATCAAGCACATATACTAATTGAATTAAAAACAAGAAAGTAACAAAGAATGATAAAATTATACTGATGTATAATTAATATGGAGGCTTCCTCATAACCATATTAAAATATATTAGGACTCTTAATCTGTTGAGTGTTTAAAATCAACATTAGATAGCAAAAAACCTTAAAGCACTCCCCTTAAAAGGGTCGTATCGTTCCATTTCTGAGAGCTTTTGATATTGGTTACCAGAGGAAGGTTTAGCTTTTATTTAAGCCTCATTTACAAACCACTTCAAAGGAAACAAGCAACCCTTCCTACAATCTACGAGAACCCAAAATTTCTCCTCTGGCCAGAGTATGAACGTTGTGGAAAGAAGAATGCCCTGCCAAGGAGTGGCCTCCTCTGCTCCGCTGTGCGTCCCGCACACCAGCCCAGCCAGGGACCGCTCCTCCAAACACACCCAGCCCAGCAGAATTACCATGCTAACACACCTCCTTCCCCAAGTACTAATGATTGACTTTGTTCATTAGGTTGATTAGACCTTTTGACTTCTTAAGAGACAATTCAGACTCTACTGCTGCTAGATGATAGCAAAAACTTTAATCATCAAGGTCAAGCGTGAGCTTTTCAGCCTGGAACGCATTAGTACCTTCCATCCTCCCTGACCTCCAGGAGGGTGCACACACTGTTGCTAACCCCCATCCACAGCTTCATTACGAAAAGACAAGATGGACAATAACACCATTTTCCTGACAGATTTAGTTAACTGTAAATTATAAAGCTAATCAGTTCTGCTTTTACTGACCGATGACATTATACATGAGGGGACATGTTAAGAACTGCAGGTATTTTGTGAAACATGGTCTTGTTCACACGTAAAACAATTATAATGACTTTTCCCCATAGACCCACCAACTCCTAAACTTCCCGTTTCCAACAGTCAGTATTTAGGCCTTGATTCGTCAGCACCTTAGATATCCATTATTTCTCTCTCCAACTATAAATGCATAACAGAGGCTAAGGTATGGCATTGCAAATGCTCTAAATGTGTGCACAATGCCACTCTATGAGGAATCTGATCTGTGGTATTAGGTGTTTCACATATATTTCAAGATTGGATGACAAAATTATTTTTAATACAGAAATTTACACATTTCAAAGACATTTAATCTGCAATGCTAACACAAGAGAAGTAACTTTCCAATACAAGACTAAGAATCCCAGATGCATTGAAAAAATAGGTGCCTTTTCTTTATGCCTTTGCAAATCTCCCTTTATATGAATATTTTATATTCACATGGCATAATGAAGTTCATCAGGGCAGTGCTGCTATCTCATGACCCCTGAAAAAGCTGAAAAGTTTCAGCCCACATCTGATCTGTTGCCAGCTCTATTTTAAAACTGGAATCCTGTTACATTCTAAAATAATGTTTAAAAGTCCTAAAGGTATCAAGTGAAAAATACAGGAGTCTAGGACTTACTTCAAACCGTTCTAGAGTTTTGTGAAACCTGCTGTTCTATTTTAAGAAGCCATAATGCAAATTGAAAGATAAAGCCTGATTTTGATTAGCTGCGCTGTAAAAAAATTCACCCTAATCCCCCTCCTTCCAAGGAAATCACTTTTCTTCAGAAAGAAAAACCTCCTTTGAGAGTGGGGTCCAGGACCTCGTGCAGACGGTCACTGCCAGCGAGAGAAGCATCGTACCCGAGTTGTCCCACTTGTCTGCAGAGAGCCCAGCTAACCGGTGACGGCAGCAACTTTCACAGGGAACAGAAAGGATTAAAACTCTATGGGACTGAAGACAGCAAAGGGTAGAGAAGGACTTGGAGGAAGGGACAGAGGCAATCCCCAATGTGTGCCTTTCCAGGAGTAACTCATGGAAGTCTAACTATTCCCCTGCAAAAGCTGTGACACCAAAGTGCGCATCTGGATACTGGGGCTTTGGAGCCAGCGTGTGGCTGCTGGAGAAAACAGTAGGATAATACAGACAGGGTTCAAGGTAGGTCAACAGTGAGAGTCTCTTGCACAAGCAAAGATTTCACAAAACTTGATTCTAAGGTAAAAAAAACAACCCAACAACTCAAAGCTGAAGACTTTGTTTAGACAACCCTAAAAGTTATGCCATGGGAGATATATGAAATCTCTTCTGCATTATCATGGTCAGCAGGTGGTGCAGGGTAATGAATTATGTGCTGCTGTGTGCATGCCTTTAAACCACGTAGGTGCTCTTTCAAAGCCTCTCTAATAAATACACAAGCCATTAGAGCTGCTCTGTAAACCAGCCACGAAATGAAAAAATGTGGGTGGAATTTAAAGGTGCAGAACAAGATGACAATCTGACAGTCGACAAGCTGTAAGTCTGGTGTCAGTAGATTCTCTGCTGCAGACCCCAAATACACAGCAAGAACAACGACATGCAGGAGATTCATATATCACTGCTTCATTACTTCCTAGATGTTGCAAATAACCACATCCTTTACTAAAATTGGGTATGTCGCAAATGATAAAGTAAAGCCTGTGGGGATATTCTAGGAATCATCATCCTTAATTCCATCCAGAATTATAAGGGAACTAAGAGAGGAGAGTGATCTCGCTGATCTGGATGTATGTGTCAGTGTCAGATACAACAGCAACCAAAGGCAAGCAACTGCTCTGCAGACCTTTCAAGAATTGTGATTACAATGTCAAGGGAAGATTAGCTCATCACGGCTGAAGAAGGATCATCAGTCAGCCAGCAGGATTCCATAAAGAAAATCTGAAATTGGTTATAGACACCTGATAGGACATTGGCTCGTTCAGCTTGCAATTGCAACGACAAATAACCTCCCCATAACCAGTCCAGACGTTCAGCACAAGAAAGCTCTTTGCATCTGCTTCAGTCATAATGGAATCAAGAAAGCATAGATCAAATACTCTGCATTAAGCAAATGATACCACAGCTTTATTAGCATTTCAAGATGCTGCTCAGGAACAAAGAAATCACGCGCTCAGAGATTTGACCACACTTCTTCTAAAGAAAACTAAATTAAGATTCTGTTCAAAAAGAGACTACCAGTTCTGATAAACTAGTATTGCTAAGTGCAATCCTGAAAAGCATTTAAAAACATGTACTTACCAACACAGACTATACTGTCCAAATACTTACAGTCTCATATAAATGCCCATTTCCATTACCAGTCCAATTTCAGACTGTTTTTCATGGTCCACACTAGTGCATATAGCCTCTGGTAGAGATACAGCAAGAGTGAACATCCCTTCCGCTTTTTCTGTTTGTTTGTTTTTAATAGATTTAAAATATCTATACTATTTAAAATATCTATACTTTTTACTTTAAGATTTACAGTATCAAACAAAACAGGCCATTTCTTTAAATTCTCAACCCTTGCAATTGCTGTTGAACTGGAATTTCTGACACATGTCATTCTTCTGCATGTGATCTGGTATCTCCTGTAGTAAGTTGTAATAACATCAGTGAAGGAGAAATAAAAGGGAGAAAGGGGACTGTGAACCCGTTGAATCACCAACACCAATCGTAACACTTCATCACATCGACATCCCCTTCAAAACGTGTCACAACTGGGCTCACCCCCGTGCTGTGGATGAGGGGTACAGGCAGACACGCTGACGGGCATCACCCCAACCACGCTCGGGAGCTTCTTTCACAGACCTTTCCCTGACAGACAGGTCCCAGGAGGTGACAGACAGGTCCCAGGAGGTGACAGACAGTTCTGCAGAGCACCAAATAACTTTAACAACATGCTCCCCCAACCTCCTAACTCGGACATGACTAAGTAGTCACAGAAGTGTTTTTTCTGATTGTACTACAAAGAAGTAGAACACAACTTGCACTAACAAATGAGAACAGGAAAAGCTTGCAAAAATGTAGGTGTTTGTGATTACTGGACATAACCCAGTTTTCTCACAGAGATACTGGAAATTAATACATTTCAAAATTTTACCTTGCAAGCATTCTTAAAATTGTCACATAATACCCTTTATAAAACTAGATGCCAACCGGAGCTGAGTTAGACTCTAGGAAAAAAAGCAGGTTCATACACATTCTTGACCAAAAACCAAACAAAAATAAAATGTCCTCAAAAAGAACATATATCTTTTTCCTACCTCCACTGAAACTATCATTAATATTTACCAGGAGGCTGCCAACTAGAATAAAGTAATTTAAACACACAACTCAACTCTAAATGTAAAATTATAATACACAGATATTCAGACTTCATTAAAATTTTTTTAATACTGTAATTAGAACTGTGTGGCCTGTGCTTCTTTTAGAACTCCAGTACTCTGTGTATTATTGTAATGTCATGCATTATTAAGCTGTAGTCAATTTTACAACATCCAAAATACTTTCAGATCAAAAAACCCTAGACGTATTAAAATTACAATGAAACTTTTGTGGAAAAAAAAAAAGAGTAAGATTTATTTGCATTAAAACATTGTAAGAAGAATGGCTCAGATACTGAAAGTTTCAGTGAAAGTTCAAAACCCCTTCTGTACACATTATTTCAGACTGTAATATCCAACACCATTACAGGATCTGACAAACTTTGCAAAAAACCAACTTCAAAATAAAGAGGAAACTAACGAAAAATGCATAACTGAAAAAATTTCCATCACATATCAATGTTTTTCCTTCTCCTTTCAAACCCTTTTAGTTTATTAGGATACCTGGCAGTTTCATGTTAGATCAAGTAAAATGACACAGACTCGTATTCACAAATAATGGAACTACTTTACTGCAGTAGAGCAAGCCGTCCTGCCCAGGGTTTATCTGGCCAATTCGAGCCGTTGCCTGCCCCAGTTTCTGAATCACCTACATCAGCCAGCCCTTTTCTATCCCTAAACCACTGATGCAGCCTCCTGTCTCCAAAACTCAAGCAACAAACCTGGAAGATAATGTGCAAAGAAGCCAGCAAGAAAGCATTTAGGGCTAGGGGGGGAAAAAAAAAAGGGGGGAAAAAAAAAAAAAAAAAAAAAAAAGCAACAAACCTGGAAGATAATGTGCAAAGAAGCCAGCAAGAAAGCATTTAGGGCTAGGGGGGGAAAAAAAAAAGGGGGGAAAAAAAAAAAAGAGAAAAAATATCACCATTTCACAGATCAAGAATAGAGGCATGAAAATAATAAGTAACTTGTACACGGTCACAAAAGTCTCTGGCAGAGCCAGGGAAAAGAACCGAAATTTCTTTAATCCCTGTTCAGTACCTTAAATACAAGGCTATTCTTCCTCTTCCTACTTGATATTGTGTCAATGCATGAGTGTAGGTGTTGAAAGACTAACAAAAGAAAAGTAATAGTATGGTATTATGAGCTGAGAAACCTAATCTTTATCAGATACAGCAAATCTCTATGATGCTGCCTGCACCAGGAACTCTCTCTTTGTCCTGAATATGCTTTAAATTACTGGTATAATGTGTACTGTATATTGTTCCACTCTTATATTTATTCCACAAAAACCCCTGTGGCCTGCATGCGATTTTATCATTAGCTGGCAAGGTAATTTCAGGGCCTAGTTCTGCAATCATTCCATGAGCAATACTCCCATTGAAGCCCGTACGTTCTGCATGCAAAGCAGCTACCAATTCAGGTTCCCTATAATAAAAAGGCCTTTTTTCTATTTTAACTATTGTGGAACACTAGTGACAATACAAAAAAGGGAGAAAAATTACAGTGAGTTATGTGTAATTCTTTATGTGAGTTATTTTATACTATGACAAAATGTAAAAGTGTGCTTGGAAACACAATCTACACAAAGTAATTTGTCGGAGATAAAAGGCAAGCTTTTTTGTTTGTTTGTTTCACTTATTAAAACTCAACAAAATACAAAGTATTTCGTTAAAATATGGGGAAAAAAATCTCTGCAAAACCAAGAAATTATTGGCCAACATTCAGAAGTGGCCAATATGCCTACAGATCACAAATGTTAATATTTTGGGGTTTTTTTATTTTTTAAGATACATGTAAAAAGCCAAAATTCATCTAAATCAATGAAGCTTCCAGGATTCACTCAAGTAAATATGTTGAAAATATCTTTTCATGCAAGATGTATACAACTCCCTTGTATCATGATCCCCAAACCCACATTGAATACAAGTTATTTTCAAGATGGAAATATTTTAATATAATATTTAGATGCTAACATAGATGCAGAAGGAGAATAAACTGGTTTTAACTTCACTAAAGCAATGTGAGAGAAGCTTTAGTCATAAAGGTAGGTCATAAAATCCCACTCTCTTAGCTAAGTAACAAAACCCCTGTCTCTATAAATAAAATAGATATAATGGAATTGAACTTCAAATTTTCCCCAAGCTGGAGCCATCTAGTCTCTGGTAGCTCTACCAATGCACAAGATATAAAATAACACGATATGCAATGCCACCTCCTTCATATCATATCTGGCAAAGTAAACGCTATTACTATAGCAGAACTCACTGAGGGTTGATTTGTCATCATGTTACGCCACTTGATAATTTGGTGTGGAAGCCTCAACTATTGCCAGAAAAAAACACAGCCAGAAAAGAAGTCACTTTAGAGGCGGAATTTCTCCTGTCCTCAGAGCGGCAACCACAGGCACTGGGTTAGGAACTCTGGAAAAAGGTTTCATTCCTTTCTGTTCGATTCATGTAACGGTCTCCGGGGAAGGCTAAGTGGTCAATGATGAATATATAACTGCACAAACACATATGCTTGCTATGGTTATTTATCATATATGTGCGATTAGAAAATAGTAACTTATGTCACTAGACTCTTAAAGATGCACCAGCATCCATTCCTGGGAATACTGGGAACTTGCCCCACCAAACACACTTCATACTGCTCGTTACGGAGCATTAGTTTATTATATCTCTGCACAAACAACTTCTGGGAAAGAACTAAGAAATCAAGTCCACAACCGCTGAAGAAGCTTCTCCTCACAGGGGAAAAACAGCCAATAAATGCACTTAAAATGCTTTTAAAATAAATGAGAACTCTTCATTCTCCCTTTACCGTGTATTCATTCTTTGTTGTCAGAAACAGGCTGAGATTTTACCATGTGAGAGTGAAAGGCACAGGAAAAGCCACATCAGTATAATCACAAAAACTGCTACTTTTCAATTACTTTTAACAGAGCTCCTTGATCACTGGCACTAAATGAAGCCCTTTCCCCCGTCTTGCAATCAGTTGAGGATCCTGACATATTAGAAGGTATCACTTCTTAGAAGTTAGGTTTGATTTTTATTTGGCCAGGCTCTCCTCTACAACATCTCACTTCTTGTAGTTTTTATTCAAACCCTTTAAAAAAAAAAGAAAAAAAAAAAAGAAACTCTGCCTCTGAGAAACTGAGAACGCTGGATCTTGCAAGCATCCCTTGCAAGAGATGTAATCTGTCTCCGTCCCCGACTCCTTCCCGATATATTCATA
This sequence comes from Calidris pugnax, assembly GCF_001431845.1. Classification (NCBI taxonomy): domain Eukaryota; kingdom Metazoa; phylum Chordata; class Aves; order Charadriiformes; family Scolopacidae; genus Calidris; species Calidris pugnax. The sequence continues at coordinate 5,416,888 of NW_015090846.1, forward strand.
AAGAGAAAGTTGCATCCGGTGTGAGGATGCAAAAAAAGCAGTTTTTTTCTTTCCCCACTTCCCCCGCAGGTTGTGCTCAGTCCATGATGAAGCAGCAGAAGGGATTTGTCCTGCATTCCTGCAGTCCTACAGCTCGCACACACCGGAGCCCAGCTTTGCAGCAAGTGTAATTATTTAGTGTTTGGCCGCGTGACTCCTCCCAGCTCCCATTATATCAGCTACACATTTCTCACACGGAAACCATGCGAAATTTCTGAACTCTTATCGTGAGGGGGGAAAAAATGCCATCTAATTAGACCACATGTGCAGAGAAGCATCTGGCTGGGAGCGCAGCAGTTTGCCCGGTTCCTGGAGTTGTCGTGGAGACAAGCGCAGGAGCCGCTCGGAGCCCGAAGGCGGGGGCCCGGCTCCAGATGCAGCTCTAACGCGTTCTGACAGCGAGCAGATGGGCAGAGATCCGCTGGGCCACAAGTGCCAGCCCCGCTCCCCTCCGGCCCCACGCGCCCTCCACGACGATTCTTATCTTGGAAAAGTCCTTCTCAGCTGCCCTGGAACCTCAGGCTTTCTCACCTCAGAAACAGAACTGAACCTGCCAAGATTTCCGTCAGAAGAATCCATAAACTTCAATCCCTTTTATGTAATAGTTATAAGGAGCACTAACAACTGACAAAACATTAGCCAAATATTTGAAAAAAAATCACTCTGTTTGATGCTTTCTTTTGGCATTCGATTCAAATTGCATTCATGGAAAAATGCACATGAATTTCTATGATTCACCTGGTGCATTATTACATCTTGGTTGGTGAGGCTTGATGCTGTTTTAATTTATTAATAAAGTAAAACAAACTTTGTTCTATGTATTCATAAGAATTGCTAACAATGATGTCTATTATTGCAGTGACCTCACTGGTTTGAGACTCTACTTTTAGTTTCTTAATATTCTTTCAACTGTGTGTATAAATATATGTTTTCTGTTCCAAATTCCGTTTTAACTTTAAAGCTGTAGTTCATATTAACTCAGCACTCTGCTAAGAACATCTTCAAGGGAAACAAAGTTGACTAGATTGTTGCAATGTCACAACTTTGGACTTTTCCAATTTTGGAATGTAGTAGATGTTTACCAATAATTGCTATAGCTAAGAATCACACCAGATCACTTCACTAGCTTAGTCATTGTCTGCTGCATTGATTACTACATGGGTATTTTTCCCATATTTTAAGTTTAGGAGTAAAATATCACATTGCTCCAAATGCAAAAATTGCTCATTTAATGAATGAAACTTGCCTAACAGTATTCTTAGTTCTGGAAATTCAATATTTGACATTCAACAGCAATTTAAACTCATTTTTCAGGGTTAAACATACTCAGGAACTTTTAAAAACAGTTTTGTCACACAACACACCCAACATTACTAAGGATAAAATTTTCAAGTCCTTAGGCTTATGTCCTGTATAAATACTTTCAAAGCTTAAAAACAATTCCTAAGGTGCTAAAGAGTTAATACTTTGTACTGTGGTCACTGTAAATAAGCACAATTTCAGCTAAGCAATATTGCTGTCAGAGACACAAGGCTTTGCAGGTGTGGGCAATAATTAAAGGTTTCAGCACATCTACCTGGGTGAAGTATTTTTGCCTCCTATTCCAAGGAGGAAGCCCTCTCTGTGGAGAGCAGAAGAGCTCATTAATGAGGCTAATTAGGTGTAAAGGGGGTAGAGTCTGGCATCAGCTGCAGCTTATAGTAGCTAATCATTAAGCTCTGTAATCTCTACCCCAGAACAGCAGATGATCATGTTCCTGGGTGACTGATGTTGCTAAGAAAATTTCCAGCACCTGAGTACCTGACCAAATACTTTTTGGTGAGGCTAAAAATTCCCTTAACCCTCCACATGCCAGACAGTAGAGTTCACATCATTTCTTCCACTCTTCAGGATTCTAACATGGATATCCAAAGAGATCTGAACTTGGCATGAGGTCTATAATGTGACTTATCTCAGAATTAAAAAAAAATAATCAATGCCATCAACAGTGTATGGAAAGGAAGGCCAGTAATAATGGCTGGTGGAGCAACATGCAAGAAGAATACAGATAGGAGCAATAATTCCAGCAAAAGAGCGAGCACATACCACTCCTAAAGGTTTGTGAGTTCTCCTTGTCATTTCTTTGCATAAAGTACTGAGGATAGTTACAATACCACAGGGATGAAAGCCTTGTTAATAAATATGTAAAATAAGGATTTCATTGTACTCATCTAATTTGAAATGAGAAGAAGGACATAATTTCCATGGAGAGAGAATACATGAAAGCAGAGCTCAGTCTGGAACTTGTTTTGTAAAATGAATTGCAAGAACGGCAAACCATTGCAGCACCTGAACAGGAATGTTAGAGCTGATCAGGCAGAACAGACCCTTTACTGGCAACCTGCTATTGTCCTTTTTTTTCCCCTTCCAATTGAAGTAGCAGATTCAAACAAAAACAAAAAATTAGATTCAATTCAAATTCAACAAGAAATAGAATATTTTTCTACTGCAATTATTTTACTGCCGGATGGTATGGTTTGTGGTAGATTCTTGAATTACATGTGAATGAACACCGAAGCAAAATCTCTCAAGCACCTTAGTTATAACTCTTTAGTTAATAAAACTGGTACATTTTAAAAGGTGCATTTTCATACTGACCAAGAAACCAAGCTGCAATTTTGTATAGGTCACCAGATTGCAAATATGATTAAATCAGCGTATTTAGCTGATCCTAATTGTCACTGGAACGAAAAAAACACCTCTCTTTCTGTTTACTAACTGAAATGTTTGGGGATTAAAAAGAAAAATGCCTTGCAAAACCAGAAAGATGAGCAAGTACCACTGAGGCAATAAAGGTTCAAGTGTATTTAACACAAACTCTCTTCTCCCTGTTACCTGTGGACTTGGAGACGCACAGATTAAATAGCACGAGCTGCTCGAGGAGGCACTGGTTGTCGTTATAATCAGGGATACGGATGCACACGTCGAGATAAACCACACGGGTAATGCAAGACTCCTCTTCACAGCAATAGAAAAAAATCTCCAATAATAACCAGCGCCTTCTCGTACAACAATACAGAAGTCAGTTGAATTGGATGATAAAAATGCTCTGTAGCCAGCACCATATTATTTTTAATAATTCTGCAGATCTATCACAAGGACAAAACCACATTGGGTAACACGGGTTTTTACAAAAGCCTTGAGATGAGCTCCGTTCCCCAGTATTGAACACGCCGCAGCTTTCGCTTCTGCTACTCTACAATACATGTGAGCAAAGTCTCAGACAGGTACAGAAAGTGCTCAATGCCAAACATACAGCACAGATTCTTGAACAGAAACATCATCTCAAAAACAAAACATCTGCGAATGCCTGAAATGAGAAGGGATGGGAGAGCATTGTCCACTCAGCGTCTGAAACAAGCTCTTCCTTTTTATTTCCAAGTTACCTAATTCTCCATAAACATCTTATTCCCAGTGCTTGATACCCAAATACCAGATAAAGAAAAAAATAGCGACAAGAGTTGAAACCCCCAGTTTTAGAACACAAGGGCCATAACTGGTCACAGGAAGAGTCCCCCTGCCTGGTGTTCTGTCTCCAGTGCAGTCTCAAGCAGATTCAGGAAAGATCAAGAAGGCAGAAAGACTGGATGTCACGTCTCCCCTCAGACTCTGTCAGAGCGAGATCTTAATCTCAAAAAATCTACTGAGTTCACTGTTGCTTTTGTATTAAATGAACCCGAACAGAGGCCTCTCTTGCCAATCTTCCCCCAAACCAACACAAACTTCCTCGGTACCACTTGATGAAGCGGCTTGGCAGGATTACTGTCTCCTGTACAGAGAACAGCTCCTTCTCCTTTACTTTGAAACCTTGCTGTTACAAACCTCACTTGATTTCCTGTGGTTTTTTATAATGGAAGAGACAATGAGAAGTCTCTCCCTGTCCTCCTCCTTCCAACTATCGGGGAGAGCTTTTCCTGTAAATAATGCTGCAAAATTGTCTGACATTCACACTGTCTCCGGTATTCAAACAAGCAGATTAGACATTTTATGGGGAAAATGTGCAATGATGCCCATAAGCAAGAGGTAAGCGTGCTTAGCAATCAGGGTAAGTATGTACAAGTGTCTGAACTAAACACAGTAAAGGGCAAAACACAACTATACTGTGTTTTAGTCAATGATAATGAACTTTGTTTCCCTAAAGTCTAACTCACCTCCACAATCGTGTGTCCCAAGGTTGGTCTGTAGAGACAAGAAAAACTGTTCAGAGGAGTGATTCCAAGATTTGGCACTTTTTCTACATTGTTTTAATGTTCCTGACAAGTGCTCCATTGTCTCTTAGCCATGTACACACTTCATTTCAGTAATTAGCTGTCAGAGCAAGCCCAACAGCAACTTAGTATTGTCTGCTCAAATTGTATTAATGAAATGCAATCCACTCAAACGGCCTGGACGCGGATCTGTAATTGCGTTAAATAGAGAGGCTGGGGACATCAGCAAACCTCAGCTTCTGAGCAGGGCATTACGATCACGAGCGTTAATCCATTACTTCTTAGGGATTTGACAACCAATTAATATTACGGGGCTTCCTATACAGCAACAAGGATTGACAAGCCAACATTATTTTTTTTTAAGCATAAAAAGTGACTTTTCAGAGTCTGAGATATCAAAGTAAAAGCTGTGCATAACATTTGTGAATACAACTCCCCTAAAGGCAGAAAAGCAAGAACTGCAAGTTGCAGCATCGCAAAAGTAGTTTTTGTATTTAAAGATTCAGCATCTGTACGTTGAACCCTAAATGTAAAATACTCTGTGTATATACTACACTGAGCATAAGTAAAATTAAATAAAACCCAAGATCTTTATCTAATGTATCAGTTTTTAACACTTCCTATATGACTGCTAGAATAAACGCTGCCAAAGAACATGAAATGCAGGTGATGACTTGTGGCTGTAAACTGACACTGGTCAGTCAAGCCAATAGACCATTTTCTCCATTTTCTGTTTCATGCTCTCCCTCACCAAAGACTTTTCCAGTGAACAGAAGTTGGAAAAGATGAAAAACAAGGAAAAAAAAAAAACCCACAGAAGTGAAATATCCTGTGGGTATAATAGTCTTTAGAAAACTTTCATGTCAGTTATGACTGCAAAATTGCTATTAAAATTTAATTAAAATTGAGCAAAATATGCTATGACAAGACAATGGATGGGAAACGTAGCTTTAGGGCAGAGCGAGTATCTCTAGAACTCTGGCTAGATGTGATGCTTTATTTTTGGTTATGTTTGGCAACTATTCTTGAGATTTCTGAAACATCTTAATTATAACGATCTACAGAAATTCACAGAAAAGAACAGCACTGCATTTCAGTTATCTCAAGATCTGCAACATATGCCAAATAAGTAAGAGATTTTTGGGACTCCAGTACTATCTAGTCCTTAATTTCATCCATGTTCACACCCAGATCAAAGAACACTTTTGTAATGTGTATAGGAAAAGGTATGATTAAGTGACATTTGGAAGAGAACACACACTCCAAACACCAGCTTAAAATTCCCAAATGAGAGGGCGCAACATACGTGTATTTTTAAAATTTTGATCAAGAAGTCCTCACTATTAATTGGAAATCCACGGCTCCAAAACAATATATACTTATAGTTTCATTGATACATTTGAGGGACAAAATTACATACCTGTTACAACTAAAAATGATTTGCCTTAAGCATGAACTTCCTTAATTAGATTCAGCTTCTGTAACAAGGAATTTAAAAGAACCCACCACTTGTTGAATACTGCTGGTTGGGTGCTTTTCATCACCGTTACTGTGTGGAGAAGGTACAAACACCGCAGCAAACAGCATCGGTCATATCAATCAGCAGAGACTGTAACTCATCTCTCATGATTTTGTTACCAGAGACACAGTAGCCATTTATTTTTTAATTTTAGGCAAGAAACTAAGGTAAGCAACACCAATCCCATTCTTTGGCTGCCTTCAAGCAGTAAGTATAAAAGGTTCTTGTATGTAAGAAGTAAGAATCTGTAGGTAAGTGTTCTTTATTTTTTCATATATTCTTAGTAGAGAATATGTAATAAATTAATAGTTGACAAATGGGGGATGAACTTTACCTATACAAGTACAGACGAATCCTGAAGAAAGGCAAACTAACCACATTTCTAATCCTTACAAATTGCTTTCATTTTCACCATTAATCCCCTCTAAGAAAAAATGTTCTAGAGATACAGATTTTAACTACTGCTTGGAAAGCTTCACCAAAAATATTCTTCGATGTATCTTTCTTTTCACTGAACAGCAAGAGTAAGCAATATACGTATATCATCTACAGCTTTTAAAGTGCATTCAGAGCAAACCCACGCCACCTTCATTTCCACAGCACTTTTAAGTATCCAGTATGTTCCTACCTCTGAGTAATACTTAATGCCGAAACGGATGCTTGAAGAGAGTAACGTCAATAACAAGTTGCACACTTTTAGAATCAACAACATATATGTATGTGTATATATATATAACGGGCATATAGTTACTCACATGAGGATTATATAAATCACAAAACTAAATACTGCATCAGAAATAATTCAAGAGAGCTACACTTGGACACAAAAGTATCCTTTAAGGAGTTAAAATGTCCTCAACTACAAGTCAAGTTGAAACTTATTTAATTAGGTTCTGTATTTGAAAAAATGAAATAAATTCTTTCATTAACTAAACCAACCTCCCTTAAAGGCAACAATATGTTCCCTCTCTGTCAGGACAGAGCGCAATGAAATCTTTATTTTAATTGGGGTTAGCTAAGGGGCCATTTGGCTTCAGATGCTTTGTTTATCAGCCCTAAGCTTTACAGCTTAGCCAGTACTTGAAATATTTTACTACAGAATGATTTCATTAAAAAAAAAAAAAAGGAAATTAAAAAAAAATACACTCTTCCTTGTAGTTTTATAGTGAGATGATTTTAAATGTGCATTTTGAAAACTGGAAGTCCAAGTCAAAGGTATATCAAAAGAAAACACTGACTCCCTTTTGCATTATTGTGCTATAGGTCTCCTTTATAAACGCCCTGTTTCTGCATCATGCCCTTCCCTCAGCAACCCAGCAAAGAGGCAGCTCTGCAACAACGGGGCTCTGCGGGGCGATGGCTGCGGTGACGCAACTCAACACACCTCAGTTTTGTATTTTGCCACAACCACACTGCCTTTGTTGGGGACAACGATTCAGAACCCTTCACCAACTGGTGCCGCAGGAAACAGACTCTGTAACGCATGAGAACGCAGGGACAAACCTTGCATAAGACAAAAATCATGCTTTATGTAAAATACATTCAAAGTCAGAGCTTAATTTCCTTTTTTCTAAACAGCTTTTAACTTCTATATAAAAACCTTGGAGTCTTGGACCTGAAAAGCTTGGAGTTGATCAATTTAATTTTAAAACAAAGAAAATTAATTTTTATTCAGTAGATGACACCTTTCTCCTGTAATAAACTAAATTACAAATATCAGACATCTTCAGTAATACAGTTACTGAAAATATTACAGGAAACAGCTATCACAGGAATGGACAGTGAACAGGAACTCTACAAAAACATAGTCCAACTTCATTCCAAACTCCAGCGAAAATTAATGAAATAATCCAGAAAAATTTCCTGCTCTATCGTGAGGATCAAGCTTAGACTGAATTTTGCATTTATTCCTTATTAAACCTCCAAGCCTTAGCAGTGTCCTAAAACTAAAGGAAAAACAAAAAGGAAAACTCGGAACCTAATTTCCACAAATAAAATATAGTAATTATGATATTGTAATATTCTTTTTATTCCTGTAGTATCACTAAAATCTGACCTCTCAGACACTTGCTTTTTTTCTAAAATGAGCAAAAACTACTTCATATAATTTCTGGTTGTCTTCTGGAGGATATTGGCATTAAGCTGCTAATAGTTTTATACATGTTATATAACACAGCACACTAAATACATTATTTAAGATATGAAAATTATGCCAATAGTATTTTATTAAGTCCAGTTTAAGAATTTGGTTTTGTTTTTAAAACAAACTTACTGTCTTTTGTTTTCAGAAACAAAAGCATTGCTGCTGAATCTGAAAGAATAAACCTTAATTCAAACAAAACATTGAGTTCTGTGCCTCATGTTTATGCAACCTTAAAGAAAATATAACAATTTCAAATTAAATGTATTATTCATATTTTTTAAATTTTTTTCTCCAGATATCTTTTTGCATATCTTCTCTGCACTGTTCCCTCCTGAGAACTGTAATAAAATGAGCTGCTTCTGCAACTTCTCAGCAGGTAGTTTGATTTGAGAGTAATCACAGTTTTCTTTACAATTTTTATATAATTTATGTCCTGATCATCTAACAAATAAGTAAAAGACTTAAATTGACATCAATATGTATACTTTTCTCTAACAATGCAAACTAATTGTATATCTCTAAATGAGAAAAATGTTTATAAAAAAAAAATCTAGTGAATATACCAACTATAGAGTTCAAAGCAAAGACACCACATGTGTCTAAATAAATATCAAGGAAGTGTCAGAGGTAAATGAGGAGAGACCAGGTGAAGTGTGTGTGATGTGTTAATTGTATTCAAAAAAAATAATAGAGCAAGACAGAGAAGCTGAACTTCCAATTATCATAATGGTATCTACTTCACAACACATTTTCAAACTTGAAAGAGACATTTTAAACCATAGGAATTCTGAGCGGAATACCTCCAGCTGTGTTCTGCATAAATCTTGCACGCTGTACATACACAGTTTATTTAAATACCAAGTAAAGTTATGACTTACAAAATGCATATTTCAGTCACAATAGAGTATCTGTCATTGCCAAAAGCTGCTGCTCATTGAGTGAAAGGAACACAAAACAATGAATTAAATTAGAAAAAGATAAGAAAAGACAGAAGCTTTTCATTTGATGTTTCCCTAGGCTGAGGTAGTGTGTGCTTTAAAGAACAAGACATTAATCAGCCCTCTGCAGAGCTTACGTTTTTTTGCCCCCCAAAACAGAAGAAAGAAGAAGGTGGTCCTCGGCATTAAATGAATTTTTGCCTATATAGCATTTTGGTCACAAGCCAGAATTTGTCTTTCACGAATGCTCTGCCCATACCAAGCCCAACATATTTACGAAAAAAAAGTTGCCTGGTTCTCTGACGATACACAAGAGCCAAACCAGAAAGGAGGTGTAGTCCCCTCCCGAATTTCCCTTTCCAGAAGCCTTAAGTGAGTAAGAACAAGACAGATGCCCAGGCAGGCAGCACCCCTTCCCTCCCCAGGCCCCAGGAACCAAGGTGACAGCGAGCACGCTACTGAAGCAACATTCCCATGGGATTTCACTAAGCCCCAGGGCAGTAGCAGGGTATCTCAATGTGACTGTGAAGAACAGTACCACCCTGGATGATAGCAGGTCTCCCATGCTGCCTGCCATGGAAAGCAATCAAACCGCACTGTCAATTATGGCATGCATACAAATGTCTCATTTCCTCCTCAACCCTATAGCATTTTAGGCTTTCACTGTATGAGCTCTATCACTTATTTCTCCACATCACCACAAGTAATTTTGATTTACTGCCTTTCACTTTACTCTTTTTGCACTGTAAGAGTAGAAATTGTACTCTCCAATTTATTGACAATCCATAATGTGCATGGTGCACAACCAGAGGGGCACAACTTCCCTACTATGAAGCTCGATTAGTTTGTTCCTACCCTGCAAAAATATTCCAACTTTTATCATTATTTCATCAAATTTGCCTGCTAATGAAATCTACTTTACAAACCCAAATAACCAAAATCTCTTCTACCAGGTTCTTTCAAGGGAAGAGATACTTTCTGTTCAACTGCGCAGCTGCTCATACTACGAGAATGGGAATGTCCTGTCCCTACCCGCCTGAAGGGTCTTTTGGGGTGGGGGGTTGTGGTGGGGTTTTTGGGGGTGTGTGTGTTCTTTTGGGTTTTTTTCCTAGTACCAAATGCAACTTATTCACAGCTCATTTAAAAAACACACAGTCACTGAGTGTCTTAAACAGAAGCCGAATTCAACGGTCATGTTATTTTATGCTCGGTGTTTGTTTACTTGCTTCATTGTTCTACTCTAAGTCCCCTGCGCTTTATTAGTTCAGGAAATATCTTCAACTTTTCCTGCATGGAGGCATTTGCACCCTGCTTCATTGCTTGCTGAGGCTGTGCACTCTCAATTAGAAGTAAAGCATCAGGAGAAAACACAATAAAAACACAGGCACAAGTCAGTCTAAAACACACAAACAAAGGCTTAAAACAAATTGAGAAGAACAAAAAGAAGTGTATAAAATAGCACAAAAAACAGAGAATCAGGTGTGAAAGGCACAGACGAATAATTTATCAGCTGAATGTACAAATCCTTCCAGAGTAAAGCTGTATCATGGAGCTGCTCCTCACTGTACAGCCTGCCCTGCTAACAGGAAGATTTAGAGGCTTTTGAACAAAGGTACTTTGATTTCTGTGGCCCCAACGCAGCAGGCACTGAGCGGGACCCATCCAGGCTGGTGGCCAAAGGCAGGTTTCTACAGAGACTGCAAAGTTACTTACACAATGAAACCCAAGATACTTGTCTTCAGCTCACCCACAGCTCCCCACACACTAAGATACCACAAAACACTCACTGTCAGCATGGAACAGGTACACACTAACAATCTGGAGAGCAGCCCTGTGAACATCAGTCTTCAGAAAACCACATTCAAAGGGACTTAATCTCTCCTCTCTCGTAGCTGTTAGTGCACTGCAGAATGCAGCACACACCCCTCACTTTGGGCAGTGGTTCGGGGGTTTTTCCCCACTTTTAACGCATATGATGGACAGGAAAGTTTGACTGCATCTTGTAGGGCAGAAACACCGTATTCAGCAGAGGGTCACGCTAACTTTCTCAAGTCTTTTTTATTACCTTTCCCTCCGAATCTTAGCTTTCACCCTCTAGCTTGGCAAACAGAATCATACAACCCAGTATTTTAGAACAGTTTGGAAATTACAAAACAATTCTATTTACTACATAACAGACTGCTATAAGAGATTAAAGAGAATGTCTTTTCAGTTTCATTAACATATGTATATCTCAACAGACTTAGATGTAGAATATTAAATGCATTTTGAAGAACAGTAAATGCTCGTTAGAAAAAGAGCCATTTTTAAGGTTTAAAAGAGCAAAAGCAAAAGCTGAAACTTGTCTATAGCAACAGTGATGCTCAGAGACAGAACACAGCAACAGGACTGAAATGAAAACAAAAACCAAGCAGAAAACAAACACACAAAACTGTCTTTCCCCAGTAGATCTTTTTCAGTCAGTGTTTTGAATTCTGGGCAGTATGTTTTCTAGAACACTTCCCATAAATGGTAAAATGTAGTTAAAAAATAGTTACAGGTGGCTTTCAAGTGAGATTGTGGAAAACTAGGGCCTTCAAAATACCACAAAACACAAAATCTTCATGCTAGGGAAAAAAGTCTTATATACAGAAATGCAATTTATCTCCATCTTTATCATACAAACATCAGGTTTTACACCCTGTCACTGTCAATGCCACTGTTATTGTCTACTCCTATCTGTCAGTAAAGTCATCAGGATGAGACTCAGAGATCACCACCATTTAGGCACTCCCAGACTCTGTACAGGCTCGTATTTGAGAGCTGACAACAACTGAACAGGAAAAAAGTAAAGACGGGTGGGAGAAAATTCCTATTAAATACACACCAATACTAATTTTAAATGGAGCAGAACAACATTGCAAGTAAAACAAAAAGCATTCTTTTATGTGCTTCTGCTCACTGTTTCCCCTGCGGTTTGGTTATTTTTTTAATATAAGCATTAGTGATCTTCCTTCTTCATTTTTTCTATATTTGGACAAACACTCCTAAAACTCTGACCTGTCAAGACAACTCTCGTGGAAGGGAAGGATCTACTCTGTATACAATGTTTACCTTTAAAATATACATGCGGGGGAAAAAAGCTATGCAAAAGATGGCTTATGTACAGGAAGTAACTGGGATGTGGCAATTACTGGGAGTTGGAAACAACTATTTACTCTTCCACTGAATAACTTAAAAAAATAATTCACCATGGCAACAATCATACTTCATAGCAGATAAAGCACTGAACGCTACAAAGCCTTTTCAAAATGAATTATGCACTAGTGTGTAACATGCACTTTTTTAATGTTACTGCACACATATTCCAACAAAATTTCCTTTTGGACTCATCTGGCATTTGCTTTTTCACTGTGCACCGCACATCATCTACTTTTCTTTTCTGACTTCTGTCCTGCTCAGATCTCATGAATCTGGAATTGTTAAAGGAATTTATTGTGTTAGTCTGGGCAAGGGACTGATATAAAATAATTAATACAGTGGCCTTATGTCCTGCCATCACACTGCTGCTTTAACGTTTTCCCAAGAAATGTATCAATTTGTGTCACTGGTGTCATGATATTATTTAGGAATCCGTAAAGCAAAAATCCTTAGTGGTGTAAAAACCTAGAATGGGTAGAGTGAAGTGTCCTCTAAAAACCTTTGAAACTCCCACTCTTGTAGGAGATCTAAATATCCGTGGGACTTAACTTTACCTTCCTCGGCCATGAATTTAAACAGAGGTAAAGAGCAACAGCTTTCTTATAAAGTGCCCACAGTTCTTGGCCAGCAAATACAGAGTGCCAGAGCAACACCAGCACTTTAGTTCATTATAATTAGCTACAGCACCCTGGATGATAAGAACCCACTCAGAGCTCATAGGAGGAACAATTCCACCAGGATTGATGAGATGTTAAACATTATATCCTGGGATCACAGGAAATTGCAACTGCGCAAGTGAATTTGTGAAAAAATATTTACTTTTGTAGATGTAAGATAGCAATTCGGTGGCTGCCCCAGTGTATCGATAACGAGAACAGCAACAGCTGTGAAGGCAGATTCTCTAGTAAGAGCTTACAACAAATGCAGGAAATTACGACATTAATTTTTAATGGCTGCTTGACAAGCCCCGTCCTGCCCAGAATGCAGGTGTGTGCCTTTTACAAACGACTCCCAGCCCGGGCACTGCAGCTAATAAATTGATATTTTCTGTATTTTTTTCTTTTTGACATTGATTTCCTAATGTCCTCACAAACAATTTAACACTTTTAACACCATCACAGCTCCTTAGCCCTCTTCCCCCCCACGCTATTTTGAGGCTTACTTTGTTCAGAAACAGTGCAAACTTTGATACTTAACAAGTACCCAGCGCCACCTCCTCCCCCGGAGAAAGCTCCCAGCGCTGCCACTGCTTCACTCCAGCTCACTCGTGGGCAGAGAGAAGGGCCCCTCGAGGAAAGCAAAGCAATGAAAGATTTTGCAGGACTGGCCTCAAGAAGATAGTTGAGCCAAATAATAAGGAATATAGTTCTTGGTACACGTAATGCAACTCTATCAGCTGTTTCACCTCCTCCGAGACATTGCCACAGACTGGCACGTACCAGAAATACTCACGGGTGTTGCAACTGTATAAATCCATTATATAATACGGAAATGACAAATATCTAGCAGGTTCACAATCCACCAAAATCAGGTTTACATGCATTTTATAAATGAGAGAAAGGACTAGATTTAGTGGACCAGATGATCCTAAAGGTCCCTTCCAACCTAGGCGATTCTGTGATAATACACACAAAAAAACATTTTACAAAGAATACAGAGTTTATCACCCTAATAACCAGATTAATAAATCCATAACAACTACATCAGCCTTTTAAAAACGAGGAAATCCTGATTCAAATCCAAACGCACACCAGAATCTCACGTGCAGATGTTCAGTGCTGTATCAGAAGTAAAACAGGCTACTTTAGCTCCCGTTGCGTTACAGGGTGACACTGGGGGCCTGCGGTTAAACCATCCCACCCCCACGGGGTGACAGAGCTCCCGGATGGCTCAGCACCCCACAACTACCATCCAGAACGTTGGACAGTCTCACAGCCCACTCTGTGAGCTTACCTTCACCCACAGGTGTTGGGATGTTTGCTTCTCAACAAAGATTGTGAAGGAAAACCAATTAACAGTTGGCTCAAACCACTAGGTGTCAGCAGAAGAAAGTGCACGGCCAACAGCTTGGATGCAGAAAACTGAATCTCATTTCCCTCCGCCGTTACCGTTCTACACACAACTATTAAGTACTACAAACCATCTTTACACACATGTATTAATTATACAGCTAATTCTGTTGAAGATGACCTAATTTTGTGAATTAAATATTTAGAAGATGATAAAAAACATTCCCTCTGCAAACAGCAAAAAATCAGGACTTTGCAAAAAAGTCATTCAAGTGAACAAAATGTTCACATTGGTGTCACTGTTAAAAATGTAAGTAATATTCATAAATATAATAATCTGCCTCAATACAGCCAAGTAAACACATTGCTTCTAACATCTTTTACTGTACTTATTGGCAACAGAGGATTGTGGAGACTTTAAGCACACCACACGTAAGAGGTATCTTTCCATATTTAAAATCTGGCTTAATGCAAGCACAGAAAACACATATATACAGTAGGGAAAAAAATAATCAGTTATTTTGTTACATAAATATTATGATTAGACTTACAGACTCTATCATCCAGATATGTTTTTTCATGCAAAATTCTTGCTACTGAAGTCCTCAGAAAGTTTACAGGAACAGTGACTGGTTCATTGTTGGTGTTCGTATGCACTTCACATAATCTTGTATCTTTAGAGCAAATGCTTCTGAGCAGAATAAGAGCTCTTACTATGCTTAAGTATAAGGTGAATTTAAAGCCTGCTCTGTGACATGTTCTGGGCCTACAGAGAATAATGAAAAATAGCTTCACACCATTTACCCTGAAAAGTCAACTCATACAGTTGCAGTTTCTAGGGGAGTGCCCTTGTCAACTGATTTCAAATGTTCATCTTTAATATTCAGCCTTCAAAATACCAGATGGTATTTCCAGCAAAGCAATTTAAATTTTTATTTTTCTTCATAAATCCCTTAACTAGTTAATCTCACACACACATCCAGGCAAAGAATACACCAATATTCCCAGAGTTGCCTGGCAACTACTGGGAGGAGCATCGGAGAACAAGGAAGCCTGCCTGGATGAAGGGAAGTCAGTGTCTCCCTGACACGGATAAAGGAGGCTTATAGCCAGAGTGCCTTGCTCGTTTGATTTTTGTTATTTATATGGACAACATTTTAAATACCTCCCATTATTTCACCGTAGATGCTTTAAAAACCCAATATTTACACTTCTGGAAATATTCTGTGGATCACGTTGCAGTTAGTACTTTTCATCCCCCGTATTTCCGGGACACATCTCATTAATTATACCTGAATGTTCCTCATACTAGTTACCTTGTCTCCTTTAAAAGGAACCCCCCCTACATACACAGTGTCACAAAATATGTGGGAACACATTAATTTGGCTGGACTGATTCGTACTGAAGTCCATGAAGCTACTTGCAGTAAGCCAGGAACAGATGCCTCACTAAAAGCAATAAAACCCCAGAAAAATCCTTCCCCCACTCAGATGGCACTTAATCGTTGCTAAATGGAGATTAGCTCCGAACCAGAAGCAAGAGATTGCATTTCCCTAACACAGCAGTTATCATCAACAATACAACTCCAGACATTCTTCATATTTCTGTAAAAACACAATTTCTTTAATTGTATTATGTTCTTAAATTCCATAAATTAGCATGTTTCACAGTTAAGCGTATCTTGTGTAAAAAGTAGTATAGCTTTTACTAGCTTTAAAAATAATGCAATTAATAACCAGGTTTTTCAGTGAAAGAAAATAGTCAACTCTGCACTGGCCTATGATCGTTAATTTATCTTTTATCATCTCTCTTCCAGCTTAACTGCCTTCAAAACCAAGTAACACCCATACCATTCCATAAGAAGTTTCTCCCTGAGCGATTGATCATGCTTGCTGCACCTTTCCCTTTTTGGAGCCTGGAACACTGTTGTCAGTACCAGTTAGCCAAACAGCCACGACCCTGATCTTGGTAACAGTAGGTTATACTAAATGTGGAATTCTTGTTAGCTTTTTTCCCCACCACAGTTTCAGATTTACATCTTATGCCTACCAAATGCTACTTACAGGTTCAATTTTCAGGGCGTTTCTGTAGCTTCCAAAGAAGGATGCTTGTGCTTTTAGAAACGCTCTTGCAACACCATCTCCAGTGGTTGTAGAGACTTTCTTCAATCTGTTCTTCAGTCCAGACACCTGAAATCACACAACAGCTCTAGATGACTCTCATATCACAAACACATTGGGGCACAGCTAAATGAAAAGTGCACTAACCACAGCAGCAATTATGACAAAAAGTGACATTGTGAATTTAGAGTTGAATTTTTCAGTTCTAAAAGCATTACTTTCCAAGCTTTCTAGGATATGATTGGATTCTATTGAGAAACCAATAGGAAAATAAAAACTTCATTTCAACTTTTCCTCTACTTAAAATCCACTGCTAGCATGCTGTTGAGTA
This sequence comes from Calidris pugnax, assembly GCF_001431845.1. Lineage (NCBI taxonomy): Eukaryota > Metazoa > Chordata > Aves > Charadriiformes > Scolopacidae > Calidris > Calidris pugnax. Next base: position 5,433,415 of record NW_015090846.1, read on the forward strand.
TTCTTTTAAAGGTAGTCCATGAAGTTCTGTGTCATTCTTGATTAGAATCCATGAAAGAATTTCAGCTAAATTAATTCAAACATAGAGAAACTCTTCTGTATAATCAGGCCACTCATCACCACCAGGGCTAAGAACAAATTCTGTAGGTCTGAAAAATCTGTTACCACAAATACAACTTTTTTTTTTCTTTTAAGGTGATATTCCCTCGTATTTCACAACCTCAATGCAAAAGAACAAAATGAGAGTTTTATTTATGCATATGGTGGGTTCCCCTGGCTGGCTCCCAGACTCCCACCCAGCCGCTCTCTCACTCCCCCGCCTCAGCAGCGCTGGGGGAGAAAACACGAAGCAGCAGCTCGTGGGCTGGGAAAAAGGCAGGGATATCACTTACCAATTAGCATCCTGGGTAAACCAGACTCGAAATTAATTCAATTTATTGCCAATTAAAACAGAGTTGGATGGTGAAAAATCACAACACTTTCCCCCCTACTCTTCCCAGGCTCAACTTCCCCCCTCCATTCCCAACTGCCCTCCCTGAGTGGTGCAGGGTGATGGGCAGAGGGGTCATGGTCAGACATTAACATTTCCTCCCCACAGCTCCTTCTCCTTCCCTCTCAGCCTGCCCTCGCCCCTCAGCCTGCCCTCCATGGGCCTGGCTGTGCCCCCCAGCCCCGGCCTCCCTCACACAGGCCCTGCAGGCCCCGCCAAGGCCCCACCGACAGACACCCCGTGCCATCAAGAGCACAAACCCTGCAGTTTTTCAGAAGAGTCAAATTAACGTCGACATTCTCTCCTTCAAAGTGGTCAGTGTCTACCGAGGGCTTTGTTCTTCCTGTGTCTCAAGAGATGTAAAACACCTGTGGGGGGTGGCTCTGCTCTGAGCCCTCCCCCTGGCCCTGGCCCCTGGGAGGGTCTTGAATTACCTCAGGATTCACAGAGCCCCACTTCAGGGCAAACAACAGTCTCGTTACCACTTACACCCATCACAACTTAGCAAATATCAACTAAAGGCATTTCTATGCAGGCAGAGTTTAAACTACCATGATCCAGGTTACCGGAATATTCTTTGTTTTCTGTGTACACCAAGGGCTAAAGTTTTAGAGGATTATCCGTTACCATTCTCTGTGCTTCAGAATTTCGCACACATACAAGGAGGTTCTGACTTAGTTTGATGTCTCTTTTCTAGTGCTTAGAGCTCAGTAACTACTGAAGTAAGGTTGTGTATCTATATATTATTGTTAGTGACACCGTTTTTCTTTCCCAAACACAAGCTGGGAAAGGAGATAAAAAATCCTTTCAAAGATTAACATCAAGCTCGCTGTGCCTGTGCCACAGCAGTTACAGGTTACGTTAAATCATTAACAAATAGCTTATGTCAGTAGCAATTTTTTTGTGTTGCAGACAGAACCAGGACAAGCTAAGGTTTTGAGACAGATCTCACAGAACACGTCACAATACAAGAACAATAATCCGGGCACTGATTCTTGAAAGAAATTCAACTAGTGCTTTTAGAGGATGCGGTCACACCACCTGTAAAACCCAGGTTTGATGAGACACCTCACACAGAAGACAGGGAGGAGCCAGTTTCATAAGGAAAGCAGAAAGCCAGGGAATCCCCAGTCATCTTGTTGCATGAACAACATGAATGACTCCATAAATATCCGTATTATGAATTTAACAGAAATAATTCTAACAACAACAAGCAAATATTCCTTTTCCAAATGCTATTCTGAAAAACTCTATTGGGGTAGCTCTATATACTTCACACTATGCAAGAAATGTTGTAGGAATATTATTTACAGAGTTAGCAGATTCTTGCAGTGAACCTAAACTAACTGCTTTTTCTGAGAACATGAATAATACTTCAGAAAATATAAACTGATGGGTCAAATGGTCAAATTAACTTCCAAGATTTCCCCCTACCCTCCAGCTAGGAGCTTCTCCATGTTTGAAGGAGTCTGATGTTGTAAGGACAAAATATGCGTTTATTTCCTATGTTAGCTTATGTAAACCATTTAACACTAGTTCTTAAAAATGCAACAAAATGTCTATAGCTCTGAGTAACTTCCAAATCCATCTCAAACAGTTATCAAAGTGGTTTTCTTTAAACATTCATGTGAAGATAAAGAACTTGCCATCTATATAAAAGGAAAAGGCTCCATGCTTTGTTTCACAACAAATTAAAAGTTCAGAAGGGTAGTCACAGCCTTTCTGTGGTTGATCCTCCCTATTTGGTATAAAAGTAGAACACTGATAGGTATTTTGCTAATTTGTTAAGCTTTCAGACCATTTTCTCTCTTCTAAGACTAAATCAAACACTTATACTCCTTCAATCAGGACTATTGCAATAGGCATGCTGTGTTTTTTAAAAAACCAAAATATTAACAACAATGTATTTAAACAGACTAACATGTAAGAATACAAATATTCATGTTTAATCTGGAAAAAATTAGTACATAAACCAAAGTAGATTATACAAGCAGAATTATGATTGTTTAGTGCCTAAAGAGCCAGTAAAACTTCTAAAAAAATAAGACTGTGACCACTCAATATGAAGATTATTTCTAGCCAAACAGACACATATACATGCAGTCTACCCTGAGAGTGTTTTTAAAGATTTTTATACTTCTGGCAGTTCAGGTTTAAAGGTCAGATTTAAACTATCACCATGTTTCAAAATGCAATCTGTGCAATGCAGCATAATGAAATGGTTCAGTAAAGGTGCTAGTGGAAATTCTTTTAATTAGGTCCAAGGCTTTTCAGTTGTCAACATGAATAAAGCAAGAAACATTCTACTGCAAACACGGTGTAGGAAATAAAAATGGATTCACCTTTAAGAAAATGGCTCTACTATAGAGTTGTAGTTTAGTACTTCTTGCTGTCCTGAAAGCAGTTAATCTCCCACTAAGTAAAAAACAGTAACATAGGATTCCTGCTTGTGATAACTTGTTAATGAAGGGACAACAGTCGCGTACACAACTCAATTCCTGACAGCCTCAGATATTCCTAGGATAGTGCAAATTTACAACACTCGCAGCCATCAGATACGCAAGATCTCTTTGGCGCAGTACACTGCATTGCATCAGGGCTTCATTTAATAAAAACTACAAGTTGACAGAGCGAGCTTATGCTTTATTCCTTGTAATATGAAGCTCTGACTACAACTAAGACTAGAAGATGACACTTATTTGGAAATACATGAAAAATCCATAAGGGTTGCATAAAAAAAAATTACTACCCCCTCTTTGCTATTCCTTGCAACACAGACGGTGGTGTAGGAGACTTGTCAGCAGCAGATGCACTTATTGTAATCACAGTCCTTAATAAATCTCTTTTTTTAATATTGACTATTTTAAAAGGAAAGTTACTTCCCAGGGCGTTCTCATGCTGCCAGATTTTCAGCAACATATCAGAAGCAGAAGGTGAAGGAGGGACAGTTTTTCACATTTCTAATAGCTACTCAGTAACGCAGTCGTACACACCTTGATTTTCAGGGACTTGACCTGAGCAGCTCGAGGAGCCTGACTGCCAGCGGGTACTGCTGAGGTAAAGTGGGGAAAGAAATGACTTCATCTGATTCTGCTGAACTGCCTTAATGCTGTCCAGCTCCGGTGACACAAATGTTCACTGGAAAGGCATTCCAGGGTAGCCTACGCTCACTCGGATCCTCGGAGTACAAGACTGACAAATAGTTCACTCTAGATTTCTGAGAAAACCAACAGTTTAGGTAGGAACGTGACTGTCATGAAACTCAAGTATAACTCACTGCCTGAAGCTCTAAAATAATCATAGCACTCCATGGCATTGGTTTACTTGATTAAAAAACCTGTTCAAGGAGAAGGGAAAAACACCTTCAAAAATTTTCCACTGGATTAATTACCTGATGGTGAATGCACCACACAAAAGATGTTTCTCCTCACTGTTGAATATAGACAGATTTAATTTAGTGAAGTAAATTTGGTGTCTATTCAGCAGTGCATGAATTGCTCACTGTTCACATTAAGTAGCAAAACTGGAGACTAGTTTGACATTACAGCAATTTATGATCATGAGACTGTTGAAGTCATGTTTAGTTTCTCAGATCATAACTGCATCTGTTTAGATTGAGACCAGTAGGGAGACACTCCCAGAACTTCCCCATCCTCCCAGGGAAGCAAAAGGGAAAAAAGAAAAAGAAAAAAAAAGTATAATGGATTGGCTTTAGAGTCTCCCTGCTGAGATGAACAACTTGATCCACTTACAGTTCCAAACACATGATGCATGAAAGAACTGACAGAAATTCAATTCTCGCAAAGAAGAGCAGCTGCTCTCTAGTGGTCAAAGCCAAATATTAAGCAGTCTGAAGGAAAGGGAAAGACCTAGAGGAGAATACTTCATTGTCTAGGTAACTAAAATTACGAAACAAAGCTAAATAAGACATAAACACTGATTGCAAACATTAATTACACAACACGACACGATTCAAGTTAAGGCTTTGTTGCGACAAATATTAATCCCAGCTGTATTTATATAGCAGTTGTGAAAAAAAATACATCATGTACGCTATTTGTGAGCCATGCCAGTTAATTGAATTTGCTGGCAGCACTTCCTCTGCTATGCTCCAAACATCCTCCAAGATAAAATGTAGCTTTTAAATAGACCTGTGGAAAACTGAATCAAGAAATTTGAACTAATAAAACACAACTCTTTACTGTTATAAAAGTGAAGTAAAAGTAAATAATGAAAGGAAGGAAGTCTCTTAAAATTTATTACATTCCAAAGCTTGAAGTTCTGTGTTTATTGGTGAAGTCTCTTCTGATGTTCTACAGTGCACCTACAACAGCTCCTTTAATGAAGTCTCATAAAATCTAATATAATACTTGATTGTTGACAAATCATATACATGTTTGAGGCCCCGCACTCACTGTATCCAGACATTTCTTACATAATTCCATGAGATTTACAAGTCTGTCATTCCTGGGCTGTGGATAATGGCTCGAGCGATGACCAGCTGGCAGATTTGGATGGTGGGAATGAAATCAAAATGAAAAACTATATAAAGCCAGAAAAATTCATGGAAGTAACTTTTATAGACTAAATGGTTGACTAAAGCCAAAATGTTCATGATCAAGATGGACCTTTTATCCAGAGCTCACTGTTTTTGAGGAATGGATCCCATCACAGATCACAGAGAAGTGAGGGGATGGCACAGGAGGCGGCACTGAGGATTCACCATTACTTCAGTTTTTCCTCAAATGGACGAGCTCATATCGAGCTCCCCGCATATCAATTTTATTTCTCAAGTACACATAAAAAGGTATGGATTTAACCGTCAGCACAATATTTTGAACTAGTAAAAGAAATCCAGATTTTCCCCTGCTGTTTTCTCCTAAACAGTTCCCCTCTGACTTAAAAATAGCTTCTTATACTCTTACTCACTTCACCGCTCTTCATTCTCAGCTTTAGTGAAGATCATTCCATACATACCACATCGTTAGGGAGGCTCTGAAGGTCATCAAAAGGGGTTTCCAGTGTGTTGGTGTCCACATTAAGAATCACTACATCTTCCAGGGCCATATTTCTTACTTTCTAAATATGAGAAAAAAATCAAGAAAAGGGAAAGGAAAATGTAAGTATGTAGAGTCAATCTTATGCATAAGGGACACAAGGTGTGGCAGAACATCACGGCATTACAAAACCTCAAGCATTTTATAAACAACTAATGCTCCTGTCCTTCCATCATCAATTGTTTTATTTATTCACATTTTACAATGTTGAAAAATAAACATTCAGTTTGCAGAGGGAAGATGTTAACATTGTACAGACTGAAATTTTTGAAACTGTTTGAGATTATTCAAACAAATATTTATTTCAAGCACCTCTACTGATGTTTATCTTAATTCTGATATCCTGTTTGCACATTTAGCAGATTCTAGCCGAGTTAAGATTTCAAGTCTATCTTTTCATATTTAAAAATTAATTTAAATAACAATAAATACGGTCTTTTTTAGGAGCTAAGAGTTGCAGAAATTCAGGGATGGAAATTGGTTTCCAAACTCCAGGTTGAATTTTGCAGGTCGAATAAGTACTGTTGTAAACTTGTCTGTAACTAAAATGGACACTACCAGAGGGTACTAAATAAATAATTAAAATTTTAAAAAGCTAAGAGAAAAATAGCTCCACCATATCCTGGTCTCTTGATGTTCAGTGAGTCTGAACTTCTTATCCTGTTCCCAGGAACTGAGAGAAAGAGATGCCTCTAATCTAGTTTGAGTGTTAACATCATCTGTAACAGTCCAGGGATAAAAACAAGAGAAAGGCATAACGTATTTCTCAGAAGAATGATCATTAGTACCATTAAGTGTCTAAAGGTATCGGTGATCTAAGCAAACTTAAACATTTTCAGACTTTATTTCCCTGCTTAAACAACAGTAAACGAATCACTGATATGAAACAGAGCAGCGTTTAAGTATTTATTAACACTTTTTCCACTAAAAGGAGAATTGAATCCTTTTTTTTTTTTTTGACTGACTAATCATACCTATTTAAATGCTCTTCAAACACAGCTTTCAAAATTAAAAATCAGAAGAAGTGGAACTACAGAATATGGTAATTAAGGAAATTTCCAATAACACTGCAAACAAACAAACATTTAATACCTACATACCTATACATAGGACAAAATGCAAGTTACTGAGGAGGAAAACGAACAAAAACATACTCAATTTTTAATTAAGGTTTTGTGGGGTGGAGGGAATTGTTTCCTTTAAAAGAAAGGAACTGAAGCTCTAAAACAATGGCAAAGTTGAGCCTTAGGCATCTAAATAATTACCTTCAGTTTTCAAGGCTCAGCCCTCTGTCTATAAAGGAAACTGCTGTGTACTTAGGGGGGAAAAAAAAAGCCAACAACTATAAAAAACACTTTGTAGACATTTAAGTTTAGGTCTTCCATGAGAAATTTCTTTCATTTAAATGGAAGAATATTGCGTTTAATGCTTTCCATATAAAAAGCACAAGTACTACACGACAAACCAGGTACTTTCCTCTACATTTCAGGAACCAAAGGTCACTCTGTTGGCTGCATCTGATAAACTCTAAAGCAATCCAGGAGTCTTGCTCCTTCTAGGAGTCCGGAAGCACCAGACAAACTGATTTGCTCCTTCCTGTTTCAGAAAATTAAAAATCTCACTTATACTCAGAGGAGTCTAAAAAGCTCCAACAAAAAGGCCTTGCAAGGTACTTAACCAAAGCCAGAAGCTTGTCAAACCCGAGTGCTAGTAGGACAAGACAGAGGGAATTAAAACCTTCTCTTGATTCCTGCTGAAGAAGCAACAAACGTGCTTGAACTTGTCAATGGGTGTTTCTGTGACTTTGGTGATGAATCTGCACCTTCCCCTCAGCAAAACGTTGGGGATTTCTGTAGTGCAGCCCAGGTCTGTGAGAGGGGGCTCTGCCAAGGAGGGCAGCGCAAAGGGCTGCTGCTCACGGGGCCAGGACTGTAAATGCTGATCAATGTCATCATGCCCATGCATGGCCCAGGAATAATCATATCCCAAAAAAAGGTTAAGATTAAACTCCGCTGTGCTATACCTGTGCACTGTAAAAACCACAACCTTATTTTAACACTTCTCAATATTTTTATTAAGACAGTGGATTTCCCTGGAGAGAAACCCTAAAATTTAATAAACCACTTGATACTAACTTGATTTATAGTATCTCTCTTGCAGTGCAATTGAAAAAAAACCATATTTTTGCAGTGGTCCAATTGTGGCTCATCCTTGAGAAATGCAAATTGACTAGTTTATCTTCATTCTTATCTGATGTTTCTATCATCTTTCCTTTCACTATAATCTTAAAGGTATAATCGGATAGTTATAAGGGCTTTTGTCAAATAATGAAATGGTTCTTTTGCTAACCATAGTACCTCTATCAGCCCAACTGACCTGGAAATAAAAGTGTTCACTCTCTTGTTGAGAACATTCCCAACATCCAACTGCATTTCCCACATTAAATCCTATTGGACTCTATGAATCCAACTACAGTTTGACAGGTACCGTTTGCGTGGTGTGTCATTTTCTCAGAATACGAAGGGAGAGCCACTAAGCTACATACATACACTCACTTCCCACACTGCACAACTTCCTGAATATCTAACCATAATTTACAAATAAAGTGCCACCTGTTAAACAGAATGGACTATATTCACTATGTTCATTTTTGCTGAAAAAAAATGTGGCGAAGCAAAGAACAAGAGGAAACACGAACATTACAGTTTCCTTGTCTAATTTTACTACAGACAAGGGATTTGCTGAGTCAAAACAAGTGATTCAGTGAAAATGCGCATCACATATCACTACTGTAAACCTTTCTTAACCATCCTTACCGAATTACTTGTAGCCATAATTAATCATCTAAAAACCATCAAATGGAACTAACATCTACACCTGCCTTTTATTTTAAATGTCGCTTTTTAAAAGAGTGGAGAGGTATGGAAAGCTGCTTTAACAAGCACACTGAACCCATTGTTTATGGCCTCTATAAACATGGCTTAGTAAGAATTACTGACTTAATCAGAGAGAACTTATCTCCTGGTGAAAAGAGCACTTTAAATTTCAGAAATGGCACCTTTACTGTGAAAATCTCTTAACTTTTCAAACAAACTCCAGGGGGCCTTAAACACCAGGTCAGTAAATAAGCAGCAGTTAGTGCATCTGTCCTGCTCACAAGCAGCCAAACACTTGAAGTAATTTAAATGTTTTATGTGAAAGTTAGCAAAAACTCCAAGAAACTATATTCTAATAGAAGTATTAAGGGCTGCGCCTCCGCCTCACTCCGATCACACGCTAGAAGTAATTTTCACCAATGACTAACATGACTTTATACTAAATGTTATTTTATTATCACTGTCTACATTTGCCAGTTTTTGCATTTCCTACCATAAAAAAATAATCTTAAGTTAAACTGCTTTCAGAATAACAATTTTATTGAATAGTTCATTTAAAAAGAAAAAAAACCCAACACCACCCTGCTTCCCCCTGGAAAAATGGGTTTGCATAATTTCATGTCTAAATTGGTGCCAAAACATAAACCAAGTTGATCGTGACGTTTCCTAACCAGATACAAACGTGAGCAATGTTTTAAAAAATATTGTATCAGAAAAAAGAAAATGTACCTCCCACAAACTCTTTTGGAAAGGTAAAACTCTTAACAAAACCTAACATATTTAGTAGCCAGTTTGTACACTATATTTGAAATTATTAAGAAAGCACGATTCACAACAAGTCCATTTGCTTAATGACTTGTCTCTACTTAGTTAATAGTTTCCATTTATTTTCTTAAGAAAAACACCGCAACGCTGCAGACAACAATGTGTCAATCTGGCTGCCAGAAGCAGGAAAGGCAACGGATATAAAATTTTATTATTTCATGCCCCAACAGCAGCCAGAAGGACTTAATGAAATCACCCTCAGATTTACAATCTGAAATAGCTATTCAGCAGACAAATCTGGTTAAGCTGGATGTGCCCCCTGACCTCCCGGGCCTTTGATCTGGGCACAGCAGGTGGGCGCCTGCCCCCTCCCGAGCATCTCCCGCTCTTCCGCCCCCGGCCCGGCCCGGAGCGGTACCCGGATCCTCATCCTCATCCTGATCCTGCACAGGTGATGCTCCAGATCCTTATCACCAGCAGCTGCCGCCAACTGAGTGACAAACATCACTAGCGCTGGCCTAACACCACGGCCCAACGGAAGGAAAACCTTATACCGGTACTTACTGGTCAGCCTGGACTGACTGGGAAGTCTGCTCGTTTGTCTGCCTCAAGACTTACCCCTCAAACATCCACACACAGAGAATACCTTACTAAAATACAGGTATTATCTTCATTTTTCTAATAATTGGACAAATGACAATTCCAAAAGTATTTTTTCGTATTTTTAAATGCTTTTTTATCAATACTCCTGAAACCATTATAATATTTCTGAGTGACGAAATTACATTTAGTTTTTTAAGGCCTGGATTTAAGTATCTCTCTGCGCCAGGGAGAGCCCAGCGCCACGAGCAGCGGCCTGTCCCAGTGTACTAAACACAGCCTGAATTTCAGTGAACCTTCTTTTCCTAACACGAACATATTTACTCATACCAGATTAAAATAAAACAAAGATCTGCTCATACAGCTTTTATGATACGCACAACTGTCCTTTATGCTCAGGAAAAATGTTAGAAAAATCATTCTGACAAATGCAATGTGGTTTCACGCACAAATTCCTTCTGGATAATCTTGCAAGAATTAAAATTCTAAGTCCCAGAAAAAGTCCTTGAGGGACTGGAATATTAAAAAAAGAGTATAATAAATATTTTTCCAAACATTAACTTTAACTCTAAAGGTTAGTTTTGTGCCCCAAGGAGCCCATGGTAAGGGTGGGTGTTACTGTGACTCGAGTGGCCCAGAGGAGGATGCTGCCAGCAGCTCGGTATCTGACAGCCAAACTGGACTGTCCCACTGGTAAATCAAACCCACATGTGCCTGAATTCCAGTCCATAGTCTCCTAGGTCAAGGGCAGTCCTCTTCCATCAGCGCCATCACACTAATAACCTTCCCTACAGAAACAGTTGCTGAAACAATCGTTTACTATGACAAAATGTAAAAGGCTGCCAGCGAAGTCTGACACCACTTATAACACAAAGGTCGATTTAACACAATTTGGACACTAAAATAACATACAGTATGCAGGTAGAAAACAAAACAAGATTTTGAAAGGGATGTGTTCGTTTGACAGAGTTTAATTTTCCTATCTCGTTATTTATCAGTACTAAGTTCTTATCTTCATCTAATATGAATTCAATTAGTTCCGTAAGCAAGTTCCATTATTCATGTGATAGCTCCAGCCCTGCCTATCCAACAGCTTATAAACTTTTAGCCTTCTTTGAAGTCACTTTATGGATTGCTAAATGGAAATCTTATAAAGAATGACTAACTAGGTGATGATAGAAAAGCTGAAAAATAAGAGCAGAAAACACAGCTCTATATTTTCTACCAAGATTTTCCCTCATAAATCAGTTAGAGCCCTCTGACCTATAACAGGAGATTATCTTATCTCACTGGAGAACATTTCAGTCACAGCAAATTAGATTTAACAGTCAATGGATATGCTTGATATTTTAATCATAAGAAAAATTTGTCATTTTCCATTAAAATAACCGCTCCTTCTACAGAGACCCCGTGTAACACAGGAAACTGCAAACTAACTTTAAGATACACAGCAGTTTGAAAAAAACCTTTGAGGCGAGAGGGTGTATTTTGTTAAAATCATTAACATTTCTGCTGTATTTCTTCCAGAGGAGCCACTCCAAGATAGGCCCAGCAAAAACCACAGAAACAACACTAAAGCTAGAAAATTATTTTTTTCCTGGATTCCAAATTCACCCTCCCCTTTAGACCACAGCTTCCTCTGTGCAAGTGGAGGCTTCCACTACCATGTACACAGCAATGACCAATTCAGGCAGTGGAGCTGCTGGAGCAGAACCCTGAGCTCCATATAACTGCAATGACTCCCATGGCTCGGTGAGAGATAAAGAGTCCACCTGCCTTCACGGGAATAGAAGACCAGGGAATGCATCCCTTATCCTCAAACTGGAACGTGTGGATTAACACACTTTAAGATTTACTTGCTGAAATTCCAGCATTTAATGAAAAATGAATACTGGATAACGACAGCAGTTTTTAGTTGCAGGTCATAAAATTATTTTCTTCACCTACATGTGAAGAAAAGGACAAAGAGTAAGCTTTCAGCCTCAAAAACAAGCAAAGAGGTAAAGTAGTAATTGTATGGCTCATCTGACATCTCACCTTTTCTTTGCCCAAGGCAGACAGAGATTACACAGTACTTGCCAACAAACAGATACAGTAGCCCACCGTGTGATTTTATTTTGTTTTTTTAATGGAAAAAGCACAGTTAGCTGGAAGATGCATTTCTCTCTGGAAGGATTCAATTTATCCCTAAGAGCAGAGGGAGAAGAGGAGACAGTTTGTTTTATTTATTTAATTTATTTCAGAAGGCACTTTGAATCACGGTACTTTGCCAAAGTAAGTCTCTGTTCCAGAATCTCCGGCTATTCAAAAGCCATACTGGATTTAGTACTAAACAGATTTTTTCACAAGTTACTAAAACGGATGAAAATTGGCTTCTCCAGGAACAACTCCTTTTTCTGAGTTTTTACAGATGGAGTTTGGAAGGCCTACAGAGCCCTGCAATCTGAGACACCGAGGGAAAGGGAGAGGTGCTGGGTTTATGCAGCCAGGCAGGAGCGAGACATCGTGCAGAGCAACTCCAAGGTGTAATTATTAAATTTTTTTTCTATACCCATTGCCAGATGAACCACTCAGCTCTGTGTGAGTAAAACTACTTGTGAGAGCTGACAACTGTCTGTACTGAGATATCATCCCACCCTCTACCAGGTCTCTTCCTTATTTGAAACAGACAGATCCCGCAAGAAGCCTGCCAAGGATTACCTGGTATGGACACGGGGCAGAAAGTTTCTTGATCAATATGAAAAATACATGCTAGGCTATTTCTTCCTAGATATTAATTCCATCCTGTCTATGCAGTATTCAAGGGTAATTATCAGAAACCCCTCTATCATAAGCATGTGATGTGCAAACAAATGTACACGTTGACTTTTAAAATAATTGCTTATTCCCTAACACATTGTACTGCAATTCTGTACTTTATTTAGCAATATAAAGGGCATAAAAACATCATCTGTACCCAGGATGATAAGGAAAAAAAAAAAACCCAACAAAAAAGGGGTCCTGCATATTCCATCTAGCTTCTCACAAAAAAAGTGACTTTAAAAATTCTTTATATTAATGCTGGAAAAAGAGAAAAGTTACATAGGATACTAGTCTGATTTTCAACACACAAAGAGATAGAGGATCATTATTACATTCATATGCCCCAGTGAAAGAATATGTTTCATCAGTATTTCCAGAGAAATTGCACATTTTTATGGACAATACAAGAACAAATACTCTATAATACACATTACATTATGTGATATAAAACTCAGCCTGTGAGAGGGGGGGTTCCCGGGCAGGGACCCCTCCCGCCCAGCGCACACCCACACAGCTCCCTCTGCAATGGGGCACAGTTAATAAGGACTAGGGATTTCATAGGCAGCTAAATTAATGGCTTATGTTGTCCTCCAGATACTTTTGAGGAAAGTCATCAACTCTTTCACCAGTCCTGGAAGCAAAAGCAAGTCTGCTATTTCCCCTTTTAGTGTTTTTAAAAAGTCACATGAATGACTCGGAATTGTTTATATGAGAAGCTTTCTGTGAGGGCTGGTTTTCTGCCAGCTTTGTGTTAACATTAACAGCAAGTTCCTTCTTTTCAGATCTTTTGAACATTAAAAAAATTACAATCTGTCTGCAAAAGCCTAAAAAGAGAACTGTAACTGTCAACATTTTGGTTTAATATCGACTCTGCCTTCGTGAATGCAGAGTCAAACCAAGGCAGCAGTGATGGGATGAAGTGACAGGATGGGAGGGGGACAGGAGAGCTCGTCCCCCACGGCTGAACTGAGCAGAGACCCTGCCCAGAGAGCACAAGGTACCAGATGAGACTCCCTGAAGATTTAACATTATCACGTACACTTAACTTCAGCTCCCTCGGCGCTCCTAAATTAACATGATTATTTCATTTTTAAGCATATGAATGAATGTATAATTGCTTGCAGAACTTGGCTCTAAATCATAAAACTATATATAGTTTCAGAAATGGTGAGAAAGACTTACCTCCATCAAACTTAAATGTATTCCAATGAGGTAGGGCATTGGGGCACTGCAAAGAGGAAAAAAACCTAGCTTTACATTCTCGTAACACTGGATTAACACATATGACTTATAAAATTAGCTACAGGAAAATACCAGGATACTGGATTAGATTTAGCTTAAAAAAAATTATATATATATATAAACAAACCACATGTGAACAAAATTTTATTCCATATTTGAAAGTCTTTTTTTTACTGTCCAATATCCTCTCGCTACTGTAAGACTAATCCTTCTCAACATTAGAATTCGTAAGTGATTTAGTTAAGACAGGAACATAAGGACAGTTATTAAACAGATCTATAATATTGGGGTCATTTTAAACAAACAAACAAAATGGGTTATTATAACATAAAAAAAAAAAATACCCAGACTTTTTCTAAGAGTATTATTTAGAAAAATTGGTCCTGTTGTAATGTTAAGTGGTCAATTTAACGTATACGTATCAACCTGTACTACAAGTTTTAAATCCTTTGGGTCCAGACACATTTTAAATAATCTATTTTTAAGTATAAATATTGAGATGTTTACATTTACAAAAGAAAAAATACAGAAATTACTTTTGAAGATTCTGATTAACTCCAGAGTTCCAGGGACATAGGCTGATCCCATTATTCCCCTCAGAACACAAATCCAGCAGGAGGCTCCGGGCCAAACCCCCAGCCTCGGACCCGGTGCAGGTCTCCTGCTCCCAACCAGAACACCAACATTTCAGAGAGAGATTGATCTTTTCGGTCTTCTCTTCCACGACGTTAGCAAACACCACCACAGACTGTGTAACACCAGCAGAAGCCTGAATGGGAGTTGTATCTTTGTGTATACAGTATTCCTAATATTAAGCTTATTACAGGACTCCCACTCAGCTAATGAGGGAAAGCTTATATTTGCACTGCTTATTAGAACACATCAAAGAGGATGCCAAAGCTGCTAATTGCAAATATGGCATATACTGCCTGTTAAATGGAAAGCACGCAGACAGACACAACTTTTAAAATAGAGCTTCATTTCATTTTGGATACAGAAGCTCAAAGAGCTCATTTTCAACTTCAGATGAAAAAAATGAGAGAAATGTCACTGTACTGCTTGGATTAAAATATCTTCCATATTGCTTTTATAAACCCGTGCCTACTGCTCAGTAAGAGAAGTAGAGTGCTGAAAAAACTACTGCAAGACACCAGACCAGCAAAAATCACTCTGCTTCTCATTTTCATGAGAAATACCTTTTAAAAAAATTTATTTCCTGATATGCATATTAACATTTATTATGTTTATTAATAAAGCCTCTAAAACTGCCACTCCATTGGATACCGACCATGGGACGGAAAGAGCCTCTGTATCAGACATTTTACATGAAAACACTGTATTTCTTTTTGAAGACGTTAAACATATATAACTTCAAAAACCCCTCACAAGTTCACCTGCAGCACACTGAAACGCGGGTATCCCATCACATCACCGCTTACTGAACCGCTGAGAAGGGCCCTGCCCCAGCTTCACCCAACGCAGCCCCCACAGCCCCAACCAACCTGGGCCAGTCCTGAAGGTTCTGCTTCCTTGGGAATTCCCCAGATGAGAACCAGAACATATATCCAAATTCTCAGATAGTAATTTTTACCATACAACATGATATATGGATTGCTGCTCAACTGAGGAGTATTTTTATTTGTCATTTTGCATGTTTTATTTGCGACGAATGCCATCTCTTTCACCCACATCTCTTCATTTCCAATGGCCACATTCCAGGAGCAAGAAAATACCCAGTAATTTTACATTCAAAGTATAAACCATTGGTTTAGCTGCCAGCTGCACAAATGCTCAACTTCCCCGTGTGCCTGGCTGCGCTGCTCCAGGCTCCTCCCGTATGCACCCAAATGAATGTGTTTCTAATTAAGTAGTTTCATGAACACGACAGCTTCAATCTCAAAAATACAAAGTCTGAACCTCGGCAGGAAGTCTTAAGACTGCAAATGTCTCATCTAGTGGAACCTTGGCGAATGTAATGAAAGGAAGCAGGAAGAGTGCAGTATTCCAGAAAACCAGCCATTTATTAACGTGTCCAAAAGCAGAGCCTGTCACCAAGCACAGGAAAATCTGAACCTGTAAAAGTTAATTAACTGTATCACCTCCGTCTATCAATCCTCCAGTTTATCAACAGAAGAATAATGAGAATTACTAAAACCTTAAAAACATGCACCCCCAGAAAGATTTCTAAGGAATTGCAGGAAAGATATGGCTGAAGATACATGGATCAGCTGCGGGTGCAATGAAGCATTTTGTCAATTTTCCAATGAAAGACGTTCCAGGCAAAGGCAAAGCAGGGAAAGAACTATTCCAGGGATTGCATAAAGGCCACAGGAACCTGACTTTTAGCAATGTTTTGAAAGCTGTTATTTCTTTAAACTTGTATTACTAAACACTAAAGGACTCCCGTCAGGTGTTTCACAGGCACACAGGCAGCCAGAGAGGAGAAAGCAGGAGGAACAATTTGCTACCCCAGAACTCCAAAGAGCGGGTTCAGCAAACCCACTGAGAGAAAAAATAGCTCAGGTTTTGCTGATCGATTTAAAAAAGGAAAACTTTGAAGCAGTAATTTGTTGAAGTATAATGTGCTAGTTTTGCAAATATTTGTGTTAGTTTTATGAGCAGTTGCAGAGATTTCCACTGGGGAATGAGGCAGAGCACAAAAGATGACGTTGGGTATTTCTTTGAGAAAGACTCAACACGTGGGTGTCGGACGGGATCCCCGGGCGCTGGGACGTGGCCCTGGGGTGGAGAATGACAAGGAGGTGAGGTACGTGCTGTGAGGGGCTCCAGGAGACAAACAGCTTGTCTGATGCAGAGGAGAAGATGGGGAAAGTAGAAGGTAAATGAAAAAGGTTGACAAAACCATATTAGAATACTTATTGTCAGAACTTTTTCAATGCGTACAAGCAACTGCTCGGCTTCCAGAAGCCAGAGGGAGAACGCCAAAAGATCAGAGATGGGCACAGACCCCTGGAGCTCCACAGAGATGAACGAGAAAGGCCACATTTCAGACATGAGGCAGAAGAAATACACACCATTTAGAAATGGATTTGATCTGAAGACAAACAAAGTTATGGGAATATATGAAATTAAGTCAGTTTTATCCACAAAAGCCAATGCTTTTAATGACTGAAAGACACCAAGGCAAACATCATTAAATATCCTCAATCAAATATAATTCTGGTAAAGAGCATAATTATTTCCAATATTTATTTACCAGAGAGATTCTATTCTTCTGTCATCACTCATCAATCTGACTGAAAAGGAAACACCTAAAACTAGATGTTGAAGATTCACATCAGGCTTCATAAATTGCCTTTATCCCCATTTTTCTTTATCATGTGTTAATCATATGCTATTACTCAAATACTCGCCTCCTGCCCTGTGCAAGGGAACGCTGTGTCTCCTCCTCCCCATTCAGAGCCCACTATAACAGCTCTTCCCAACCACTATTCAGGAGCTGAGACATGAAACACTCAGTTTTTAATATTTTATCAGGTTAGATGTGTATTTCCAGGACTTTCAAGTGAACTTTCAGGAAGACTCATCACTTGTTTAAACAGGAGAAACACTCTGCACAACCTTTAATCCTTCTGGGACCCGGCACAGATTAAAGACTGCCCTTCAGACCAGTCTCCACCTGAGGCTTGACACTTCATCAGTCCTGGGGCTTCTTACAACCACAACTACTAATGACTCCAAGTTGTTTGATGGCAGCCAATATCCATTAAGTGCAAAATTTAAAAGTATCAATTTCTACTACGCATATTTACTGCTTAAAGAAAATTCCTGCCTAAGTCTTTTGGAACAAAGAGAAAGGTTATTACTCCTCTTGTGCTACACTGGTTCCCAACGCAATCAGCATTATTTATAATCAAATGAGTTATATAGGTAAATATCAAATCATTAAAGTAGCAATGCATAAGCATGAATATGGATATTGTGGACTTAATGGCTATATATTGCCCATTTATTACAGTTGCATTTTTACAATTTCTTTAATTCGTTTCCTTTGGCTAACTAGAGACCTCTTAATTATGCTCCCAAGAGGTAGGCAACTACTAATTGGAAGAGAAGCAAGTGAAATAGAGGGACATTTCCTCTTAAGTGAAAAAACTCATGCTTAAAAAAATACTGTAATTCACCAGAAAAAAGTAATGTAAAAACCAAGGATCTCAAAGAGGTTCATAGTTTATGGCTACATAGGGATTTGTACCATTTTCCTTCATTGTTCAGAAAAATTGATTAGATCACAATTACTAAGTTCATGTCTTAATACACAAATACAGACTTAACGTGTCCCTCTTTCACACCAGTAGGACTTGACTCTCTAAGGTAGATTCCTGATTTCTCATCAGATTTCTCACTGAATTGCAACAGAATTCAATCCAAAATTTATTGGGGTAATTGATGCAAATTAGAAACTTGACTGCACAAATTGGAATGATGTGGAAAACACACAGCTAGGAAACCAGAAGAGCAACTACAAGAGCTTTTAGTGAGCACACAGATGTAGCGGGTAAATGGAAATGCCTACCAAGAGGCTCCTGACCAAGGCATCATTGTTTCTTGAGCAGCAGGAGGACTCGCCCCCCCGGTTACCCCCTCCACCTACTTAAAGGAGCACATTGAACTATATGCAGATTTAGAAAATGGGAGAAAGGGAGTTAAAAAAACTCCTGGAGAAAGGGAAAACTCCACCAATAGAAAGGTTTGTTCAGCAGCTGTGCCAGGGTGCTCTGAGAAGGTGGCTCTCGGAATATATTAATGCTGGCTGCTTAGCAGTCTATCTAATATAAAAGCCTGTTTTAATCACCCTAGAAAATATACTGTTGCTTCTGCTAAAAGCCCACAGAATAACCCAAGTGACAATGCCCCGGGACTCAGAGAACATATTACGCTGTGTTACCAGGTCAGCAAAGACAGGCTTTTCTTACAGGCTAATTTTAAACACAGACACTGAGAGCAAAAAGGAAGAAAACAGACACAGTGGGAGTGTTTTTATGCCACACGAAAAACAAACTGGAAGAAGTAGTGAGGAAAAATTAATAGACTGTTTCCTTCACATCGAGAAATCTTTAAATTCCCAACACAAAAAGAGATGGACAAGATCTGGCAAAATTTAAGCAGTTGTATGTGCTTGGCTACCGATGCTTGGTGGCAGTATCTCGTTAACCAGTAGTTTTTTTGGCACCTGCTGGTATGTACTTTTAAAAAAAACCAAACACCACAAAACAAAACCAAACCCCCTCCAACCAGCAGTGCTTCCTATGCTTCCTCTGTTGTGCTGCATTCAAAGGAACAAGCAATTGTGCATTAAGGTGTGAAATCTAATGATAGGATTCCCACCAATTTCCAGTCTCCTCCACCCAAAGTCTTTCCCTGGGCTGAAAATATACCAAAGAATGGAACCTAATTAAAAAATAAAAATAAAGGATAGCACTCTTCCCCTTTCTTCTCCCCCTGCCTCCCCCCCCCCCCCCCACTGGGCTTCCCAACGGATCGCAGCGGGAGAGCAGTCGGTGCAAGTTTGCTCAGTGCAGACTCCTCGGAGAGGGAGTAAGGAGGGAGGGGGGCTGACATAAGGGACAGCTGGCATTTATTTGGACTTAGTTCTGGTATGGGATAAAAAGAGCCCTTTCCATGTATTCAGCACTCCAGGATTGACAAGGGAATTTATCTTTGCAAACACAAGTGTGAAAAGCTCAGGGCTGCCAAAGTGGTTTTGTTTTGCTGTTTTTCTGAACAGTCTTTTCTTTCCCCTCCCTGCCTTTCATCCAGGTTGTTTTCATGTCAGATTTTTGACGGGTGTCAGCAGTGCTTCCTATGCTTCCTCTGTTGTGCTGCATTCAAAGGAACAAGCAATTGTGCATTAAGGTGTGAAATCTAATGATAGGATTCCCACCAATTTCCAGTCTCCTCCACCCAAAGTCTTTCCCTGGGCTGAAAATATACCAAAGAATGGAACCTAATTAAAAAATAAAAATAAAGGATAGCACTCTTCCCCTTTCTTCTCCCCCTGCCTCCCCCCCCCCCTCAATTAATCTAAATGATATGGGATCAGATGACTGAAGGCATTCTAGATTCCCTTATAGGAAAACTTTCCACTTCAACTCAAACAATTAAAAGCAAGTAAGGACAGGGGGAGCATACCTTTTTCAAAAACTTTCAAAAATCATGAGCAATAGAGTCTATACACCCACCTGTTATTTTCAAAAAGAGCAGGAGAAGATGCAGAAGCACTACCCAGCAGAGTCAATAAATGGGCACAGCCAACTGAATCAACATGACATTTTGCATTCATAAGAACCGAATTCTCATTACTTTAACTTTGTTTCCATTTCAGCTCTTTAAAATTCTTATGTCACATTTGCAAAAGAAATAGCCAGTCAATAATCAAAATTAAATTAAACCTTCTTATTTTAAATAATTTCAAGTCATTTCGCTGAAGAGGCAGACATTGGTAAGCAATAATACTGCCTTAAAGCAGACAGCACAGAGCTGCTTTCTCAGTCCTTCCAGGCAAAAATGACCTCTCTAAGTTCACATGGTTACAAAATAGATGGATTCTATTTTAAGAAATATATTTCTTGCACATAAATTGTTGTTAAATTGACTTATTCAAACAATTACAGTGTGTGTAGCTACTTCTATAATTAAAGTTCATATCTGGCTAAGGTAATCAGTTATTGTATTTGTGAGCATGCAATTATGATCTGCCTAATAATTACACATTTTCAAACCCTACTTTTCCCGCACAAGCTGGCTCATTTGTTGTATGGACAGGGCGTGATACCGTGAAAGAATTCATTCAGCAGAGCTCCATGACTTGTGTCTTTATTTCCTTAGGTACACTGCCCAAGTGTTTGCTTTTTGCACACTTCTGCTCGACAGCGGGGCCTGGGCTCAGCCCCTTTTGACACGGCTTTGTCAGAAAGTCGATGAATACCTAATCTTCAAACCCAGCCTAAAAGCCTCTTGTGGTCCAAATCGTTGTCCTGAAAACTCCTAGCAGCATGTACCTGAAGGAAAAGCTGGCAGCAGCAGCCTTCATGTGTTAATTACACATGCGAAGCCCATTATGCAGAGAAAGGGCACCTGCTGGCAGCGCAAATGACTGGAACCTGCCCTTCCTGGGCAGTGAGTAAATTGAAGGTTCATTTCTACAGGAGATAATAGTTTTTAGATTCCGTGTATCCTCGACATAGGCACATACTTAACATTTAAATCATCTGCAGAGCAACAAGCTTCCTTTAAATCTACATGTTTCAGTTCCTGGCACTTCACTTAAAAAATGCTACTTAACCCTGCAGATTCCTTACTCTGCTTAAATGCAGAGAAGACGTCACACAAAACACACTATTTAAAAAAACCACAACAGCCAACCTCCACGCTAAAAGCCACGCTTAAAATTTGGTATGGGATGACACAGTTTGTTTTTTATTGGGAAGGACTTTTTCGAATGCTCAGGGGCAGAGGGAGGCTCTTCCTATGTTCCCAAACCCTCCCCAAGATCACACTGAGCACTGCGCTCCCACAGAACCCCCAGGCCCAGCAGA
Source organism: Calidris pugnax (assembly GCF_001431845.1). Taxonomy (NCBI): domain Eukaryota; kingdom Metazoa; phylum Chordata; class Aves; order Charadriiformes; family Scolopacidae; genus Calidris; species Calidris pugnax. The sequence continues at coordinate 5,454,805 of NW_015090846.1, forward strand.
GCTTGTGGCAGAGACAAAGGCATTGAGTCCCTCCGCCGTTCCTGTGTCCTTCATCACTTGCCTACGTGACCACACAGCAGCAGGTCCACGTTTCCAACCCCGTAGAAGCCTCTTGTTACTCGTCACATCCCTCAGTTTAACTCCAGCCAAGCTTTGGCCTCACTAACCTCCC
>NW_015090846.1:5454986-5517486 GCF_001431845.1 Calidris pugnax
ACTCCATTAATTCTCTAAGAGGCCTCCAAAGTTTAACTTCTCGAGGAAGCCTAAGGTAAGGCCACTTTTTCCAGGCAAACCCACCTCCTGCTATGCAGAAGGAAGAAAAAACCAAGGGCAAGTCACAAACCGTGTGTGGGACACAGGAACTGGGAGCTGAGCAAGTGAAAGCAGCAGCAGCAGCATCTTAAACTTCCTCCTTGTGAATTACCCAGAGTGCTCTATTGCCCACTATTGCCCCGCACAGCAAACGGGGGATCAGGCCCAACTGCTGGGATCAGGCCCAACTGCTGGGATCAGGCCCAACTGTTTGACTTTGCACTAGAAAAGAAAGCAGAACCTGGGAAACTCTTTGAGGGGCTCTGTAGATGAGCTTCTGAACCACTAAAACACGGCCCAACAGCAGGGGAGGCTGGAGCCCACAGGGAAGGGGAGCTCCAGGGGCAGCTGGACAGTGCGGAGTCACACAACGGGTTGGGATGAACCTCCAGAGGGAACTGGTCCAAGCCCCCAGTCAAAACAGGGCCAGCTTCCACATTATAGGATGTTGCCAAAGTTTGGCACGTGGTGATAATGAGTAAGTTTCTGAAAGGTTTATATTCATTCCCCTTAGTAAGGTAAATATCATGTTCTAAACACACGCTGATAATAAAAGATCACTGCAGGAAAACTGATAGCTTCCCTTCCACCCCCAGCAGAAGTTCAGGAAAGCAGAAAAATGAGAGTATCTTCTCCACTGTATCCTCTACTGTTGGAGTCTTAATTCAAATTTTAACATTTGACACAGATACACCGAATACAGACTTTAATTACACAACATCTAAGTTTCAGCATTCCATAGTAACCACTCACATCAGAGTATTTCAACAGCCTGATAGACAATTATATCTCGCCACGAAAATAATTTTTTTTACTTACTAGATTGGTTGCTTCCTTAATATGCCTATGTATTTTTAGAGTAACAGTTGCATTATAAGAGGACTTCAGCCTTTCTATGCAGAAATGTGAAAACTGTTGTGATATCTAAGTATATAGATAATATATACACATACACACATATATATAGCCTTACCAACAGTAGTCCAGTAGATGTGGGGGCAGAACAGGAATGTAAACGTGCTGCCAGAACATCGGGTAGAGCATAGCTGCAGACCCATGAATGCAGGCAGTTAACTGAAAAACATATATTAAAACAGGATCATAAATAAGACAAAATGCAAGCTTAAAAAGGTAAAGCTAGAAGAAAAAAAAGTAAAGAATCGATTCGGCTTTTATATCAACATGTTTTATTACAAAATACACACTGCTCTTATTAAAGAAATGGGTACTGGTGGGTGAAGCATGACTGGTTTATGGTGGTTGTCATTCCACTGATTTTGTAAACAGCTGAGAACATGATTCATCCAACAAATGAGTCCTGAGAAGAACACCCAGTGTTCTGTAAAGCACCAGAAACATGGAAATGAAAACACAAAGGGAACTGAAAAATAGCGAAGGCAAATCCCCCAATCCTGGTAATTACCATCCATTAAATACCCTAAAACTGCATTGAAATTATAACACAAACTGGAAAAATATTTGAGCTCAGGAAGATACAATGCAAGTGGCACACCTTTCTTAAGAATAGATCATACTAAAAACAGCGATTACATTTCTATTATTTAAAAGGGATTTTTATCTACTCTGGCCTTCACCAAATCATTTGATCCGTTGAATTTCTCACTTATATATTTAAAAATTCATTCTGAATAGTTTCGAAGTTGGCAGCTACTGAAAACGATCACAAATAGCAAACACAAGTGCCAGTCAAGCCACGGGGAGAATCCTCACAGAGCTTTGGAGGAAATTACGTCTCTCAACCCTATTTCAAATTATAATTAACAATTTGGAAAAGAAGATAAGCAGGATATTTGTCACATTCACTAAGGATATTAAAATGGAGAAGGTGGTAATCCTCAATAAGGAAATCTCAGCAAAAGCTCTAGTCAAAATACCCCAAAAAGAGGATATGAACACATACACACACTTGGAAAAATAGAAAATAAATAAATAAATGAATCGGAGCGCTCGTACAAATAGACACAGACAAGGAAAATACTAAGAGGTGACAGGCAATCACAGCCACCCTGACAGCGTTTCCCAGTTTAGAGTGTCTTTTAATCTCAAATGACACCCCACACAAGGAGTACAACGTGTTTCACTTGTGAGACACATTTTGGAACCAATACTCCACAAAAGCCTCCCAGTTACTCGAAGGCAGGATGAAATCAAGCATGTAATGCTCATCTGGACGATAGGAAGGAGGGAGAGCACTGCTTACAAGTACCAGAAAGACAAATTCTAAAGGACTGAGGTCCTTGTGGTGGCCTGCAGTTGTGCGAGATGAAACTAAGCAAAGACAAATCATGCCATTAATCCTAATTCAGTTAGATGTGGTGTAACATTAAAAAAAAAAATAATGATGACCCTCATTATTACTCATTTCCATTAAGACAGACTACTGAATCATACACCCCTTCACAGGGAACCCACGACTGGTAAAGAAAGTGGTCTCCAGGAGCTAATGCAGTCTCTTAGGGCTCCGTGTCAGGGAAAATCAACTACAGCTCTGGATGCAGTTTGGTTTATGTTCAACACCAAAGCACTTCTGAAATTCCAGTGCAGTTTCTGGAAGTAACAGAACCTGGTTTTCTGATTAAAAAGCAGGTCATTAGGCAAGAAGATGGAAGACGGGCACATATTGTATGTGTTATTTTCAAGCCTTTAAACAATACAGATCTGGATAAGCAATAAGAATGCACCAAGGAAGGTGGATTTTGGGGGAAAATACTCTGAAAAGTGCTGTCCCATCTCCTCATTTTGAGCCCATTTCCTCTCAGCTTTAACGTGTGTTGAGGTTTGAGGATTTTGAGACAATAAGTACAAAAATCATCTCCTACTTATCTTCAAAGGGCCACACGTGATTTTCTGTCTCTCTATCAAGTTCCCTACCCCCTTACTATCTTTCCCAGGCTGAGCAAAGAGCTCTAATCTGCTCTGCTCTCCCTAATTGAGAGATTATTTTGTATATTTGCTTGTTCTTTTTACCTTTCTCTGCATTTTTCACTGTTTCACATTGTTTATTTGGAGTAGGTAAGAACTCATGCAATATTCACAACGTGAGCAAGCCATGAACATAGCGAGTGGCATTATGCCCTCCTTTTTGTTCTCTATTCTCTTCATAATAATTTCTTGGCTTCTAAGCCTTCAACTGAGTAATAAGCTGGCATTTTCATAGACCGCTCTCTCTCTTTTTAAAAAAACCCTCCAGTATCTCTTTCTGAGTGGTAATAATTACTTCAGTTACTCAGACCATGATTGCTTACATGGTTAGAAGTGTTTTCTTCCAGAAGAGTTATTTCATATTTATCCATGCTATGCATCAAAATGACTGCTTTTCCCCCTTTTTTAAAAAACTGGTTTTCATGAGGACATTGAACGTGCTCCAGAGTAGAGGGCTGGTGGACTACAAAGCAACCTCCCGGATTAGGAATACTGATAATTTATCTCACCATTTCCCCCTCAACCTTTTAGCCAGTTGTTCACCCTCAAGGTTCAAACTCTCCCTTAGATTTTTACTTCTGTCTCCCACAGGAGCTCCACAGTCACCCCCCACCTTCCCGGAGCTGGACTTGGCCAGTGTCAGAACAAGAGGGTGATACCGCGTTTCCCGAAGTGAGAATACGGAAGAATTTTAGCCACATTTGAACCACCGTCCTAAGGAAATAGTGTCCTTGGGTGCAGACAGGGTACAGCAAGTGTCTGAACAAGAACCTGCTCAGTCTTTCTCAAGAAGATAGATCCTTATTTGCAGGGGAACAGTATTTTACGGTCCATATGGGATGGAAATACTAGTGTGTTGGGACACTGATTAAACCAAAAGTTAGAAGCTCCAAAATCTTACATTTATTTTATGACCGAGGAAACACTAAAGATTTATCCCCATCCCATTATATTTCAACTTATCTTTATATTATTCCTACTGTAGAAGATGCTCCTCTCACAGATTAGATGAAAGACACAGCCAGTTCCAAAACATGCAGCAGAAAGAAAGGGGCATGCTTTCCCACTCTAGTTTTTCCTCTATATTCCTAAATCCTTTACGTTTTCTGTTCTCTAAATCAAAAAGATGTCTGGAAAAAATACTATGCAGAAATGTAATTCTTACTTTAAAAATGCTTCTATGAGGATCAAATGGATTATTTCCTGGCATTATTATATCACATGGCTGCCGCTGCAGAGGAGTGAACTCAGTAATCCAAGGAGGCCCCATCCAAGCCCCCCTCCCATTGGTTTTAAAACTCAGCAAGAAAAGATTAAACAGACATAATGCTCAACACTGCAGACATCTGAGCAGAACCTGTCACTTATTTTTGAGCTGTACTCCCAACCTTGCTATCTGGCACGAATTCAAATACCGTACTACCATGGGTAAGCACTAGCACTGTCCTTCAACTCTGCCAAGAGAGGGGCTCATAAAAAAGAAATAGTGTATTTGCTGGAGACCTCACCTGATTAGTGATTGCCATACAGAAAACAAGCACTTAATAATAAGGCAGCCTGAGAAATGCCCAACTGTCAAAACTATAGGAATCCAGCATTTTGAAATAAGATTAGTTCCACTACCTCAGCTCCCGCAGCTGCTGCTAGAGTAGGTAAGACACAGCCGTGTCAGAAAGACACCGATTCACTAATTCAGTTTTCACAGTTCTGTATTTAATACTCTAACAGCCTTATTTGAGGAAATTAAATCAATGGGATTTTGCCACACGTGTAAAAGTTACAAACTGATGTTGAACTACAATAGGCCATTTTCCAGTGCATTTCACTCTCTCTCCTGACACACACCCAGCAGTGTTACAGGTGCAGCTCGTGCCCACTGACGTGCAATATATACTGAGGAAAATGACCACTTCTGTGTGTTTGTAAGGTCATTTTTCTGCATTACTCCGGGCTAAGAATGAATTAGAGAGCTTAAGGCTGAGGTACAGAAGAGTTAAGCAGCGACAGCAGGGCTGTGGCAGAGCCTGTCTACGAGTCTCCCCCTGCACTGCCGGGTGACGAGGACAAGAGAGCTCTGGGAGAGCTTGGACATTCCAAACAGGAAAACTGCTGGAGAACAAGAACTGCACGAGCTCTGGCTGTGTGGCATCAGGAGCACGTTTGGTGAAAGGTATTAGTCACAGGCTGGCTTTTCACGTCAGGAACCCACCAGCTAATAAACAACTTCATTCAGTTACCTCTAAATCTTGTTCAACTTAACTTATTGAAGGTATTTCCAATCCAAATATCTTTAACTACATTAAAGATATTTCCAATCAAAATTTGAATTTGATACAATATATTGTAGCACAGAATTCATTCCACCATAAAAGACTTTCTATCCAGAACTGTTAACTTTTCCCTCCCTTACCTGATATTAAGTTCCAGCCTTAAGTACGAAATGTGCCACGTCTCCCAAAGTTAAAAGAAATTAACCGCAAGCAGGTCCCTTCCACTTTTTTGTTAAAAAAACTAAAAAATAAAAACAAAGAAACCCATCTCCCTCAGCACCACACCACCCTCACTTTACTCTGAGAATTCGCAGTTTGGTACGTTTCCAGTTACAAGGTCTTGGCTTCCGCTGAGCACAGTTTGAAATAAAATAATGCAGCTTGTTCCTACTGCTGGAACCCGCCGAGCGGAGCGTGCGGGCGAGGAATCGCTGGCGCCGGCCCAACGCTTCAAACCTGTCTTACACTGTCACTCCAGTCTTGGAGCAGTTTATATATAAAGTTGTAAGATAAGAACACACAGTATGAATACCCCTCCCTACCCAAGAACCAGACACGCTTTTATCTTGGACAGAGGCAAAAGCAAGAGAAATAGCAGAAAGAGGGGAAAGAAAACACAACCCTACTTGTGAAATGGCTCATTAAGGAAGGCAAAGTGACAGGTAAGTAATTCTTCTTCCCAGGCTCTGTCACAAAGGGAGAGATTAAACCAACCAACCACACAGATTTTGAAGTGCTTTGGGTAGCCGCTCCCTGCTTCCCTCCTCTCTGATAATTTACTATTCTTTAAATTCTGAAATAAACACATCTCTTCTTCATTTTATTCAATTGCTAGGCCTGGATGCATTTTTCCTTATTTTAATAGGCAGGACACAGAACACTTGGCAGACACAACAGCTAAGATTTTACAAGTTTTCTATGATATTAAACTTTATAATACTTAAATTCTTTTGGTTACATGTGGGATTCATTGTAAACATTTAATAATTATTAATAGGTCCCAGAGATTCTAACTCTCCTAGTTTCACTTACCTTTCAAAACAATACTGTAATAGTTATTATGAGATTAAGTACAAGTCTTACACCTTCCTTTTTCTGCCCTGTATCGACAGACCACTCTTACATGATTTTATGTCCATAATTTCAGCCTCGAATAGTATTTACAATTCCATGAATCTCAAACACAAAGTAGGTCATGGCCATACGGAAGAGACGAGTTCGTAGCACACAGAATGGAAATGGAAGCTTGGGTCTGAGAACGGCTCGCTCCAGTACTTAGTCCATAGCACTGGAAAGCAAAATTAGTTAAACCATCTTATGCTCTTCATTCATAAAGGAAAGCAATCAATACCCATTTACAGAGCAAACAGAACGAAAACTTAACATTTTCTTTTATAAAGAAAATTACAATCATATTGACTGATAAACCTTGAAATGCATAACAAAAAAACTTTGAACTAAATCAAGCTGTCTGCTTGTTTTGATGTCCAGCCATTTTAAGAAGAGAGCACTCCAGAGCATTCAGTAGCTTTCATCTCTGAGGCCCTTGATGGAGCCTAAGTAGCATTAAGACTATACCTTATCAAACACAACTGCAAAAATGTGGATTGTCAATGTATTTTAGCCCACTCCTTCGGTCCAGAAAGGTCACTGGAACATGCATTTGACAGAACCATCTATTTTTTTTTCCTGTTAACTAAATTATGAAAAAGGGACTTCACTACGATATAAATGTTTGTACATTTATGCACCAAACAACGCCAAGAATTCCTGTATCCAGAACACTCTTTTTCGTTTGAGCATTACAGGCCAACATAAGTTCAGTAAAATCATTAACAGAACCACAGAATTGAGCTGAGGTTGCACAGCTGAGGTTGGGAGGGGACGTGGAGACCATCAGGTCATTTCCTATATATGACTGTTATTTTTTAAAAGGTACCATGAACGGAAGAAATTATTCTGCCTTTTACTTACAGTGCTGAGCTTACTACAGCAGATGAGGATGCGGCGTTCGTACAGCATACTGGCATAGAGATGCAGCATGTTGTTGACATCAACTGCTACAAAATACTCCGTCAGATTTCTCTGGGAAGAAAGAAAATAATTTTTGATCCATGATATTACAAAAGCAAGTGTCCTTAACAAAAAACCCCCCAAACATTCAGTTTTACTTGAGTGATCAGTATTTTTATGTAGTACAAAGACAACTAATTGCAGTAGAAGAATATTGTAAGCAAAGCACATTTGGAACCTGCCTTTAAAGTGTAGATAGAAAGACCAAGACACAAGTAACACCTGCTGGAACCTTACACAGACACTTCCTAGGAAACACAGGTTTCTTCCATGCTTTTGCTGCTCAGAATATTAAAAAGTACCTATGTAAAAATTATTGTAAATAACTGAAATTCACCAACACTATCCATTCACCAACGGAATCGCCCCGCGCACACCCTGCAGTGGCAGGAATCATGCAGCATTTATTAAGTAATTAAGACATCTTCTAAGAAACACCAGAATGTGATCCTAGAAAGTCACCATGCAGGTAACTTGATCAAAATGTATTATGACTAGAGGCTTTTACAGCACAAGGCAAACAAAAAAAGTTTTTTGTTAGTAGAAGACATTCTCCCTTCTTAAAACACAGAAATTAAGAAAAGGGGGGTGGGAGGGCTGGGTTTGGAGGAAAAGGTAATACACCAAAAAATGCTGAATTAGGGAATTTGTTTTCAAATAGCTTCTTACAGATATGAAAGGGTTGCTATATGATAAAGACAGTCTTATACAAAAAGCACATGTGAGAGCAAAATTAGATTAGTCATGAATTCAAGTGCAATCTTAATCATCCTTAAATAAAAAAGTGCAGAAAAGCAAAAAGCAAATATGATTTAGAAACTTAAAGAAGCTCAACAAAGCCTATTAGCACTTTTGACAGATCCAAAGATAACTCTAAAACCACCAATACTTGGCCTGAAAAGTCTGCCAAGATGCTTCATACTGTGCAAAAATATGTTCCACAGCTTGCCATCCAAACACAAAGAACTGAAGGAAAATTAAGCATTGTCTTTGGAAGACTTTTACACCAGTATATAGACAGATAAAAACTAAGCTCATTATGGTTAGCTTCAAACATGTTAATATAAAACAATCATTCAGGTCTTTGTTGCAGAAAAGCTGTAGCCACAGACAGGTATATTCAAAGAAGAAAAAAAAAAAAGCCAACACATTTTGCCAAAAACCTATTAAACTATCATGTACTTTTTCTGTATTTCTCATCCCATCTGTGCTGATTAGCATGATATTTTTGTCTAAACATAAGCTGTCTTCTCTACGACTCTTCTTCCCCCTCTCACCCATCTTTCCACGACGCCAAAACACAGTGCATGACGACACAATTACTGCAAATAGTGTGAATTAAAAGAATTTTTAAGTAGTGCTGAACTCCCTTTGATGCCACCCAGACTAGGGGCATGGCAAAAGGTGCTCGTAATCCCCACGTTCTGCCCGAACATGGAGAGGGGCATCTGCGGGGATGTGGTTACAAGGCAACAGGATCCACTGGTGAGAGGAAAATAGACACCGGGACTTGATTTGCAATTATTCTTTCATCGAGTTTATTGTAGAGAAATACTGGCTTTGACACACAAATGTACCTTCAGAGGGAAAGATTTATAAGGTTTTAGTCTTCTCTGCTCTCAGAAAATTGCCAGTGACACCTGGGAAGCATGTGGGCTGTATGGTAATGTATTGATACTGAGGAAATTCACGTGTTAGCTCGAAGTTTTATTTATAAGAAAGCTGTCATCTTTGAAGATGAAATTGGGACTTACACATGTATTTTGAAAGACATGTCTCGTAAGTGACAAAACCATGAATGAGTTAAATAAATACAAATGAAAGCGTTCCAATTTGCAGTATAATTGTTGTGTATTTTGTTTCCTAGGATTTAAACCTTTCTTGGGAGAGTAAAAAGTGGGATTTTTAAAATAAAATAAAGGAACAGGTATCCCCAACTCCACTCAAAACTAAGTAGGAGTCCATACAAAATTCCCTTATGCTCCTTTGAAAGTCCACCCCTAGATCAATTATCCATTTGATTATTTGCTATCTAATATCAGTAAATGCACATGCCCACTGACCTTTGAGATAAATAAAATAAAACTCATGTACTTCAGTGAGAAGGAACAAACAAACAAGCTCTCTCCTCTGCAAAGAGCACAGCCCAAACATAGTAATAGAGCTTATAGTTCACTTATTTTAGTCTGCTCTTGAAGGCTTCATTTACAAGACTTCACTGAATTTCCTACTCGAACATGTCAATGTTCAAAATGAGTCAGGTTTCCTTCTCCACCCTCCCAAGAGGAATGGACAGCCTTGCACTGAATTTCCTGCAATGAACCCAATTCACTTCTGAAGTCACAATGCACTTACAAATCTTTCATATAACTTCAATCTTTTGAAAAAGTGAATGCTTAGCTGTTACGTAAAAGTGTCCACGCTAAATGTTTTCATGACTCATTAAACATATTGATCTGACACAAACTCAGATAGTCCCAAGAAGTTTGTTAACATTCCAAACAGAGCTCTGTGCAGCTCTCCATCCATCATTACATACATCTTCAAAGCTTGGCACTACTAATACTTTTGCTAATATGGGTTTAAAATATAATTACTGATAAGATATGTAGAAATGTGAATAAATCAGGGCAATTGATTAAAAACCATGAAGATTTATGCTCATTTAATGTCCTTGTATTACTCCCTAATATGCCTCAATTCTATATGGAAGTTGTATTGACAGAGAAAATCCTCGTAAGAAAATTACACAACACTCATTAGAAAAACTAAACACGTGAGAAATAGAAGAGTCAACTGCCATAACAATTAGACCAATGGATTTGATTTTTAATATTTTTCTTCCTTACAATGAGCCCTAGCTCTTTTAATTTGGGGGTGTGTGTGTATATATATACGGGCATATATATTTATTAACTGCATGAAGCCTTCATCCACTTTTATTCCCCGAGGTGTGTTACTAAGCTGTCCCCTATCAGTTAAAGCAGGCCCAAGGCAGATGATCTACTTCTAACCCCTGCCACTGCTTTCTTACCATTCCCAGCTCATTTCTCCCTGCCCTCCAATTTGCCAGCCTGCAAAATGGAAATAAACTCCCACCCTTGCTCTCCAGGTGATTTGAGGCCTTGTTGTTTATCAAACAAAAATTGTTAAAGTTTGAGCTGATGAGGGTAAAAGAAATTAACATAAAATATAAACCCTATAAACAAGTAACTTGTCTGGATTAGGATTGAATTGATAGCTGGTTTGGATTCAGGAACTGATTCTTGAATTACTCCCAATGTATCGTATTTCTACAAAAATAAAGCACCTCAGAAGAAAAAGCACAACTATTAAATTTACTGACAGGATACGTGTCAGTATGAAAAGTCTACAACACAGAAAAGCTGGCAACTATGTTTTAGAACAGAAACAAAAAGCCCCAAATGTTATCTGCTATACAAATCATCCACAAATGAAATGAAATGTCTTGATGATTCCCTTTTCTTCCGTTCTTTCATGCCATAAATTGAGGTATATGGTGCTAAGGCAGAGCACGAAACGTTCAAGAAAGAAAAGGGAGACGTCAGACATAGAAATTTGGCTAAGAGACACAGCAGAGCATATTAAAGAGTATTTAAGAGAAGCAAATGCCAGCATTGTCTTCCCACAGACCTCTCATTTGGCTGGAAATCGGAGGCAGGCTGAGGCACACGAGACAACTTGGGGAGGCTTAAAAAGTCTCTGAAAAAGTGGCCCTGAAGAAACCAGGAATGCTCGACATTTTCAGAAACCCATCTAACAAAGGGATCGTTTCTACTGGTCTCTTGTTCTTTCAGAAGGGGCTCACTGTCTGATTAGCAGATCTGCTTGTTTCACAGAAATTAGGCCCATCGTTGTTGCCTGAAACGCCACCACAGCGTTGCATCCAGTTACCAAATCACTGCTCCTTCCCAATTTCCTGTAGGCTAAAACTATAGATATGTATATTGAATTTCCTCACTTATTAGAGCCAAGAAATCATGGAATGTTAACAATAAGTAATTATAATAATAATTGCAATTTAAGAAAATAATAATTATAATAATAACTTACTGTTAACAGTAAGAAATAATAAGCATATTAATAAATTAGTAATAATAGCTTAAAACTTTATATTTTTAAAATATCTTAAGATAATGATGCTGTCAATTTCCTGTTCATTTGACATCTTTTCTTAAGTAAAATGGCAAACATTAAATTCTATGTTATGTTGTACTCCAAAAGGCCTGTTACTCATGTATTTCTGCAGTTGGCGACATATTTTCTGCCCAATACTTCTAAGTGAACCACCTAAAGTTCATGTCAACATCTAGCAATGTTTTAAGAACATAATCTATTACTAGGGCAAACAGAGGTAACAATTGTTGTCTATTTTGCTACAGACATTAAACAGACGCAGTGAAGTGCACGGTCCTCCGAGTACTCACATTTTCGGGTATACTGGGAAGCTCTCTGATGTCAGGCACAGTAAAGTAAGAGTGCTAAAAAAAAGAGAATATATTGATTATTGCAATATTGTCAAAAGCAATCTAAATTTATTGCTTGGTATTAGTAACAGCAATAATAGCAGCCACACAGCTAAGTAAAAATGACAGAACATTTGTTACCAGCTACCAGTGTGACTTCTCTGCCACGGATTTCAAAAGCTGGATCCTCAGATCACACATGCAATACCGAATGCGTTACGAGAGAAAGTATCAAATGCTCCTGAAAATCTCTATTACATTTTTTTGTTCTTCAGAGACGCTGACACAGCCAGACTCACACAAGGTATGGCACATGCCAAGGAACTCCAAGGCAATCTATAATCCAAGCCATCTTTCTGCAGCTGCCGGTTGCACGATGGACGGAGGGAAACGGGAGCCAGCGGGTCCCGTCCTGACCCACAGCAACACTGAGCTTCACCCAGGACAACGGTGGAGTTATGGAAATTTACTGAGAAATGCTTCCTGAAGTTTTATGCCTACTTACCTGGTCACTATTATACACCTTAAAAACCACATTTTGGAAGACTATATTGGTCTCACAACTTCATAATCCATCATATCACTACATTTTTTAATTGTCTGCATTCCAAGAGACCGGGTTCACTCTAGTTCCCGATCTGACCACGCATGATTCGCATGATTCTTGGTTAGGGCTTTGGGAAAGGAAAGGAGAGAATGTGCCTAAACTGCTTTCGTAAATCAAAGCTGTATACAATTTATATTATTTTTTAAGATTTTTTGCAATTTGTCTTGGGGCTACTTATTAATTACTTGCTGAAGTTTTAAAGGCTGTTACATTCTTGGCAGAGTTCCACAACTGGCACAATTTCCTTGTATATATATCTCAGACATCCCAGTGCTTCACGAACAGTCTATAACCCGAAATAGCAAGCGGGTTTAACAGCTACTCTGAATATAGGCACTAAATGTATAGACACTAAACGTATAAACAAGTTTTTGCTTTTTGATATATCGCTGTTTCAGTTCGGTTGAAAAGATGCAGTGCAAAAATACAGGAATAGTATAGACAACTATAGCACGTATAGGGACCTCACCCCAACCCCAGAATAGCCTTGTAAACAGCCAAAATAAAACGGGAACGACACCACAGCTCACAGGCCCTTCCCTGCTATTTTTATGTCCTTTCTTGCTTCATGGCCCATGAAATGTCTGAGACGAGGGGAGACCAGCAGCATTCCTGGAAACCGCTGGTACGAAAAAACCGAAATATCCCAACGGATCACTGCCATTGGAGCCAGCTCGGCCCCTCACACACACACACTGCTCCTCAAGGAGCTGGCCTCAGGAGGATGGGGACGTTGCCACCACCAGCTGGTGACCCCGCCAGGCCAAACAGCCACCTCTCGAGTGACGTTTCGGGGTGAGGTGATGAGAGCAAGCTGCTGGCTGCCAAAAAAAGTACTTCAGAAGGAGTAAAGGAAAGGAGAGGGAGAACGGGGCTCCACACACCACTAGTTTTCATGTGAGCTCTAAATGACTAATTGGCAACTGCAGCAACGTGCATCTTCAGTGTTTCTTCACTACAGCCTGGAACACAAGGTTGTTCTGCAAAAATTTATTTGAAAAGAAAAAAAACCCAAAAGACTAAACTGAAAATACAATCCCATCAGTAAAATCCCACATCTATTCTTTCAGTAGTCTTTAATTTTCTCACAAGATATAAAAATGAAATAAATCCTTCTCTGTGTGAGTTTTTTTCTTGGGCTGGGAGGAAGAGAAGGAACCAGAAAATGTGATAAACAGTGCTCAGAACACTGCTACAACAGGTATGTGACTGTTTGCTCTCCAGTCTTGTCCCCCTACATACTTGTAAGATCCAGGAGCTCTGCAGAAGTGTGGACAATAAATGTCACGTTGCTGCTCTGTGACCTCTCGCAGGTCACAGCCGATACAGGGAGAAATTTCCACAGGGAATATACAGAACCTTCCTCCCATCAAGGAACAGCATTTCAAAGATATTTGAGGTTAAGGAAAGGGAAACAGAGGGCCCCAAATATGAAAGGGGGAATTTCACAGCTCTGCGTCCTCACAGGAAAACACCACCTGTGACCCAAGTTCCAAAAAGGAGAATTGCTTTTGACAGTCCTCTATCCTGATACGTAATGAAAATTAAACACCCTAGTTTACATCTCTGCCCCTTTACTTACCACTCCAAGATGAACAGAGGTTCCTGGCTCAGGGATGGTAAGTTTATGAAGTGTTTCTAGGAGCTCACTCCTTTGACTATCCTGAAATAAGGAGAAAATAAATTTTAAAAAATGCATACTAAGTCAGCATTGCTATAACAATATAAACTCCAAGACAGAGGGGCAATGTTTGTGGAACTGGGGGCTTAGAGAACTTGCAAGTATAAAGAAAAATGTGAAAATAGTTTTATACATTAGACTATGATGAGAAACGAACCTAGTTTCCTCTGACAGCTGGGTTTTATACATAATTTTTTTTAGAATATTTTTTTTTCATACGTATGTCTACGTATTTCTGTAACCTCCTGCATCACCAGCCCCAGCACAACCCAGTGACCCAGCTCAGAGCAAGCCAGTTCCACTGCAAGTTCTTTGTAAGAACTCACTGGCTTAGGGTCAAGCCAAATGTATTTAATCCATCTAGATGAAGATGTGATCCTAAGTGCTTCCACCTCGAGTGTCAATGATTCTGACAAGTGAAAAATACAATTATTACCACCAAGTAATCAGGCAGCTGATGCTACGTGGGTAAGCATTTTGCATGAACAAGCTTAGTTCTACACTTAGTGCACGTGACTGACATCTGTCCGTCAGGACACCCTGCGACAGGGGAATTGTGCGGACGGGCCGAATGCAGTTCAGGTAACAAAAAAGTCTGCACAGTATGGGTGACTGCAGGGAAACCACTAACTTCTGCTGGATCCACAGTCACATTCTTGGACTTTATCTTTTCCCAAAAGTAATTTAAAAGATTTAAAAGCTTTTTTTCTCAAATGCGCTTGCCAAGTTTCCAGCTTGGCTGAATATTATCTTATATATCACTGCATCACACAGATTAATAATTCACATGATTATCTCCAATATAAGCACATCTAACAACAGCTTGTGTTCATCATCTCTCCCCCATCTGATATTTGGGCAGGGAAAAGAAAGGTTAGTACTTTAGAATAATACCTGTCCTTTTGCTGAATAATCTGCCAAGACATTGAGCAGCTTATAAAAGACTTCAAACCATGGGAGGTAACTAAAAAAAAAAAAAGAAAGAAAGAAAGAAAAAGCATACATTTAACTTGCTAAATCTCAGTTAATAAACCCAAGATTGTTGGTCTTTACTATCAACAGCCTCCACTGGACTTGACACTTGGAAAGTGTCTGTAGGAAAGTCACATGGGCCCTTGTGTTTGAAGGAGCAGAGGCTGGAGCATCCCTTTGAGAAGGAAGCTGCAGCACTGACCCTTCCCCAGCGCTCCCAGCCAAACGTGGCACCAGCTGGAACAGAGTGGGGTGTCAGGCAGGGCAGTGCTGGGACATGACCCCCCTTCTCACTCCAGACATAGCAAACACCATCCAATGGAAGCTTTTAACCTGTGAGATAAATATATACTAATGGATCTATGCTAATGTACAGTGGAACATTTTTAATTGCAATTATTTCCCAACGTGTATGTTGAATAACCCGCCTCCCGTACAGCTGGGCTCCTAGTGAAGTGAAGATGGACAGGTTTGGGTTTGAATCCTGATACAACTGGATTTTTAAAATTGCATCACCAATAACAGTTTTTAACTGTTGTCAAATCTTATTCCACGTCCTTTATCACAGTGTTTAGTCCAGCCTTTAGTTAGGTCAAATAGAACTTCACCTTAAGTAAACTTGCACTCAACTTACAAAAGTAATAAAGAAACAAATTTAAAATACAAACATGCAGGAAAAAAAAAAAAAATCACATCTTTTTCTTTTACATTACATTTCCATTCCATAAAATAAGACAGAGAGCTAAAAGGTTACACTTCACTCCAGTATGCTTTGGTATGATTTTGTACCCATTTTCATGACACAGCCCTTTATTTGAATTTCTTTTCAAACACCGCCAAGGAATGTCCCCTCAGCTGCAGCCTATGGGAAAGCAAGTCCCTGTGACGCACAAACGGGCTCTTCTTTTAATCACAGATGCTCTGAAGCAAATGGATTCTATTTTGATATAGTTAGACAGGATTTAAAGTTTTATAAAATATGACTACATCCTGACAACTATAAAGAATTGAGTGCCCCACGGTTCCTAACTGTACAGCTTCAGTAATAAATGAAGTGAGAAGCTATATATGGGACAGATAAAGCGACTGGCACTCCATCATTAACGTTTGTTTGAAGCCTGCAAATGCTACTGTAAAATGTAAGTAGCTTATCAAAATATACTGATAAGCAACTTAACTTTTCATGTTATACGACAGTATTATCATTTAAATTAATATGCTAATCCATCTAGATGAAGATGTGATCCTAAGTGCTTCCACCTCGAGTGTCAATGATTCTGACAAGTGAAAAATACAATTATTACCACCAAGTAATCAGGCAGCTGATGCTACGTGGGTAAGCATTTTGCATGAACAAGCTTAGTTCTACACTTAGTGCACGTGACTGACATCTGTCCGTCAGGACACCCTGCGACAGGGGAATTGTGCGGACGGGCCGAATGCAGTTCAGGTAACAAAAAAGTCTGCACAGTATGGGTGACTGCAGGGAAACCACTAACTTCTGCTGGATCCACAGTCACATTCTTGGACTTTATCTTTTCCCAAAAGTAATTTAAAAGATTTAAAAGCTTTTTTTCTCAAATGCGCTTGCCAAGTTTCCAGCTTGGCTGAATATTATCTTATATATCACTGCATCACACAGATTAATAATTCACATGATTATCTCCAATATAAGCACATCTAACAACAGCTTGTGTTCATCATCTCTCCCCCATCTGATATTTGGGCAGGGAAAAGAAAGGTTAGTACTTTAGAATAATACCTGTCCTTTTGCTGAATAATCTGCCAAGACATTGAGCAGCTTATAAAAGACTTCAAACCATGGGAGGTAACTAAAAAAAAAAAAAGAAAGAAAGAAAGAAAAAGCATACATTTAACTTGCTAAATCTCAGTTAATAAACCCAAGATTGTTGGTCTTTACTATCAACAGCCTCCACTGGACTTGACACTTGGAAAGTGTCTGTAGGAAAGTCACATGGGCCCTTGTGTTTGAAGGAGCAGAGGCTGGAGCATCCCTTTGAGAAGGAAGCTGCAGCACTGACCCTTCCCCAGCGCTCCCAGCCAAACGTGGCACCAGCTGGAACAGAGTGGGGTGTCAGGCAGGGCAGTGCTGGGACATGACCCCCCTTCTCACTCCAGACATAGCAAACACCATCCAATGGAAGCTTTTAACCTGTGAGATAAATATATACTAATGGATCTATGCTAATGTACAGTGGAACATTTTTAATTGCAATTATTTCCCAACGTGTATGTTGAATAACCCGCCTCCCGTACAGCTGGGCTCCTAGTGAAGTGAAGATGGACAGGTTTGGGTTTGAATCCTGATACAACTGGATTTTTAAAATTGCATCACCAATAACAGTTTTTAACTGTTGTCAAATCTTATTCCACGTCCTTTATCACAGTGTTTAGTCCAGCCTTTAGTTAGGTCAAATAGAACTTCACCTTAAGTAAACTTGCACTCAACTTACAAAAGTAATAAAGAAACAAATTTAAAATACAAACATGCAGGAAAAAAAAAAAAAATCACATCTTTTTCTTTTACATTACATTTCCATTCCATAAAATAAGACAGAGAGCTAAAAGGTTACACTTCACTCCAGTATGCTTTGGTATGATTTTGTACCCATTTTCATGACACAGCCCTTTATTTGAATTTCTTTTCAAACACCGCCAAGGAATGTCCCCTCAGCTGCAGCCTATGGGAAAGCAAGTCCCTGTGACGCACAAACGGGCTCTTCTTTTAATCACAGATGCTCTGAAGCAAATGGATTCTATTTTGATATAGTTAGACAGGATTTAAAGTTTTATAAAATATGACTACATCCTGACAACTATAAAGAATTGAGTGCCCCACGGTTCCTAACTGTACAGCTTCAGTAATAAATGAAGTGAGAAGCTATATATGGGACAGATAAAGCGACTGGCACTCCATCATTAACGTTTGTTTGAAGCCTGCAAATGCTACTGTAAAATGTAAGTAGCTTATCAAAATATACTGATAAGCAACTTAACTTTTCATGTTATACGACAGTATTATCATTTAAATTAATATGCTCTAAGCATCTTTACAAACTATGTATTAGAATAGAGGCGAAAGGCAGACAATTACCACTCTAAACAGCATTTAAGTTTGGCATTATGTTGTAAACAATCAAGAAGGATTACTTAGAAGATAAGTTTCTTTCTTTCTGTTTAGTTAAATAAACTTCAGCAGAGTTAAAAGCCATTACAAGAGTAACAAGAAATCCTCTCAAAACCTATCTGCTAAGTAGAGATTAAGAACCTGGTAAACAAATCCTTGCAAGGAATCTATCAAAAGAGTCTGAAAAGACAGAAAGCCGAGGCGGCAGAAAGCTCCCTGGCAGGATGAACCCAAACCCTGTTCAGGAAGGGAGATTGAAAGTTCTGCCTAATTGCTCAGGGACCTCACTGGAAAACTACATTTACAGAATTAAAATGAGAATATTTTAAAATATGATTTACACCAAACAATTAATATACCCCAACAACACGGTATGTGTCAGTACAAAAGTGAGGTCCCCCCAGCCCTGCCCTTCCCTCCAGCCCCAGCCAGGGAGGAGGGAGCTCAGCACCCTTTGCATCAGGGGGTGCAGGGACACCCTGAGCCCCAAAACCAAGGTCGGGCTCTGTTCTTTCTTCAAACATTGACTTTTCTGGCCTGTCGGGGCCGGTTTGGTCACAGCTAAACCTCACCTCACTGCGGATTCAAGGCACTTTTCTTTATTATGGCAATACCCCAAACGTGACAAACCTGTAGGTTCTGTCCATGAGAATCCTCCAGCCAAACCCCATTTTAATGCTTTTGAGTAGCATCCACAAAATAGCTTCTACGATTCGAATAAAAATAGCCCAGATAAAGTCTCATATTCACTCCATGTGGAACATCAACAGCCCCTCCATCCCAGCAAAGGGCAGGACAGCCCTGTTCTGCTACACTCACTCCTCAGCTGACCCTTTTCTCCTCACTGGTATCTGATGATGAACTTCACTGTCATCCTCTGTTTAACACTAACTCTTCCTTATTTTAATCCATGTTTTCCAAATAATGGTTTAGAATCTCCGCACAACTGCTTTTTCTTTTTGTCTTGTTTTACGAATAACTTTCCGTTTGAGGAGAGAAGCTTCACAGTTCTGAAGGTGAGGAAATTAGTTGATATTTGAAGTAGACCTCAACCCAACACGATACACGGGGAACTGTGTATCTCCAGCTCAACAGAGGTGCAAGATGAGATAAAACAAACAAACTGCCACAAAACTGTGTAAATTATGCAGACAACCTCATTTCAATTTTCACCTCCCTCCTTTGTCACTGCGGAATTCAGGATCTCTCTCATCCTGAAAGCTTTGGATACATTAGAAAACTAATTTATCCTGCCATCTTCAATACTTTTACATCATCACTTATTCCACGTGTTTACTACTCAAGAATGAACCAGTTCTGGTTTTATTAGATCAAATTGTGACCAGGTAAAATTGGGAGAAAAAAAAAAATAATTAAGAAAATCAAGAAATGTAGTTATCTGAATTTGTTTCTAGATTTCAGGCAAAAGGAAAAGAGACAAGATGTGGATTTTTTTCTTACAAAAAGCAAATCCTCGAGACAGCCTTTAAACACCCCCTCCAAAGAAACGGAGGTTGAATTTATAACCAAAAACTCTCTGTACCACATGCAACTTAAGCAGCACAACTGGTAGCACTACTGAAGATTTATGGCTTATGACTTGCTCATATTTAATTTGTAACCAAACACTTCCCCTTCCTCTTAGCTACCTCAGAACTTTTGATTAACTCTTGTTTTCACAGGTCATAGGTTAAACAAAGGAAGGGAAGCGCTCGGGAGTGAGATTGCCCAGAGCCCCAGAGCGGGGGGCGCAGGCACCGCACACACACAGCCCCCGCAGCAACATCAAAACCCCCAGGGACGGGAGACTCTTCAAGGGAGTTGAAGTTCAAAGACTCCAATAAGCATAAATCAGAGTGCGGTCGAAGAGTAAACAAAAATAAAAGGGCAATCTGAAACTTTATTATTATTTTTGTTAATTTTACACCCGTTTTCAGCTTCCTCACACATACCCATTGGCCGCCAGTGATGAGAATCAAATCAAAGCCTGATCAATCAGCCTTGTTCCATCGGAGCGGCGGTGGGAGCTCTGCTGCTCCCCCAGCGCGGCGCTGGAGACAGGCCAGGCCACGGGGACAGCCACGGCCACAGGAAAACTGCTCTTTGTGCTGCAAAAGGTCTGCACAAACTCTCCTGCACGAGTTGCACAAGTACCTTATTCAGTAACTCATATGTCATCACCTTTTTAGTGCGCTCCTTGAAAGTACAAACCATCATTAGTTACATGTGTCACAGCAATTAGGGTCGGGCAAAGCCTAAGACAACAGCGCTGCATCGCAGCTTGTAAATACAAACCTTCCCAAAGGCAGTGCGTAGGGCCCAGCGGTGCACAAACAACCCAGAAGGCAGGATCAGGCAACAGGAAGGATGGAAAATACAGCAAATTGGGATGATAAACCCCAGCAACCCCCGGGGATCGGGGCTGTCATCAGAAGGGGGTCACTATTGCCGGAGCAGCACCTGGGGTCCAGAGTGGCCAGGGGGGACACGGGGCAGCTCCATCAGCACAGCCCAAACCCCACTGCCAGAGTCACACGGGACACACAATGCCACCACCCAGGATCAGCTGCTGCACAGAGGAAAATGATGCCTCATTTTAATCTGTTACCATTCCAAGCCCTCTTCTAGCCTGCTCAACATAGGCAATTTTGGAAATAAAATTTCAGTATCTACAGCCACAAACATAAGTTTGTCTCTGGCAAAAACTACCCAAGGCAGCAGTGAAGATGTCACTGCACCGCTCCTGTAGCTGGTCTACGAAATACCCAGTTTGGGATTTTAAATGAAGGTAAACTTCTCCCTTTAACACCCCTTAGCTGACTGGAAGATTTAAGGCTCGTACTTCCTAACTTCTGTACAGTGCTTTGGCTTCTGTCCTATGTAAAATGAAGGGCTCATGGACAGTAACGGGACTTCAAGCTGCACAAACACGAGAGCTACTATTTTATCTCCATCAGAATATAACGATTAGTCTCCAGCAAACACAAAAGCCAATAAAGTATACACAAAACCATGACAACAGCTCTATCCTGGTGATTGCCTAGATGTAAAGACATGTACCTAATGCAGTCAAACAGAATTCTCCAACACTAAATAAGAAAATCTTATTCTTCTAACATCTCTAAGAATAGCAAAGGGGCAATCTTTAAGCAGGGTATCTACACTGGCATCCAGTTGATTCCTTTATCAAGTCCAAGATGCCTTCCTCAGGAAAAAACAGCTGTTTCTTATCCAGTTCTGAAGCATTACTAATGAACAGAAGCTTTGAAAATAAATATACTTTCTTTGAAATGTGAAAATTTCACCCTTATCATTTCTTCTGATATTTTTTGAGGGCTCATTAGAATGAAGAAGAGTCACTCCTAAATCACTGCTGCTGTCTCACAAGTACCAGGTACGTCCAAGGCCAAGTGTAAAACAAGGCTGGGAAACAGGCAAAGGCGGTACGGACCTGGAACTCGACTTACTGTTAGAAAGGTAAATCTCCAATGAAGGTAACTTCAGTGTAACAGACAACTGTGAAGGAGGAAGCAATAGGAAGATACTCAAAGTGTAGAAGAACGTTGGGAAAGCTGAACTCATCAAAATAAACTCCCATGGAGCACTAACGAGACTGAAAGTGCATTAAGAACTTCGGCAGCAAAAGTGCTACATGTTCCAGTGTAGCAGCAGCAACCCCCAGTGGCAAGGGGTACCATTTAAAATGATTTATGACTATTTGCTAATTACCATAGCAACTGCTTATAAAACTGATTTTTGACATTGACAGCTCCAGCATTCAATTTCACTGGTGTGCTGACACCATGAAAAAGCAAAGCAAACACCTCTGGAAAGGGACCTGTAGTACCTTTGGTTTCCTCTGAACCCTACGAAGATAACGACCACCTGAGCTCACACCATTCCTACAGAGAACAGCTCCCAGTCCCTACACAAGCACAACTGTGGTTTTGTGCATACACCATTTGTCATTTGAAATTAATAAGACTGAGTGGTCTAACAGCAACATTTTCAGTGCAGCATCTCCTAACAGAGTGAGCTGTAAGCACACATAACTTTTACTCCTTCCATTCACACCGATCAGAAGTGGAATTTTTAACACGTATTTATTTATAACACGTACTATATATTTTGATAACAGCATAACCAACTGCCACCTCCCTTGCACAACAGAAGAGTCATTTCCATTTTACAGATGGGCAGACTCCTCTTTAGTGACAGCCTTACAAAAATCTGTCTGTATTAGCCAGGACTGGAGTCCAGGAGTTCCTGAATCTTGACCTTTTGATCACTACAATAGTCTGCAGTGGCCTAGAATACTTAATTCTGTCAATAATGAGCTTGGCTCTTATATAAACCATCAGTAACTTCACTAGAAATACTCCTGACTGACAAAAGTGTAAGGCAGAGGAAATTCAGGCCAAGTATGTCTTCTGCCAGCACGACTCGTGCACGTATCAATAAAACCCAGGGTGTTTCAGTTCAGGGACTCCGAATAATCAATGCAAAGCACAGCTGACCCAGTGCTAAGTTGTGGTGGCATCTCTGCGGATAATCCCTCCTCCACCGTGTTTGAAAGAAAACGGGTATGGAAAATATATGAAAAATGACCACAGTCTCTCAGAGACTAGTTATCTTAAGACTTCTTCCATTTAAAGATAAAACTCTACCATTTATACTTAAAAACAATACTGCTTCTTTCCATCCTCCTGCACCTGGGAACTGATGACACTCCTCCCAGACAGCGTTATTCCTAATGTCAGCAATCACATCCTATTTTAAGTGATCACACCAACTGCAGATTCGGATGGTAAACTAAGCGGGGTTTGCCACTCACCATGCTGTGCAGTGGTCTTCTGGACACACAACTGTAAATAGCAAAACCACAGCCATCAAAACACTATTCCATCCCTTCATGAAAAATGCGAATTTCCCTTTTTAATTATTTTTAAATTCCACCTTAATTTTTAACGACCGAGACTAACTTATATGGCTTAACTACACATTTTTTTAAATAATCCTTTCTTCCCCTCAAGAGAGAGCTAAGTCTTCACATGCCTAATGGTTTCTTTGCAGTTATACACTATTAATTTTTGTGGGGTTTTTTTTTTCACCTTCTTTTCCTTCCCCCACCCAATGTTTCCAGTATTTTTACAAAATGCATTTGAAAGAACCAAGACGTCTCTGGGCTCGTTTGGGAATTTCCGTAGGGTAAATTCACAGTTCAGCCATTTATGTGTTCCAGTGTCTTCCCTACACCTTATGGAGCTCAGTACAGCATTATTCTCTCTTCTAGACTCAGTCTATTGGCACATTCTCACACTTGTAAGCTTAAACACATACACACATACCCACAAATCTCCATAGCAACATCTGTGCATGTTGATGAGATGCAGGCTCACCTTCTACAGGATCAGCCAACAGCCTTTTGTGAACATCAGCTTTTTTTTTATATATTTTATTTCAAAGTTTTGTCTCTGCATTAGACCTCAATCCACTGGAAGCGCCTCTGCCATCACAGAAGCCCATCCCAACCCCTTCCTTCTCCTGCTCTCACAGGATCTTTCCTTTTTGCATTTTCCCCAGTTTTGTTATAAACTTCCCTTTGATTATGACCCGAGTGCTCTTTCCATGAGACTCAGTTAAAAGTTCTGTAGCTTAAGCACATGACTCGTGTGGGTATTTTAGAAGTATTTAACCCCACAGACCTGGCTCACACAGAACTTGAGCATCTCGTCTTAACGGAGCACCTTAATACTAGAAAATTGTCAATAGAAAGTGCTTGCTTTGGTGACTTGCCGCTGTGTATTAATAATAAAAGTCAATTAAAACATTCCCCTTTCCTGTTTTTCTACTCAGTGTGACCAAGTATCAGCAGTCACCGCGAGTCCCGCTCGCACAAAGGCTCCCAAGTTCTCTAAATGCCACCATTGAACCCCCGCGCTCCCCGACCAGCCCCAGCCCTCGCAGCAGCAGCGGCTCTCACAAAAGGCAGCTCAAAGGAGCTGAATGCATCCCCTTAACACCACCAAGCCAGAAAACTGTAAGAAAGAGATTTATGATGTAACAATTTTACATTTTAGTCAAGCTAAGAAGTGCAAGGGCAGCTTGAGATAACCATTCCAAGGGCCTTTTGTTAGTGTGCTACCATCTAATTGGGACAGCGCAAATGGAGCTGAAGTCTGAGTGTGACAAAGCTGTCACCCTTTCTCGGATTCTTTGTGGTCACTCTAAAACCTTGAGGGGGGGGGAAAAAGGCCAGTGCAGCTGCACTCTGGAATTTATGTAAATAAAAGGAATTCAGAAGAACTTTAGCATTACAGTATGCGACATCATGAAGCATCTATCCCCAGCACACAGCAATCTGCCCCGCTTCTCACAGGAGCCCTCTCTGAGGGAAGAAAACAACAAAATTTTACAGTCTGAAAAAAACCCCAGCTTTTCCACAAAACCCATGCCTTGGACATTCACTGAAAAACACTTTATACAAAAAGAATCTGTGTTTTAAGAATCTGGAGCGTTACACTTCAGACTGGAAAATAGGAATCCACCCCTTCTGGCTTACAGGTCCTCACACAGCACCCTGCCTGCTGTACAGAGAAACTGCACGTCCACAGACACAGAAACACAGGCATAATTTAGAACATACAAAATTTTAAATATCTTCAATAGTCAAGCTTTTTTCTTGTGAATTATCTATCACCGCAAAATATAAGAAAGGATATTTAATTTTATGATGGAATATTTTGTGTTTAATTCATTTCAGAAATGTCTTTAAGGTCTGTTCTGTTGTTGGGGACTTTTAAAAATCAAAGACTTTTAACTTCTAACACACAAGTTCTTTGTACCATCGGGCAAACGTGCCAAGTGATATTTCTCCAGTCAGTCCACAAGCGAAAAACAGAAAGGAATTAATTTCAGAGACAGAACCCAGGGTCTGCTGAAACAAAATACAAAACTGTAAGCAGATTTTGGGGAGTCTGTACATCTCTAACGCCCGGGGCACAGGCAGGTGACAGAGCCATTTGATCAGCTTTACAAGAGCACAAACCCAGCTACACAGGGCTCTGATGGAGTAGACAGTTGCAGTTCTTATCGTACCCGGCCAACAGGAGCCCCTCTGAGCAGGCAGGGGTACACCCCCCTCTCAGTCAGCATGCCAAGGTAACTGACTCCGGGACAGAGAGTGTGGTAACTTAAAATAAATACATTAAAATTGCATGGGTTTCAGTAGATATAAAATTTATTGGGAAGCTTCATAAACTCCCAAACACAATCACAAGGTCTCTTGTCCCTTTTCAGAAGGGAAGGTTGTAAATCTTTGGGGTTTTTCAGTTTAAGATGAAGAAAGAAACTTCTCAAGCATGTTCAAGAGCAAAGGACTGAAGTAGTGACATGAAATAAAGGTACTTAAAGAAAAAAGTTTGTTTGCATTTACAAGGCAAACACTGACATTTGTGTCTTTATACTCTTATTAAAACCACAGGCAAAGAATATCCCACAAAGGACGCTTGGTGAGAAGATGGGTATACTGACGAGCTTGACAGTTTATAGTAAGATTTATAAAGTGCAACAAAATAGCCCTGGAGTTAAAAAGACAACAACTATGTTCCACTTAAGGCCAACAGGAATACATGGAACAACTTTTTTACTTGGCCTGGGTTAAGAAAAATGCTCTAATTAACAAATAAAGAGAGGACAGAACAGCTTTAAACTGAGAAAAGCTACAGATGATACTGGCGCTAAATTTCCTGGACATTAGAAAAGCTGGTTATGAGGGAGTTCAAGCAGGATGGCGCACGGGGCTTGATTTTAAACAAGCAGGATGCGTTAGCACAGGAGCCTAAAGATCACCACCGGTGACAACACAGAGACAAGATTCCAAAGGCTTAGCTTGTCAAGGAATCTCTCTGCTCAAACCATGTTTAAAAGCACAGATGAAAGTGCTGGGAGAGAGAATTCTAGATGTGGCAGACAATCACAGATCCCACTAGGTTTGAGACATCTGGCATCAGTTGAAATCCATCACATTTCATTTGGGGATCAAAGACTACTGTTAAGTCTATCACAGGTTGAAATAGTAGATCCTGAACAGCCTTTTCATCCCAATGCAAATTAACCCTTTTTCCTTGACCAGAGAAACAGCTCCTTTTCATTACAGACCCCAATCATATGTGCTTGTTGAGCTGTGTCCTCTAGTACTAAGTTTGAGCTGAAATTTCAAGAGGATTATGAACTTTTTATTACAAATTAAAAGTGCTCCCTATCAGCAAAAGGCACAGTGTGTTCGAGAGGCTGCTGCAGTGAGCTCCGAGAGCCACGGGACTTGGACATAGTTTGTGTTACGATCTATATTGCCACAAATCCCTGAAGAGGACTATCTAACACAGCTCTATTTTCAAGAGCCACACCGAAAGGCTGGTAAGGACTTTTGCTCAGCTATTAGAGAAATTCATCACGTATCTAAAAGTCGACGCATAGCATCAGGTGTGTTTTCTATAATCTCTGCCTCTCCCGGGGTCTTTTATTCTTGAATGAGAGGGGGTTTTTTTCTACCCATATATTTTGGATTAGTCATTAACTATCAACCTATATTCAAGGCTAAGGACATAAAAGAAGCTTGAGTCCCAAAAACTCTGAGTTAAGAAACTCAGAGTGTAATAAATACAGCTCAAAGACACCCCCATCGTGACTGTAACAAGCTCAGATGGCAAGTGACCAACACTTTCCACCTCCCAAGCGATCAACCTCATGTAAGGCCAATGCCCACCTCAAAAAAAGAACAACTCACCAGAACATGGAGTTATAGTTGCAGTAGAATAATCAGACCCGTCCCATCAGTATTTAAGGAAGGTAAGTATCAATTAGCGAAATCACAGGAAAAATAAAACTTGGAGAATCATATCAATAAATACAAGCAAAGTTTTAGTAAGAGACAAACACTTTAGGATCAAGATGGCAAACACCCCATTTCTGAATACCCAGGGGAGATGCAGACTGAGAAAAATTGCTAAGCCCAGACTGTTTTTTCTTCTTCTTTTTCATCAGACAGCATTATATCATTCCAACACCAAAAAGCAAAGCTGGATAATGCAGCTGCATACCTGCGAGTGTTCATAAGACAATGTTCTAGGACACCACACTGATTCTTAGCATTTTGGTAAATTAAATACAGAGAAAACTGGGGTGGGGAACAAGAATCACTGAGATGCAAAAATAAGCATTTGAAATGATAGCTCTTGACTCTTCACCTGCAGAAACATGATGAACCTGATCAACAGACTTCCTGAAAATCTGACACACAAATTAAGAGAAAAGACTCTCTGGCCCTTTCCCCGGCTACAGGGCACAATCTTTGAGACTTCTTGTCTAACAATCAGTTTCAGCAAACAATTAAAATAGGAGATTGCCCACAATCACTTTATTCTCTGAATACACAAGCTGGTGCTCCAACACTTAATTAATTCTAAAACACACTGAGGTAAGTTACTGTTAGGTAAGTAATACTTGTATTGATTAGTTTGGAGGAAGATCTTTCCCTTATCAAGCACGTTGATAAACAGCTGGGGTTACAAATTAAGGGGTTTATTTCAGATCCACACACAATCCAGACAACACTGCCTCCACCACACCAGATAAAGCCTTTCTCCTGTTATTACGGTGTGGCTGAATCACGTTTTCTATTGAAACAATATGCAGGAGTCAACTCACGTGGCTTTTCCCAGCAGTTCTACCTCTCCAAACAGCCCCTGCTTCTCCAATTACCACCGCATAACCCGAGGGCTCCTGCCACGTCTTGGTTTTTGAAGGAGGAAGCTGCCATGTAATCTCGTTGGGGGAATGTTGTATACATCTGTCAGCAAGCACAGGATGGTCTCACTCCTGACAGCCGTGTTTTGTAAGCCTTCAGACAGCAACCCAGAAGTGATCCATTTGTGGGAGAGAAGATCTATCCATCTTGCACTTTAACTACTTCCTCCTTACTTTTTTGATGCCGGGGAACTGGGTTTTCCCTAAGGTGATGCGCTAATTCATTTTGTATTAGCACTAAAATGGAAGTTTCCAAGCCAGTCAGCCAGGGCCAAAGGTAATAAAAAGTGACATGATTTAATTACTTCTGTTACAGTTGTTCAGTAACTAAAGAAGGTGTGACATGAAGCCCTAATTAATTAAGTAAAATTGGCTTCTGGTCAGTAGGCAAGACCAGTGAACTAGCTGGACTAGAATGCAGTATCTGAGCTTCACCCACTCCCACCAGTAGCAATACATTAGTATTACTAACACTTGACACTTTTTGTTGTGATCCTTCTCATTGACATTTTACAAAGGTGTTTTGACTTGCGGTCAAGATTAAAGCTCTGGCAAAATCTTGACACACCTTCACTGTTCTTTGAGTTCGTGACAAGTCAGCTAAATGAGCATTGCCTGGATGGGTAATATAGAGGGGAAAAGGAGAAGGAAGGGGGTTTTTTGTTTGTTTTAAGGGATCCTGAGTCTCTGAGAAGGACAGTGCTGAGAGAGACCAGACAGTTGGAAGCTATAACTAACTTTGTGCATACTGAAAGCAAATACTGTTCTTGTTCCACATATCAAACCAGCAACAAAAACAAAGCAGCCAGACAATAGCACAGAACTGGTATTTCACTACGCCAATATCATAAGTTTTGCTCCAAGAGGAAATATTCAGAATGAACAGCACTTATCACTGCTATAAAAGTCACCTGGAGTTTGTTCGGTTAAACCCATTGACAGTTGCAGCCCAGGACAGTTACACGACAGCAACTGCTCCATCTGAAATCTAATCTCTGCTCTTACACAAGAGGATTATTTCTTTTTTATTTATTTTGGCAAGAATTACCTTAAGGTATAAGGGGGGTGGGGGGAAGATGACCAAAAATTGTGCATGGAATATTATGAACAACAGCTAAAATCCCAACTGGGCTACCTTTCTTCTACCCATATATCAATGACACATCTTTTCCCTGTCCATCCTTTCGTCTAGCTCTTTCCTAAAATCATCCTGATGATTCATTTCTCCCTTCAGCAAATATTCCTCATACTATTCATTTTGCCCTTTACATTTACTATTCAAAGAAATCCACCAGGATCACTCTGCACTGTTATAGCACGATCCCAAGTCAGCACACTTGTGCCTCCAACTGCACTTCCACGGACACAACACCCATGAACTCCGATCCCCAATTTTACTGCTGCCGTGATTAAAAGCAGGAGGCAGCAGAGCGAGATGAAACAAGAACAAAGGACTGTCAGCAAAGAAGCAACTCTCGGGTAGGAGCCCTGCATTAGTTCATACGGTCAGCAGCTTCAGGAAATGCACAGAGTAACCCAAACCCGTGGTAGCTCAGTCTAGAAAAGTAGAAGCTTCTTTCCCTTGTTCCCACACATCTCACAGCTTTCAGAGTCAGCAGAGGAAAATGCTAGAAGGAGAAACAAAAACCCCCACAACACAGTACCCCTTCTCCAGCCAAGGGAATTGGGAGCTCTAGGTTCTAAATGTCTGAGGCTTGGAAGAGTTGCAATATTACCTCACTAGATTAAATAAACTGTCAAGTGTTTAAATGTACAGCACAGATTCCTTGTGCTTTGGACCCCACAGGTGAGACAAAGCAGCAACACCTCTAACTTAGAACAATTGCCTACATTTGAAGCAGCTTTCATAACTGCTAATGAAGTGGAACACACACCTTCAGAGGAGGATTCACCCGACCCCTTGGGCTTGTAGTTAGTGTGAATGTGAATCACGCTCTGGAGCTCACTCCTAGTTCAATACATTTCTAATTTTCCTGTAAATACTACGATCAACAAGATCTGTAAAAGTCTGTGCATGGCTTACTGCACCTTGGAAAAAACCATGAATCGTTCCCATCCCCAAGCATTCCCAGGTGAAGGTGTAAACGCTGCACATTAAAAAGCCTGCAATGCCAGGACTGCTATAACTTGGGGAGCTGTACAAATAACTAATTTTCTTTTAAGGATACAAATTTTAAGAGACAGAGAACTACAAGCGTTTAGGATAACTCTAATCAGAGCAAAAATTCTGCTTTAACCAGAATTAGAAGAGTTGACCAATGGCCCAGATGTGGAAATGGTCCGTTCTGGAAAGCGTTAACGCGCTCCTGTAGGTGTGAGAGCCTGGGACACAGCACACCTCGGGAACACCATGAGAACACAAGTTGCCCAAACCTGCTGCTGCACATGGCTGGAAGCATTCCTGCAGTCACACTCCTGTCCCCATCCTCCCAATCTCTGCTCCTTCTCGCAGGGCTCCTGACACTGCACCACGATTTAGCCCGGGCAGGATGTGCCAGAGAAGCCCGTGCCGAGAGCCCTTCGCTCCCAGCTCAGACCAACAGAAAGCAAGAGGGAGCAAGAAGGGGAAGAGATTAAGAGTTTAACTGAAATGCACATTTCTCTATTACATCGTTTCACACTGGAGAACTACGATGCTTTTTCTTACCCCCCTGTTGCAACAGAGCTTTGGAACAACCTTCCCTCGCGACAGCGGGTGCAGGTTCTAGAGTGAGATTTGGAAGCATTTTACTATTACGCTCCTCATAATTCAAACTCTGTTTTGTGTCTGTCTTTATAGGTCATTGTTGGCCAGATGGAAAATATTAAGGAAAAAGGATTGCAACTAAATCAATCGGCTGTAGTCTGCTGCCAAAAGGCCCCAGGCTAACTACAAGCAGATTTGCAAGCAGGCTCTGCTCCGTTACAATCCGCGATCTGGCACATCCTCTGCCCTGACTAACAGCAGGAGGGCACGGGGCCAGCTGAGAGCGGCTACTGTGCCAAACAGACTGTGCAGGTCTTGCTGCTTGAATGCTCCCACAGAAAAGGAGAATCGATGGGACTCTTTTGTAAACAACTCCTGGTACTTTCTGGCTGCTACTAACTTCAGAACGGGTATAACTTTATCCCGCTACAAAATTAACCCAAGTACACAGCTCAGACTGTTACCAAAATCTACATCTAGAGAAATAAATACCAGTGTTAAAGGGTAACTCTCAAACTTTCAGCTAAGAATAATGATGTATATATACACATATATAGTGGAAAACAAAAACCAAAACATCATTTCTCCAATGCCAAGCAGCATCTAGGAACAACTGAAAAATGGCTGAACAGTAGCCAAATAAAGTATTCATATTAATATTCTTATTTACAAGTAAGAAAGGACTTGGATTGAGCTATTGAAAATTTGACTTTTCGTGTTTATTTCTAATATATATACTTCCCAGGAGATACCTTTTCTTTCACCCCCATAGCTCACGTGTGCTGTTACCAATTAGCAGGTCAAATTTCTCTAGGAAGTTCAGTGGGAAAAAAAAGGTATTTTCCTAATATTAACCAACTAACCCCTTATGCATTCACCATTTTCTTCCAGAAGCCCATGTCAGCAGTACCTGCCCCAACTGGATCAGCTCAGGTATGGCTTAACTGATTGTCCTTAAGCACGTATCAACAGCGGGGTGGGGGGAGCAGACTGGCTGGAGCTCACACTTCCCAGTACTCCATAACAGCAGGATTTAGCTTCCTTTTTGCATCAGGATCAAACCTCAAACTTGATACATGGACATAAAGAATTTCTTTTTCTAGCAGATGGTACCAGAAATACTGATAGAAGCAGTGGGGAACTTCTGTTCCCAACACCATCACCAACCCATCCCATACAGTAAAGCATCAGCAGCAGAGACTGCCCCAGCCCCTGCCCCAGCCCCGAGGCACCGGTGATGGGCAACGGGGCTGGAGCTGTACATGATGGGGCAGAACAAGAACCAAGAAGTAAACACCACATCTCTCAGTTCATTTAAAAACAGTGTAACCAGTGTCCTTCCATTACCTAGAAAGATGTTCCTCTTTCAGAGCATTTGTCATTACAGAAAAATCCACAGTTCAGAACTTGTAACGTCTTCTGTCTTTTGTAAATCTTTTTCCTATTGCATTCAGTATTCAAATTTTAATTCATTTATACGGACAACATCAGATAATTTGCAGCTATGACTAGACGATGGAGCACAAATCAGTAATATTTTGGAAATACACACAACAGTGAAACAAAAAGGGTAAAAAGGTGTGGAAAAAGAAAAAAATCCCTTTTCATGATGGATTAATTTTGCTCCTATGAAGTATTGCATAAATAGAACTTAATACAGTAAGCATACTGTAGTATATTCAAGCCTAAAGATATGAAACCTTACTCCAGCCCTGTCCGTTTCTGCTGAGCGATACACGGAGCTCATCATTTCAGCATCTGGGATCAGGAGGTGAGCGAATTAGCAAGGTCCTACCACATTTAAGTTTCAACAAAAATATTTAAACCAATGCAACCATGGTTCAAAACTTTGAGCTCAGCTGGCAAAGCCTTTAACAGACCTACTGACACCACCACAAAAACTCCAAAGCTTCTCATTCAGTGTCCTTTAATATATTCCCTATTGACTTGTTATTTATCAACTACATCGAGTTGAAAATAAGAATTCATTATTTATGAGTTCAGTGGAATCGACTCCTTTCAGTGTTGGCCTTAAAACTCAAAGCATCAAAATGCATTTCTATTGCTACAACTATGATGCTGTGTACAATTTCAAAGGAAAAAAAAAAAGAGGAAATACCTTACACACTTTTCACATATTAATAAAACAGAAAATACAAAGCTCACATAGAATCAACTGGATCCTTTAAGACATCTCTTGGTTTGTGACACTGCTTTAGACAGATATTTATATATGAAAAAATGTTAAAACTTTTTATATTTTTCCACAGACACACAGATGAACACACATTCACCATATTGACCACGAATAAGCACGAACATTATTGGCCATGTCAGTAAGGGGACCAAGAAAAACTAGGAATAAACTTTAATAGAAGCTTCCTAATGATGGGACAGAAAAATGTACTGTCACATGCTTTTAATATTTTAAGACTATTTTATAAGTGTATTTCATTAAGTCTTGCAGAGACCATAGTTTCAGAAAGCTAGTATAATTTGAGGGACACTTCAAAATTTATTTAAAGATATTTGAGCAAGATGAGATATGAAGAGAACCCGACAGGCTTTCTGAACTAAGTTTCTAGAGTCTAAATGAAGTTTAATGGCAGAGGTGAAAATAGAAGACAAGGAATGAGCAGATGTGATACAAAATTTTATTCCTCTTTTCCTGGAACAGTATTTTTAAATAGCTCATCTCTATCTTGTAAAACTTGTAAGGACAATAAATAAAAACCACAGGAAGTTTGGAAAAACTCTACTGGAAACAGTGTATCAGAAAGAAGAAACACAAAGCAGATAGATAAATTTAATTGATGTCAAGCTCCCTTTTCACTAGGTTCATCACTTTTCCATATATATTCTGACAAGCAACTGAAAATAAAAGCCAGTGTCTGTTTAAGCAAATCAGCAGGGGTAAAAACCCTAAACTTTTAAGATGTAAACTGTTTTATAAACATGTCAAGTTAAAGCAAAATGCCTGCAACAACAGGAGCCCCCTTCCAACCCCGCACACTGCATTCAGGGCCTTCTCACATTTTCTAAGGCACTTTAGATCAATTTCCTGTCATAGGCAGCAGAGGAAGTCGAACTGTTTTGCTACAGCTAAAGCTTGCAAGAAACTCCAATTTCTGTGAAAGAAGGTCGGGCTCTGGCTCGGAGCCTCGATGCCCTCTCGGCTTCTCTCTGCAAGGTCCGTGCAAAGGAACTGAGAAACAAGAAACGTTTCCATCTTCAGCTCTCCCTTACACCCAGAGCACGTGTTGGTAAAAATATAATAAAATAAAATAAAAAAATCTATGAGGGCAGCAGAAAGAAGCTCAATAACAACATTTTTATTAGGTACAATTTTGTTGCACTTTTGAATCAGAGAGATCCAATTTCTCATGATTTATACATGTATTTTTTTGTGGCCTTTGCCAATGTCTAACAGAACCAGTTTGCTATTTTCTTTCATCTCCAAAGCGCTTTAAGAAGTAGAGGGATTCCAGGGTCGATACACCACAAGGACCAGACAGACTTCCAAGAGTCTTCCATACAATTTCCAGCCATTACCAAACATCTGTCTGGAAGGCTTGAAGTATCATATAAATACAGATGGAAGCAAAACATTGATTTTGCTTGTTAACATTTTATTCAACATACAACTAAGTAAATCCTCATAAAATAAAGTTTGGACTTTTTTTCTATTATTTAATTAGACACTAATATTTTTCTGTGTCCATGCAGAAGCCTAACAGCAAAAAGGGGAAGGGAAGAAATTAGGCTAAAGAGATACAGACTTCCTATTAATTTACTATTTATCTATGCAAAGGAAAAATGCAAAGCATGAAGAAGCTGTAAATCAGGTAAGATTTTTTAGTTAACAAGAAGAATTCTAAAGCTCAGCCTTCCCATATATCAGACTACTACTAAATACATTAAATTATTTGTTGTTACCGTGATAGTCTGTATACTCCACAGAAGAAAGTTCCCATTAGCACTAGTTCAAAGTGTGCATTATAAATCTGTGTTTTTTTAATGTTCCAAACTTTCATCCAGATCAAGTGAGAATAGGACATTTCTTCCTTATTCATCTGCAAATGCTCCTTCACAAACAGCAGCCACTGAACGCTTTAGAACCACAACAAAAAATATATATCAATCATTCTAATGAAAGTTTTTAATAATTTCCATAGGGTTGTTAAAGAATTTCTGTAGGCTCAAGCTTTTACTGAGCTGAGTTACTCCAACTTGACTCTCTGCCATGACCAGACCTCTCCCTGGTACCCGCAGGAAGGAGCAAAGTCAGCTCTGGCCACGGGGGTGGAATCCAGGGACACAAATTATTGCAGCTGATGCAGAATTGGTTCAGTGGGAAGCCCAGCTCTCCGAGGCTACAGAAACCAGTGCAAGAATTCAAAGAAGATGATAAAAGACTAAGGAAAGGGTAAGAATCTGATGCCTTCAGTGGAAGAGGAGGCTCCAGGGGGGAGGCAGCTCCCAGTTTGCTCCCCCACACTCCTTCCCATCCCTGCCCAGGGCTGCACTGCCCGCAGGAGAAGGATCTCTCTGCATCTACTACGTCCTCCTTTAAAGGAAAACCCCATGGAAGATATTCCAAAAGACCTACCAGCCTTACACAGCGGGCACTTTCACAAAACCAAACCTCTGAAAAACACCTGAATCAAAATTGTGATATTTGGGTGTTTTAACAGTGCAGGTTGTTCAAAGGACATTGAATCAGTGGGACTTGACCCCACAGCAGAGAAATGGCAATTAATTCATCGGGATTCACTGGCAATCAATTTGAGATGTTGTACCTCTGCACTATCCACCTGCTCAGTGACTCTTCACGAAGATTACTTTGTTTGCCATACTATTTTTTAGCTTAAAATGAACCAAAAAATTGTACTCTCCTTCCCACGTCCCATTTTGTACCTATTCTTATGGCCAGAGCAGCAACAAAACCTACTGATGCCATGGAACATCCTACCACAAAAGTACAATTTAAGTCGTGTGAGCCTTTGTTCAGGCCAAATAACGAATCCTACCACAGAATCAGCTGAAGACACACAAAACCCATTCAGTGGAAAAACTTGTAAAGAAGCAAGTGCACAAGAAGGAGGTTTCGTAAACTTCACCCTTTCCTAATGTATATTACTATACAGCCACACTTCAAATAAAAAAAGTAAACGTTCTAAAATCAAAATGTCTTTCCTCCCCTCCCTCCCCCCCAAGTGTAAATATTTTTTCTGTGGCTTTTGGCCAAATCAGTGAACAGGGAAAATTCTAGAAGACAAAAGGACAATTATTTTAAAACAAAACCTCCCCACAAATATTCAGTTTTCTCCCCCAAAATAACAGAAAGATTTGTGGAACTATAAGCAGCGTTCAGGGTTTGGTTTTTTTTTCCCCCTCCGCATCAGAAGGTGTCACAGGAGAAGTGTGCTACATTTGGGAGGTGCACACACAAACAGTGGTGCACAGGCCCTTAAAGCTGTTTGTCCCCTATGCATCAATGCCCTGCCAGTTGGCAAGCCTGAGCCAGGAAGCTGTCAATTCCAATCAAGTTTAGGCGATGCAGTCCTATTAAAGAAGTCTTG
The DNA here is from genome assembly GCF_001431845.1 of Calidris pugnax. Classification (NCBI taxonomy): domain Eukaryota; kingdom Metazoa; phylum Chordata; class Aves; order Charadriiformes; family Scolopacidae; genus Calidris; species Calidris pugnax. Next base: position 5,491,363 of record NW_015090846.1, read on the forward strand.
CTGGTTAAGGGGCGTCCACTGTTTCCAAAGCATGGGAAAAAAAAAAAAAAAAAAAAAAAAAAAAAAAAAAGAAAAGGCTGAGGATGGGTAAAATGTGGGTGGTGAATCATCTTGTCAGGGGAAAAAAAAAAAAAAAAAAAAAGAAAAAAAAAAGGAAAAAAAAGGGCTCTGCTTTCCTTAGATTTGAGCTGGCAACTTTCACTGACTAGAGTTTTCAAGGAGCTATGAATGAGCTTAACAAAGGAGTTCTGTGGCTAGTTTCTGGCTGAAATCCATGTCAACAGTTTTTAAGGTCACAGGTCACACTAACTAACATTTATTCCCAGCAGACCCTGCTCTAAACACAAGCTGTAAGTAGTACAAATTTGGAATTTTTCTGTAATCCCTTGAGATATTCCTGATCCTTCCACATGTTTCTGCTCAATTAAAAACAATTCTCACTTTGCACCACAAGAGAGGCCCCTGCTCAGAAATCTTATTCTATCCTAAGAATAAATGGACAAAGACTGCAATCAAAGGAAAGGAAAGGGGGGAGGAGAGGAACTCACAACAAATCACACCAAAAACCTCAAATAACTCCATACAGAATCACATTCAGTTAGTTACATTTTCTGCCATCTGTCACAAACTATTATAGATTCATTTCTTTTTATCTTAGAAAAAGAGTGGTGCAGAGCTTAGCTATTTTGGCCGAGAGGGATTTCCACACAAATGTTTCTGCATTTCACTTCAGAAGAACGATTTTCATTTTGGGTACAAAAGCTGAATACCCACTGAAAACTTCAAATTAAGTAAAATTGAAATCAGAGTTGCACATGGTTTTAGCACCTTTTTAAATCAGCAACTTTGCCCAATAAGTTGGCGAACCAAAGCAAAACTACAAAAAGTTTTTGGGGTTTTGGTTTTTTTGTTTGTTTTGGTTTTTTTTTTTACTTTAACAAAACTTGGAATAAGAAAAAAGTCTTAGACATATTATTACTGCTCCTTCAGGCAGTTTGAAATAGGTGCTATAGCTCACGGCTTAATAGATAGAACAGAAATTCTACTAGTTAATCACAAAAAAATATGCAAGGTACCTATTAGACGGTTAGAGGAATGAGAGTTCTTGTCCACCAAGTCTAATTACTTCAACTGACTAAATAAACATGAATCTCTGGCCCTGGGGGCGACCCACCCTGCCCAGTGCCACACGCTCCCCCAGTGCTGGCAGAGCAGCGACTGCCACCACCTCCTTCACCTTCTCTTCTTTGGAAGTTCTCACTGTTATTGCTGCAACCCTTTTCAACAGGAGGGGAAAAACCTGCCCATCGGCAGCTTCTGAGGGATAAACCATTGTGTACACTCTGTCAGCATTCACCTAACCTACCCAAAGCTGTTGTAAAAATATCTGGAAAAAAGAAATTTTGCAAGTTAAATACAGTATTAAATTGACCAAAATCACATTTGTGGAGAAACTACAGAGAACAAGGCACCATATTTATCTGCTGGGATGGACACAGGCACTGCCTTCTGATCCCCATGGCTTTGGGGGGTTTGGCTTCTACTGAACTGGAGAACTGTAACGGGCATTCGGTCCGGCTTTGTAACTTGAGAACTAGTAAATCATAGCATTTCACCAGGTTGGTGACATCCTAGAAGATATATTAAAATATAACAAATATATAAAATAATTTACAGATTTTAATGCTCTATCATACACCAATAATCCAGACCAGATTAAGAATTCAGTGGTTTACACAATCTGCTAAATTTCTTCAAAGACATGAATCCCAGTTCTATTAGAATTGCCCTGTTGTACTGTAGAAGTGCTGGGGTTTGGAGGTGGTTTCTGGTCTTTTTTTTTTAAGGATATTTTTATTTCAGAGTGTTTTCATTCAATTTTTCACATTACTGGCCTCAGAATCTTAACTCAAAAATAAGGGACCATGAAGCAAATTAAGTAAGAGCAAGAACATAACTTCTAAACCATTCTGCTAAATGGTTTGCGAGAGCACAACCATTACACTTGGCCTTATACTGACTTCAGACAAAAGTTCAGTTAAATCAATACAAAAATATTATTTCTCAGTTAAACTACTGAATTCATTTTTTTAACTCAAATCTAGATTCCCACAAGAGAAATGCATGTTTAATGCCAGGGTCAACTTGGTGAACATGCCTGTGAGTTTTTTGTCTATATCAAAGAAAAAAAAATAGCATTATTCAACTCACCGTTTTATTACGTTCCGTAACCTGAAATCATTACACAGTTCATACGTTTAAATAGGTTACCATACACTCAACATTGCCATTATTTTTTATTTAAATAGTTAGAATATAAAATAAACAGACGTTTGAAGAAATGACTGAATCCTATGGGTTTATAACCTGAAGAATTTCTCAACCATCAGTAACTGGGTCCTCACATTGAATTCTGGAAATATTTCAGAAGATAATTTTTTTTTTTTAAATAAACTTGTTAGTTCCATTATATAAACATTCTGCAATAAGAATATCAAAAACAGTATTCAGACTCAGTTAACAACATTTTTTACATTCCTAAAGCAGAACTTTTTCTTCCTTTATGATTGCACAGAAAGATGAAGCTGTCAAGAGCCTGAGATTCAACAACGTCTAAAAGTCAGGACAAATAACTCATCTACAGTAAGAACTGATATTCACTCTTAAATAATGTTTTCATGCAAGATCCTCGTATATTTCTCCAATGGGAGGGGAAAAAAAAAAAAAAAAAAAAAAAAAAAAAAAAAAAAAAAAAAAAAAAAAGGAATTTCATGTTTCAGTATCTCTGTAGAATTTAGAATTTCAGACGGTCAGCAGTCTCTTCATAGCTGGATGTACCCTGTCTTCACCTCCTTCCCCACCTTACCACAAGTGGAAGTATCACACTTGCAGGAATTTCAGGGATGAGGTTTTTAACTCTGTTCCGTATGAGCAGACGGTCCAGAAGTGTTTGTCCCCTTCAGCTCTGAGAAACCAGATTGTAAAATAAAACACTCTGCTCCTTTCAGTACACTTCTCGATACTAATCCAAACTGGTTTACGCGTTACTTTCCCATCAAAAAATGCTGAAATCCATCAATTCCTGCACTTCAGAAGAATTCTAGATCACAGGAGTTTGCCAAAGAGGCAACTAAATACAGCTGAGCCCCTGAACAGTGTCCGTAACGTAACCAGCAAAGCGGCTACTGGAGAATTTAGTGCAGCTGGAGCTGCAAGAAATCTGGAAAGATGAATAAGCTAGTAAGGAGTTCTAACATCAAAATAGTGAGGAAGTGAAATCTAAGGGCTCAGCATACAAAATTCTTAAGAATCAGAAAGCATCTATATGCTTTAAGAATGTACAAAAGCAGAAAGATAAATTTATACTGTTAATTTATTCCTTATCACTGAGATTGTATCAGTAGATTAGTATGTTTACATCATCTTTCAGTACACTGCAATTAGCAGAAAATAGTGATCAAGCACAAATTCTGAGCCTCTGACACCTTCCAGACCTTCTTGCCCCAGTGAAAGATCATTACCTTAGAAAAAACGAGAAACAAGAGTATACAAATTCCAGACCAAAACCAGGGGAGGTGTCTGATGAAGGAGAAGAAGCTGATGTCCCAGAGGAGTGCACAGCAGCAGCCTGGGAGTCTCTCTACTAAATTCCAAACTACCTATATTGTTCACCTTCAAAAGCTCATGCCAAATCCAATGCGAAGTTAGATTTAAGCAAACATCTAGAAACAAACAAACAAAAAGTATCCAGCTGCTTAATGCATATCCAATAGGATTTATTTTATTTCAACTAAAATCCTGACTTCCTTAAATGAAGTCTTAGAACAGAAAAAAAATCTTTGGGCATGGAAATTTTTCTAGGATATTAAAATTACCAAATTAGAACTCAGATGACTGGGACATTAGCGCTCAACTTACTACACATTCATCATTCGGAAAAGAAAATAATTAAAAAGCATATTTTAAGTTCTGTAACATATTGCACAGAAGAAGGTAATCTAGAATTCCATGGTACCGAGGAGATTTTGATGTGTGGTGCATGAGCTTGTGGGGTTTTTTTAAATGCACTTCACTGTTTAGAACCTCAAAAAAACCCCACCAGACCATCTGTGACACTTGTTTTGTGCTTTTGTCCGCCCTCTGCTGTCTGAAATGCAGAAAGTAGTCATCTGTGCTACAGAGCACTCCACAACTCTGTACACACCATATTTGATCACTGTAGTTTCATGATTAGCTAGAAATCAAGTGAAGAAAAAAGGAGACGGAATGAGAGAGACAGACTCGGTGATTCTACACGAAAAGAAAATCACAGAACACCTAGAAGATGGAGTCTTTAAACTTAATCAAAGCTTTCCATAAATCTGTGTGATGCTATCCACACCAGGAACAAAACTATCTTAAACATGGATTTCTAAATAGTTCTGGTTAAAATAGCCAAGAGAATGGAACTGCCTTTCTGCTGGCTGCAGGAGCTACAACATGCAGGTAACGTTACTGCTACCGAACTCCAAGAAGTGCCTCACTACTGTGCATCCACCTGAAAAAGTCTCTGGGTCACTTTAAAACTCCAAGTCCAGATGTGGACCTCTGGCCTTCCGAGGACTGTCTTGGCTTCAAACTGCGCTTCCAGACCTCGGCAGAAGTTTTTAAAGCTCCAGCTGAGTGAAACAAATTTCCTTTTTCTCCTGTTCCTCTTCAATAATGAATCTAAACGTGATCATTTTCCACCACCAAACCATTTCACCGTGGCCAGACCCATAAAAATCTCTGACTGATAAACATGTGAAAATAATCTCTAATAAGAAACAATATAACTTAATTCTTATGTTATCGCTGATCATAGCAGGGTACACTTGGAGCTTGCTGCCATCCAACCTGGAATTTAAAAACAAATAAACAAGCATTCTTTTCATCCTCATTTGCTTTTTCAGATCAGCATGCTTTGACCCATCTATTTTCCATGCAGCACCCTTTAATTCATAAAGGACATCAAGAAGATTCACATCTGCAACGGGTGCTGCAGTCCTGGGAACGGAGCAAGTGAATCCATGTCATGCTGATTTAAATTCTTTATTGTCCTCTAAAACTTACATTCACTTGCATTAATGATGACATTTCACTGTCTCATTAGCTCAAGAGAAAGAAGCAACAGGAATGAAGCTGAGTCCCAATTCATCCACTGCTGTAACTGCACGGAAATTCTTTCCTTTTTTTTTTTTTTTGGTTATGAGCTGAAGCAGAAGGCATTTAACTACAACAGAACTCCTCCATTTCTTCCTGGCATTCACTCAACATAAGGGAGCTGACAGCAAAGAACTCTTATCCAGGAGAGATCAAGAAGGGACTCATACTACCCCTCATTCAGATTTTCTTTTCAAACCATGTTTCCCTTTTCATTTGTCATTAATCAGCAAAAGTTACTTTACTTTACACGGGAGGGACTCAGCACCCCCAGCGCAGGGGCAGAGCCAGGGAAATACCCTCCCGTCCTCAGCACGGCCCCTGCACTGCATCGCCAGAGCCAAGAGGAGCTGAAATGGCTACTAGAGAAAGGAAAGACTGAAGGAAGGTACTGAGAAACACCTGTCACCCTGCCTTCCGCACAATTAAATTTGTAATTTTGGTAGATTTCACAGTAATTTCTTCAATGAAGGCCTAGTCAGCAGATCACTGCAGTCAGTGTAGCGCTGGAGTACAAGGCAACAAACGTTTGCTATGCATACATCAATCCAAAATGCACCCCGTGGCACTGCTGCATGCAAGCCAGTGAGGTGAGAAGTGTCCTTGTTCTTGAGAGGCACTCTTATAATCTGTAGTTATCCCCGAAATTCTCCAGAGGGTCACATTCCATAACAAATGTACAGAAGGTGCCGTTCCGTCACGTGCAACACACCGTGCTCCCGGGATGAAGACAGGTTCTTCTTGTTCTTACACTGCAGTCTCTCATGGGAAAAGCAAACCAGAGGTGACAGACAGATGTCTACAACTGCTCATAGATGAAACTGTCCTCACTTGTGACTGTTCAGCCACCTGCCAGGCTGTTCATGCAGGTAACTCTCAGCTGGCTTTACCTGGGCCATTGCTCCAAAACTTCCCATTTCTCACAAACGTAGAAAAAGCAGAAAGCTGAAGACAGATCATCGTTAAATTTGTTTAGAACAAGACAGGCTGGATGCCGTGTGGAGATCTTCAATCCACAGAAGTTCTTAGTTGAAATAATATATTGGTAGATATTAAAACTGATTTTACTTGTGTCACTTCTTGCAGCAAATGTAAATAGAAAATTGCAGACTGTAGTCCGACATGTCTGTGTAAGGTCATCAAAAACTACTCTGGTAGAGCCTCTTTGCTCATTTTATGTGAAACACATTGTCTCCATCTTCCACTAATAGTCTTTATTAAAACAAACTCCACAAAACCCTCAATAGGACAGAGTAAAGCTCATACACACAAACTTTTAGGATGTGGAGAGCACCAGTGACATTCTCTCAGTTACCAACAGATGCTTTGTTAATAAAACTTGCATATACAAATGTCCACAAAATGTCCTAACAAGATCAGTTGTGACAGCTACAGATAACAGCTGCCATCATGCTATGTCATATCAAATTACTGCACAGACACATTGTTAAGAACGTTGACTACAAACAAATACAGTTATCTCCGGAGGAACTCCAAGTGCAAGATATTTTGCCTCACTTCTGCAGAAGAGCAGTGACTTCGAGGACCAGATAGGAAAATAATTTTGAACAGCAGGAAATTATAATTGCAGGGTGACACAGCAAAGTCAAACACTGCTTGCTGGAGTCAGCCAGAAGCCAAAGCACAGACCTACCTTAAGATACAGAAGCAGCTCTTGGCCCCAGAAGATAAGCGACAGAATCCAAACCTCTGTTTGCTGTCAATGTCTGTAAGCACAAATGTAAAGTTCTGCCCAACTTGGTTGACTGCATGGCTGAAAATAAAGAGAGCAAAGAGAAAAAAAATTAATGCTGAGCTAACTCTGTGTCAAAAGTATCTAGTTTAAGTCATTGAACCTGTACCATTTCCTCTTTCAGCAGGGCTTTTTTGAGAAATTGACTTTAGAGTGTACAACCTCTAGAAACTTAAATATGCCAGTTGCTTGGCGAGGGAGGAAGGTTTTTGGTTGGGTTTGGGTTTTTTTTTTTCAATTTATTAAGTGTGGGAGGATACTAAAAATGTGTTTATCTTTAAATGAAAATGGTCACGACTCTCAACCGTCTCCAATGCAGCACACACCGTGCAAACCAAACCCGTGTCCTCTCACATAACCCAAAACATTTATTACTCTTCAATTGAGAATTGGTTTACTCCAAGAGCAAGACAATGGTTAATAACGTGCTATGCTTCTTCAACGCTTGGATATTGACTTGTAGAAGTTTTATTATCCATCTACCCATTTTGCATGCATGCCAGATCCATCATTCCAAAACGCTGAGCATGGCAGGTGACTCTCCTTTAGCAGCCAGGCCATCGCTTAAAAGACAGACTAGAACAGTTGCAAAGGAAGAAAAGATAAACGAGAATCAAAAGGACACTGTGCTAAAGCCAGACATGACTATAAAAATAACTGTGTAGGACTTTTTAATGATTTTTCAAAATTAAGAGTCATTTGCCTCATCTGTAAGGTCTTAGCAGCTTTTCAAGAATAGCACAAGTGAGCTAATAGCATTTTTAGACGTTGGCCCCACTCACATCTGAGCAGAAAAACCAGTAGTGTAGTTTCGCTACAGGAAAATCTGCCCAAATTGGAAAACCACAATTTTAGAAAACAAAACAAAAAACCACAACCAAGAACAACTACCACCACAACAACAAAAACCAAAACCACAAGCATCACAAAAAACAAGAACCAAATCACCCACACAAACAAAACCCCTGAACTCCAGCATTTAAAATTTCATGTCTTTAAAAAAAATCTATAATTTACGTCTGTATTTCACCAGTAATAGGTGCTGCTTGAAGTAATAAGATAAGATCAAAATAAGATGCTTTACATTTAAAGCAGGGCATTTTCTAATGCTATTTATTAACAAAATTAAAGACATTCTTGAGATATTACCACATTTGTCTGAAGTTAATCAAATGCACAGTGATGGCAGATTCCATAGAAACCAAGCTCAATTCACCTCCCAGTTTGTAGAGAAATAGTTTTACTGTTTAACAGAAATTTTGACATTTAGTGGTGAAGCTGGGACTAATAAAGTTATTAGAGGACTTTTCATTCCAATTTTAGATCTATTTGAGTCCTCATAGTGATATGAAATTAACACTTATTTCAGGTTATGTTCTAGTTTATTTTAGGTTTGCTGAGAACTTAGAACACTGACGTGTATTTTTGCAACAACAAACCCCATTAAATTCAAGGCCATTTAAGTGACAGTCACACGCCTGAGAAGTGAGCAAGTATTCTCTTCTGTGATGCCATATACAGTGCAATAAACAACTTATGGGGGAGATTATATGCTCAGTGCCTAGAGAGGAAAGAAAAAAAAAAAAAAGACTTTCAGAAATAAAAGTTGGATCCAGATTCTGAAGATGTCACTGTCCAGCTTAGGAAGAAGAATCCTTCAGTGGATTCCAAACAGGGAAGGAAAAACATGCAGTGATGAAGACAAAAAAAGTGCTCCAAATTCACAGATAAACGACAGATATTTAAAAGCATTTCAGTAGTGTGAGACTTAAGAGAGCCTAAGTACTATCATCCGACCAAATTCTAAATGTCAACAGAGCAACCACTTCCATGAAGTGCCCTGAGCTGCCAGGGGATACCAAAAATCCCTTACTGGTGGGGTGTTGTATCTGTAAAGCTTGGATGTAATGTTACTATGGTGATTTTAGTATGGTGTTTTAAAAGGGGATTATATGCTTAATTTTAACAAGGTTGAGGGAAGAGCATGTGTGAGAAATATCATTCTAGCTGACAATTAAAATTATGGAACAGGAGGAAAAAAACCTACACTTCATTTGCAGCAGGGAGAAGCTTGTTTATTAAACAATTGTGACAAGTTGATAAGCTCCTCCAAAGCAAACCTAAAGATTCCTGCATTTCTGTGATCTGCAGAAGTTAAATGTTTCTGATAGGTCTTGCTCAAGTTTCAGTTGTCAGTTCTTCACACAGAAGGTTAAAATTCCCAACATAAAAGGGCTTTTCCTAAGATCTTAATAGCAATACTTAAGATTCTTAGCTCTATTTTCAAACGGGAAGGTCTACTTAGAGCCTAACAAGCTGGAAGCACCATAAATCTCATCTCTAAATGGGCAGAGAGAAGTCAGGGTTGGAGACAGGCAGAGAGAGGAGGAGTGACTTGTTAAAAATCCCCTTTCACTGGCTGTATCTGACTGAAACAAATAAATCATGGCATGAAATTTGACTGAGTGGGTTTTCACTCCTGCAGGTGGAGAACAGCCTCTGCCTTGATCCTGCAACCATAACAGCAGAAAACTCATGGGCCACGGCCAAAAGGAAGGGACAACTAGTCCCTGGTGATTTTTGACCACTGCCAACGATATATATAAAAAGAATCAATATAAAAAGAATTTGGAGTCTGTGTCAATGAGTGCCAAAACCTTCAGCACAGAGAGCAATCAGATACGCAGAAGATCTTGGTTTTACCCTGTCACCATTTGAGGTTGGGTTCTGGCAGAGGCCACAGTCCATCGTCAGCTTTTGCCACCTGCTTTATAAAACAGGCAGCCTTGGCAGAGACACACACATGGGGATGGCTTATGTCCTTCCTCAGCACTTGTTAAAGAAATACCACTGTTTAACGTCTAAGTCAGAAGAGGAATTCCCAAGCACAGTTCAAAGCTAAGTCAAATTGACATCACAGAGGACTACAACAGCTCTACATGTCTACATCTATGCACACACCTCTGCACGTGTGCCTGTGCATTTTTACATGCAGAAGAGGTGTGGCACACAGATCTGCTCCAGCTGCTACATCCTTCACTTGGGACATCATCTACTTTCTGGAGTATTGAAAGTCCATTCTTAGTTTTAAATTAAGTATGCTATGGGTTACAATCTCTCCTTTATGTATAGAATAGTTGGCTTACAGTCTTTTCAGTGACAGTCTGTGATATTCAGTCAAACAAGTGAATCCAGAAATGGGAATCACTTTTCATTATGTTCTCATTTGCACCCCATATGGGTTTTCAATGTTCTTATCTCTCAAAATGTTATATCGCTGGGGAAAAACAAAAAACAACAAAACAAACAAACCCCTTAGGTACAATAAATCTACACATAGTAAGCATAAATATTTCTAGTAGAAACACATACATGAGAAAAATAAATATAAGTACTTCTCTGCTCCCTCCCATTAAGAAAGGAAAAAGATGATCAGAAAAAGTGATTACAAATTATAAGAAGTATTTGTGGCTTTTAAAGGTCACCTGAGTCAACAAGCCCTGCTTAAGTAGCTCATGTTGACAGCCCAGGATATTTAAATTCTCTTTTTATGTTCAAATCGGGTACAGCAGAGGCCCTGGTACTGATAGCTGTCTCCAGCAGTGCCTCACCAGCGTCTCTCAACCCTGATCTGCAGGAACCACCTGGAGGGTTGAAAGACCGTATCGGCCCCGTGATCCATTCAAGCTTCCAGCCCCCTCCAGCCCCACATCACCACATCGAGCACAAAGCGGAGCAATGGTTTTATTATGTAGACTCCCATCTCCAGAGAAGCACAGTAAGATTCCATCTCCATTCACAGAAACTAGTGAGCAGTATTTCAAGCTAGCTCAGACACACCAGCTGGCTTATGGGCGAGGGAAAAAGTGAAAAGAAAATTTTTTAAACTCAACAATGGCTTAAACAAGAAGTGGTATTAGAAATGGATGTTGATTTATAAAGAAAATCAATTTCTACTGTAAATATCACAGATCTCACTGAAATAAGAAAAATATTTATAGCAGTTTAATCACAGTTAAGGTCAATTTCATCAATCAAAGCCATTCAGTGAGTTGGCTGCCCAGGACAAGAGCTGCCAGCCAATTAAAGGATTCTCGGAGATGACATGAGCAGTGGTGCATCCTTTCAAAATCTCAATGCTTTTTCTTTTCATAAACCCACCAAAAATAACTCATAGTAAAAGCAAAATGAAAAAAGTTCTGCACCTTTTTAAATTACAAGAATTAAATATACTCAGTTCCTGTCAAATCCATTATAACTTACTTTATAATTATTCCCCCACAAATTAGAAGCCACATTAAGTAGCCGCCAAGTAAAGCTAGAGCATTCCAAAAAGAACAAGAGGTCTTTAAATGTAAAGCATTTCATTCATTACTCTGCCCAAATTTTGGCAATTAATAAATAAAATACATCGGCACACAAAGCTTTGATATTAATACACATATTTGACAACCATTGCCCAAGCATTTCCACATCCAAGCGTTACATAGAAGTCAAACAAAACGCACTCTTTCTGCTGCCACTGAACAGCTCCAACTTTTAAAACTTTTTTTTTTTTTGATGGTGCCCATAAAATCCCCGGGAAAAAGTGATTCTAAGACTATAATTTGCACTTGGGTGCTTTAAATCACAGCCAAGCAGACAGAACATTAAGAATGGTATGGTTTTTATTTTCTACAGTGGTTTTATTGACAAGCTTATTTTCTTGTAAAGTTTGAAAAGCTAACACTACCTGTCCACATAGAAGGGGAAACAAAACTTGGTCAGAGTCTGTAGAACTTCCTGTGGAGAGAAAAAGAGATAATTTATACATCTATTGGGACCAATAAATCTAATATTAACCACATCACACAATTTCACAACTTTGCCCCGAAGAAATAAGAGACAGATGAAGAAATATGGGCTTTATCAATTACATGGAAGGAGTACCAGGCAGTCAATCATGTGAAATAATAAACATGATCAAACTTCATTAAAAATGAAAAATTAATCAAGATTCACACATGGGCAGGCAGCAGGAGCCATCCAGCAATTCTCCACAGAGTAGGAGGAGGTTGGGTTGTTGAGTGTTAACACCTCTCCAGGGACAATCTCTGCCCTGACCATATGGATCAGAGTGAATAACACCAAACCACATGGGCCTGGCCTGGCAGGACCATTTCTGCTGGCACAGCTTCTGCCGGTTACCTAGGAACAGGGGCTGGGGGATTAGAGAATCCTTCCTAACATCAGCAAGATAAATAACAAAAGATAAAGCCAATAGGTCTCAGAGCAGGAATGTTTAACATTGCCTACTGTTATTAGAAGGAAAAGCTGAGTGTTAAAAGACTGATTAAAATAACATGCATTAAAACTAACACAAATTGTTTAACTTACAAAAAATTTTCTAAATGTTGTAAAATCGCAACAGAGACAAACTTTTAAGTATAGGCTTTGCATAATTTCACATAAAAAACATGCATATGAAAACCAAAAACATGATCAGCAGAGAAATTAATCATTTTCAATTTTACAACTTTAAACAAATACAATCATTAAAGAAGCAAGAACAGAAGCGTATTAGTTCCAAAATAGTTCTGTTCGTAGACAAAAGTAATCATTTACATTATATTGTTTATAATATTCAAAATTTTGATTCTATAATCCCCAACCCACCATAAAAGATCTCCCCAGTTTGCAGCCCTTTATACCAGCTCATTCCTTGTTCATTCTCCTTCACACTTGAATATTCCAGGACCTGAATGAAATGTGAGCCATATTTCTGCTCTCGGCTGAAACAAGATAACCCTGACTAAACGACAAACCCTCTGATAAATTCAACACTTTTCTGACCAATAGCAATAAATTATCATCAATAACTAAGTTGATGCTTCCCGCTTCATTTATTTCTAAAAGCAATGCCATCATTCAACAAATAAACTCCATCAATCTAATAACCTATTCAATGAAGCAGAAAACATATTGACTCCCTCGCAAGAGCATGTTCCTCCTCCATAATTCAAACAAGCACATCCCACCCTTAGCAATGGTTTCAGGCTCAACTGCTCATAGACTCTTCTTTGGAGGTTTCTTGACAACTAAAACGTGGCAAGTTCTTAAGATTTCAGGCAGAAACAGATATGGAAGCTTTGACTTTTTGACAGTTTATTGATAGATTATTTAACAACCGCCTGTTTTTAAAGAACAAAAAAGGCTCTGGTGAAGAACACCACGTAACGCAAAGGAGGATCCTCCTTGCAGTTTCAGCAGGGAACTCAGACAGGAGCGACACAGGTTTCAAACTAAACTCTGCAGAAATACATGTTTTGATACAAAATAATGCCTTGATAGCAAAGGCCTCATTAACGTGACCGGGTCCACCCTTGTGCAGAATCTCACCGACGTGCACAAGGCCGCAGTGTCTGCTGCACAGCTCCCATTGCTGCCGCACAGAAACTACAGCGCGACAAATATGAACTATCACACAGTTCTTCTTTACCCACAGTTGAAATCTCAATGCTTAAAATGCTTAAAAAAAGCAAACACCACCACCACAACAGGATTTTAAAAGAATCAAAAGTATAATCACAGAAGAGTAAAGTGCTTATATTTTTATTTGCCTTATCAACATAAATTGTCCTCAAAATAATGACTGCACGTCTATTTTTTAGAAAAAGAAGGCAGTGTTAACAGATAACACGTCATCAGTCACCTCAAAATGGCAGAATATATTCTCTCCTTTGTTTTGATGATTTAAATAATTACTGTAACTGCAAGTAAAAACATTCACATCATAAAACACTTTAGCATCTCATCAGCATTGTGTTATTATAGGATAATAGTGTATTACTCAGAACTCGCTTTGCACTTCTTTCTTGATATTTATAGCTTCCTAAACACAGAAAATGAAATTTTCACTTAAGGAGGCAATATATTGAATTGTACCACTAGACACTACCTTGTCTTTTAGAGAAAGATTTTACTGTGATATTATCATGTGGCTTTTATAATGTTATTGGGCATAACTGGGTGCTCGTTACACACCAATATTTATCTGTCTTGATTTCCAACTAAGAAATTGAGACTAGTACAACTTAACCAGACACATACTTTTAAATTTTAATTATTAAAAAAAAAAAACAAAAAACCCACATAAAGAGTCAGCTTTTAATTAGCAAAAATGCTAATGTTTTGCATGTAAGAAATAGAATTACCAGAGAACTATTCAATTTTTGCTCAAGTTGCAAGCTCATTACTATATATGTGATGCTTTTTTCCCTTTAAATACTGCTCAGTTTGAAAGATTAGCAATGCCTACATGCAACTTCCTACAACACCTCTTTAGGTGGGTGGTTACTTATGGCCTAGAAAAATCATCATTTCTTTACAATTGCAAACCAAAAGCGTAACTAAACCAAACCTAGACTCCACAGCAGCATCTTATAATCCTGTTTCTGTTCTTGCCTGACATGAAACATATTATTATCAATAGCCTGTTTTCTTATTTTATTCCCCTATGCTTATTTTCTTAAAGAAAAGCCTGCATAAATGCCTCTAAAGCCAAACACCCTAAAAAGAGGAAAAGAAACACCCCCCACCCCCCGAACAATCCAGCACACGCAGCTGATACGCGTAAATGACCCCAGGAGCTGAAACCCGTGTCTCTGGGGCATCACATGCCAGTTTTCTGGATCAATCCCCAAGTTTATATTTTCACAAATCTTTTTACATGCAGTTTGATTTTTAACATTTTAATGAGCAAAAAGTGCATCTATAGCAGGCAGTCACCACAGTTAAAGTGCAGGGCATGAACCGTGTCCCAGAGGGACTCAGCCCAGCCGTGTCACTGGTGGCTTTAGGACATTCACCACCTGGTTCCCTGTCCCAGGGTTCCAACTCTTTTCATAATCAAAACACTGCTGACATTATAAACCCCACATGGGTTTTCTAAAATCCTGCCCAATCAATAAAGCTAGTACATAACTTATCGGAGACAACACAGAGCTCATTGATTAAGTTTGGTTTCAGTAGCAAAGTTTTCAAAATAAATGAGGCAGGAACACAGTGTTCAGCCCTTTTGTGTCACATCGCAATTTATGAAGGTGAGGCAGCCTCTGAAAGGATTTCCCCCACACAGGAGACCTTAGAAGCGTATGGAAAGCACGGCTGCTAAATGCACACAATACACACTCGACTTACGTCCTGAATTATCTATATATTGAGATGAAATAGTAAAGAAGGCTCAACTTTGCTGAAAAATTTTGCATACTCACTTGTGAGTTTAATATGCAAGCTGTATCTTAAAGTCTTTTTTATTTTTAAACCTTTCACTGTACGCTCCCCCTACCAAGTCAATGGAATAACTTCACAGCCTCTTAAATATACAGGATCACTCTGTTTCCCTTGTCCAAATGGACATTGGTAACAAATATTCCACACTGCAGCTACAACTAAACAAAACTGCACTGATAAAATGATATACAAATTGCTGGTCTAGTGCAAGAAGAGCAGAGTGTTGCAAATAATCTGCTCGTTGAAAGATGCACGATCCAACAGACATTCAAAGTGGAACAGGAAATCTAAGTAGAAGTTGGAAAGAAAAGGAATTAACATACAGGCAGAGATCTGTGAAAAATGATGACTGATTGAGGCAAGACACTCAGATATTAATGTGAGTCAGAGAACGGAATCAAAACACCCGAAAAACCAACAGGTTGGGGACCTGTATTTGGAAGCCTATTGGGAAATGTGAGGAACAGCAAGATGAAGTTGAAAAGAGTACCCAGAGTACAGCCCAGACCTTGTTTCAGAAAGGAACTACGTTTTCACAGGAGGACAATTCAAATATTACAAGAGAATGGAGCCCTGCAAATAAGATGAGTTTTCCATAGGGAAAAGAGAAGACTGGGTGATGAGAGAGATGAAAACTCCTCTATTTCCTTTACCATAACATGGAGATGAAGGATAGGGGAAGGTGCTGTGAAACGCTAAACAGAGAGTGTGGAAATGCAACCAGTTCTCAACTTATCCAGTTTGAAATACCATCTGAATTCATGAAACAAACATGAAAACCATCTTCACATGGAGAGACACCCAGAGAGTTTCAAGAACATCAAGAGAGTGATGGGGAAGGATGAGATACATGAGAGCAGCAAGGGCTGAGAGGAGCACAAGGGCAGGAAGAACAGGGAACAGATCCCCATTGACCAGCAAAGAACTAGAGAGGATTTTAATTCTGCTCAGAAACAGCATCAAATTTAAACATAGCAAAAATGTTAACACAGCATAAAAGAGTGCTAAGACATTGCTTTAACTGAAGCAAAATATCATCCAATTATGTTGAAATTTGGCTAACAATTAAATTGTCCACTGCAATGGAAAAACAAGTTTAAGAATTCAGAATGGTTGTCCATGCACCCAAATAACCTCCTTAAACCCAGAGGTAGTGAAAGGAAAAGTAGAGAAGAATCCAGAACACCATCAATTGCGTTCGCTCCAGAGCTGGTCAGAAATTCATCTACATTATCCCAGGAAAGGGAATATCTTTCTGCACAACAATAAGCACCTTAGTAACAAGTTTCGTGAACTGTTTTTAACATTTTACAAAGCAACTACTTAAAATGGATGGGAAAAGGTCATGTTTCGAAATTTTGTTTAAAGAATATGAATGTAATAAAGCAATGCCAGCCCAAGAAATTCAGCCACTAACTTGAACACAGCTATGAATAACAGACAGGACCAATACCTTTTGTGTTTTGAAAGATTAAACTTCAAATTGTATTTATATTAGTGTCAGCTTATATTATCTTACATCAAATTTTCCTAAAGTTACTATTACAGATTATTCTCATCAATTAAAATGCCATGTAATTCTGTAGTTCAAAATCCGGAGAAGCATTCCAATTCAAGCAGCTTATAAACTTCTCAAATTAAAAAGAAAGTACCCTGCATGCAGAGGCCAGTGTCACACAGCCACAACAAAACACAGATTTTGCAAGAAGATGAAGCAGAGGAAGCAAAGAACAATAAACTTAAAAACAAAATTTCTCTAGATTTAAAAGATTTTCCTAGTTTTTAGAAAATGGGTACAACATGGATTCTTTGTTAAGAAAATCATTGCTCATTTAGAATATTTATGTCAAATTTCATCTTGCATTGATTTTTGTATAAAATCTGTTTACATCTTATAGCAGTACTGAACATTTCTCATTTTTATAATGGTGAAAATCTTTTAAGAATTAATTTTAATCAGTCCTTTAAAAGAATGTTCTACCCCCAAAAATCAGGAACATTATTTGTTTAATAGCACTAATTTAAATTACCTTAATTTATTTTACCTCTTCTTTTGTAATTCTAATAATATTCCAATACAACTTTAGAGCACTAGTTCATCCATTTGCTTAATCTTCTAACAATCTCTTGGCTCTTTTGGGGCAATTATAAAGCTTGAATTAGGGGAAGGTTTTTCTTCTACAAAAGTCACTTCTTCCTATACAAGCGTCAGGAGGGGAACAGGCCCCAGTATGAAATAACATCATTTCGTGAAGGTAACCAATTGTTCTCAGGAAAAATGCTACTTTTTAAAACCAAACAAAAACCCCAACATGTATATACACAATCCTGGTAACAAGAAGAGCATGAGATAAATAACATTTCCTAAGCATATTGAGGCCTGCTATCATTTAAATATTTTTAACGTACAAAATATGGGCACAGATGGGCAACTTTTCTACTTGCATTACTAAAAACATATTTCAAGATAAAGCTCAAAATCCCTGAATTTTTTAAACCTAATTGTGACTCTGTTTCTTAGAATTCACACCCCAAGGCCAAAGCTTTCCTGCCACCAGTCCTTCAAATCTGATTTGGACATTACACGGGAGGAGGCTCCCAGCCTCCCCGAGGTCTCACTCCTTTTACAACATACGGAAAACCAGTAGATAATGGGCCTATGCTGAATTGGCTGCTCTGCACAGCTCCTCCTGGGACACAGGCCTAGCAGATGTGATAAAAACTGTGTCGGAGAAGTAGCTCCAGTTTTGCCTTAATGACAACTTCAACCTCTCAACTAATAGAACAAAAGAACAGAAACGACTATTACTTTTTTTTCCAGAAGAAAAAAAAATATCTGAAAGTAAAGCTGAATTAAATATTTAAGCAGTTTTTCAAAGAGAGCTCCTCAATACGTGTCTTTAAAAACCCTTCAATAAGATTAAGATTCAGTTTAAGTTATTTATTCAAATGGATTTTAGCTAACATGCAAACCACAAATTAAAAAAGAAGTAGTTATAGCTACTGCGGTAAAAAATAATTGTTCCAGTCTTAAATCAAAAAGAATTGAAAAATTATACAAACAAGCATTAAAAAATAGGTCTAATTATGTGCATAAACATTGATCAACTGGTAAAGATAAGAAGTGTCAATATTGGAAAGCTAAACACTAATTGCATTAAATATGATTCTATGAAATCTATTTTAAACATTCAGTGACTGAAAACACGGCACATTCGCACTTCCACATTTAGGAAAAATTAGGTGAGAACAATTAGCTGTGAAAAGATAATCACATACTTCTCACAGCATACGACAATTGCCCAGGTATATTGCATCAAAAAGAAAGCTTTAAATATATAGTTTGGTTAACATTTGTTAAATATTATAATTCTGGCTTAAGACGACTGGCCCTTTTAGACGTCGTCTCAAACGCTCTATTCAGCTCCAAGCGCGTACCCACTTAATCAGCAATCATTGTTCTCCCAGGCAGGACTTTGTTGTCAAGACAAGCACTGAAACCTTTAAAAAATTTCAGAACTGGCATAAGAAAAAAGTGATCTTTGTCAAACAAGGACAAATTTATGCAAATCTTTTATAAACATTCACAAACATTTATTTAGCTTTTGAAATGTTGGCCTCATTTGAGAGCATGAAAATGAGGGGGAAGTGGGAAGATGCAAAGGACAGCTTAGAGGCTGGCACACTACATAAATATTCAGAAGGAAGATTATAGGATTCATGTTAGGCTGTCTTAGGTTTCTCCAAAGTCCACATAGAATACCAAAGAACAAAACTAACGAGAAGTAGAGCAGATGTTAGACAATGCAGCAGCCCTCTTTTCCACACTCACTTGGCTATACTTCGATGCTTTCATTTTTTCTTTCAATATGGTTAGGTCATTCAAGGATTCTCCTATAGACTCTGTATTGTGGCTACAGAGCTATAAGCTGGACCTCTGTCAGCTTTCCCAAAGTTCCCAATGAAAAGGCATTATGCAAATTCTACCTCTCTTACTCTCTTTCAGGAAAAAAAGCCTCCAGTCTGCAGTCATCGGAGTATTGGAAGTCCCAGCCTTCATTTCTGTATGGTTGTGTTTGCCTTAGGGCCATGCTGCTTGTTTTGACAGTGGATCCCCCCAGATAGTTGGGATTAGTCGAGCTTGTTTAGATAAACTTGAAATCAAGGCCTTCTCTAGGTAGACAGCTAGATGTAGCTACTGAGTTTCCAGCTGCCTTCTTCTTTCATCCCAAAACAACCGCAGATTCACAGCAGAGATCACAGCCACAGGCTATGTCACATACATAAGTACAAAATTAAAGGCTGCTAAAAGAAGGCTTTGTAAGTCTTAGTGCTAAAATAAGGAATCTGTACTGTATAGTTTAAACAAATTATTCAAGAAGCACCAATAAAGGTCTGCAATGGATAGTTAACAAGACACGTTCACAAAAGAAATACCCGGTTTACATAAATAGGCAGGACCGTGCTTTGTTAATCACTTCTGCACCAGCCACTCTCCAACCTTTCTAAAAATAGATGCAAGTAAATACTCTAAAATAGTATCCGCTAGAACATCTGGAAATGAGCTCTGGTTATCAAATACAAACTTTATGATCATAGGAGACTACTGTGATGGCACTATTCCAATTAGATTTTCACTCATTCACAACAAAACCGGGCCAGGTTTGATCTTTACTATAGTCAGATAATGCAAACCATGGGAATTCGTTCTCAAATATAATACGTTCAAAGAGAAGGGCCAGAGCTCCAAACTGATATTAAAACCCCAAACCAAATCCTGCCCATGTAACTATGTTACACCTTTATAAATCTGCATTGTAGTTCAGCCCCAACAGGAAACATGTTTTTCAGTGGGTAGAGAAAAAGCAAAGCTTTGGCTTTTAAAGACTGGGATCTCTTCTAGATGGTGCAACTTCTGCAGCAGCCAGGCCCAACAGTGGGGGAACTAAAGGAAAAATCAATCACTAGGATGTTATAAATAAATAACCAGCAAAAAAACCTGAAAGAAACAAACAAAATCCTTAGTTCAATGAATAGTAAATATCATTAAAAATAAACTCCTGTCCTTTACTCAAGAAAAAGGATGTGAAGAAACTTGCAATGCTGAGACCAGTTTGAATAAAGAGAGAGCAGAATTTTATTGTTAAGAAGCAGAAGTAAGAATTTGCCACCAACTTCTCTGCCTTTGTGCAAAGACTTCACTTTTCTGCCATTTCCCTATTACAGAAATTCTACCAGCACTCACTGTAAAATTAAGTCATTTCACTGACAAGATCTTTTATAGACATTCAAAGCATGAAAAAGTGCGAAAGAATAACATTAGACTCCAATTTCTTCCTGCACTGGTTACCAAAGAGAATATTAGAGCATATACTGAATTCAGTTAGTGATTCCATATCATAAATTCTCCATTAGTGACATCCTTCCCAGGAAATAAGCTACAGACTGGGAATCCTAACCAACAGCTCAGCAAAATACATAATTCCTGAGAAGTAATGAGAAAAAACAGTTTCATCATGCTATTGTGCTCAAAAGAAAACAGAAGAACACTTCCAGAATTGTTACTTAAAAATTAAATATGACTGCCAAGAAAAATGCCACGAATATACCTGGCACAGTGTTATCAAATACCAGAAACTGAGAGAATTCACACATTTGCCCTCTCACAAACGTCTTCTAATTGCTATGACCAAGATCCTCCTTTCTACTGGAGAGGAGAACACGGAGCTGGGGACGAGCTTTAAAGCTGCTCCCTAATGAAGTTACTTAACTCCATTGTACAGGTACTATCTGCTTTTTGCAGCTGAGGAAACATCACAAACTAAACAACTATCCCAAAGGGGGCAACAGCTGACTGAGTTTTACAGTTCAGGAGTAGCCGCTTCGACCTGCATCCCATCACACCTACTGCAGAATCCTCCACAGGAGGAGGAAGGAGAAAATGATGATACCTGACGAGGACACTAGTGCCCCCAGGGAAAGAACCTTCCTAACGTTAAACTTGGAGAGAAGAGATGGAGCCAGTGATGACCTTAGATAACTGAAGGTTATCAGAGGATACGGCTTCTCAAATTTACCAGGATTCTCACAACGCTTAGATTTCCAAATATGAGAATATGCTACAGAGAATAGTGATCAAATACCTGAAAGCTATAAAAACATTCATGAGCCACAGAAGGCAGTTTTTGCTTGAAGAAAAGACAGCTGAAATGTACAAAGATGACTGAACTGGCCAGATTACGTGCTCTTATAGTCCATGCCCTGGGGGGCGAGGTGTGGAGCAGATAAAAGGCTGTGCCTACTTTGACATAAGTATCACACGGTAAGACTTTGAGAGTTGGGAAAACCAAAAAAAGTTCTATTTCCATCCACACTGCCCCAAACCCAAACTCTAGGAAGTCCCTTTGCTGCAAGAATAAGTCATGGAAGTCTCCTGTCACCTCAGAAATGAACACAAACAAGGAACAGGAATCTTCTGGAATTCTCTCTCATACCCTTTAGATGCGCCAGCACCCAGCTACAAGAACTCAAGATGATCCGTTTCAAAGCACAAGCTGTTTTGATGCTCATTTGCATGCCACAGGATGCTCTACAAATAAAAAATATACTTTTATTTCCCACTTGCTTTTTGTCTTTTGTGAAGCTTTAGCTTCTTTATCACATTTCTCTAATGCATTTGTACTGGGGCACAGGCAGACAAGTGGCAAGAGCACGAATCCAAAGAACAGTGTCATCCTCCACATGCTCAGGAAACTTCGAAGCATTAATGGCTACTTTAAGAGCTACAAAACATCTGCTTCCCCTTACTTCATTAAAACAGTACAGCTACACTAATGAAGCGACAGAAAACATATTAAGGGGGGGAAAAGCTGTAAGACAGAGTATTCTCAATGCTCGTTTAGTAGCACGATCTCAAAACCAGTATTAGCCACCAGCGATTCAGATGTTTAAGCTGGAGCATCCCATGAAACTCTTGATTAAAGTGATGTCCAATCAAATGAGAAACTGTTTAACTTCTCTATGACTGTCAGTATGAAGACACCGCACACCGGAGATTGATTTGTAACTCTCATCTTGGCGACACCACTTACCTGATGATATTTATTTTAATCATGTTTTCCTACTGTTTGCCAAGGACGGTACTTCCCAGTACTCCCAGTCCTCCTGCACACACTAACACCAACATAACCAGTCACAGCACAGACTGTCACACAGTGAGATCCATTGACATCTGCCTGTACCCTCCACATCGTCAGGTGCTTGAATTTTATTTTAAACAAAACAAAGATACTTTCTACATACTTTAACAATATTTTTGAAATTGTTTATCAATTGATCTATAGCACCAGGATAGAACTGGATGGTACAAGAGGCTGAAACGAGGGAACTTTCTAAACTAGTTTGATAATGACTGGCTTAACAGCCCGCAGCAGGATATTACTGCATACGCACCTTCCATTTTAAAGAAACCCATCTTTACTTGAAGTGAATATTTTATAGTTTTATCAATAAATTTAAACATAAGTGATAATGATTACTCACTTTAGGCCTGATCCTACAACCTTTACTCACACGAGTAGTCCCGCAGGATTTTAATGTGACTACCTCAACGAATAAGGGTTGGCAGGACAGGTTTTAAATTATTCATATATTCACAGATTTTTAAGGCCAGAAGGGACCATTATGATCATCTCATCTGACCTCTTGTATAACAAAGGCCATACCATTGTATCCAGTAATACTTGCACCCAGCTGAACAATTTGTGCTGGAATCAAATTGTGTTTACTGAACTTCCAATATTGATTCAAATTTTACATGAAAGAACGCTGAAATTCTTTAGAAAGTGGTTTGAACTACATTTCCCCATACTTCAACCCAATTACTCCTCTGTTTCTATCCAGAATTTTTCTAACTTCTGGACACTGGCTTTTGGCATGGCTTTCACACACGGACTTTAGAGCCCAACACTATCTCAGGTACTTCCAGGCCAAAATCATGTCACCTCCTGGGCTCCTTCAAAAGATTACCTGGCAGTTAATTGCTATTTGTTTTCTGTACTTTTACCGCTCTGCCCTGCACCATGATTTCTGAAACGCAGACATTGTAACTGGAAGAACACCTGGCTGACATTATCCGTGATGCATCAAACAGGGACACGGCATCTCCAGCTCAGCTCCTTCACAGACAGGGACAAATGGAGTGGCTGCTCAGATTACGAGCTCAAGGAAGAATAAAAAAAAAAAGAAAAAGTACTCAAAACTATTTCTTTTTTCTTTCTCACTCAGCACACCTTAGACTTCAGGACTAACTTTTTTCAGGGATACTTACAAAGACCCTCCACAATTCCCTCCACACAAATCCACTGCAATGACTTTTGCAGCCAATCACCAAATAGTAGCAAAATAAAAACTCAAAATAATGAAGAAACGTAGAATGCCATGGTGCTATATGAAATTCTGTGCAGATCTGATGGATTACTAAAACCAGCTATTCTATTAGACCTGTAAATGGATACTCTGGCTGAATTCTCTCCTCATAGAAATACTCAGCTACTATAACCCTTAGATTTACTAACTTCAGTTCTAAAACGGAACTCGGATGAGCAGATGATGTCAAAGGTTCTATTAAGATGCAAATCATCTTTGCCATGTATTTCTCCAGGTTTACAATTCTATCGAGCACAATCACCTTGTAACGCACTTAGAACCAGGAGAGCATACCCTACTACATACACAAAGACAATAGGTTTGAAGAGGTTCTGCATTTCTTATACTAATTAAATGATACTAGAGAAGCACATAAAAGGCATAAATAGAAATACAGAAGAAAAACTGACCTCTCGCCTACTTGGTCTAAAGAAAAGGTAATGAAAAAAAATAACTTGTAACATACGACAAGGGTGATGGAATAAGACAGAATAAATGAGAAATACGTATTTTCTTCACTCCCCTATGTTAAAGAATATTTCAAGAATATACATCTGGTCTAGAAAAATCCTCTGAATTCAGAAAATACTCAGTTCTATAGTCACAGCCCATGGCTTAGCCCTGTTCACTATCTCTCAGGACACGAACCAAAGAACCCAGTTTGTCCTGCCAGGGTGAGTGGTCTCCAGCACCGGACCCTCTGCAGTGGGGCAGAAGGTGGTTTCCTCACCCCCTTCCCAGGCTGCTCTCCTGCCCCACACAAAGGTCTCATTCAGGCTGCTCTTCCACCACTACCCAGTCCAGAGGGGTCACTGTGCAGGGAAAATGTTTATCGCTATCCTACATTAAGTTTTATTAGGCTTTCATTTAATAGACTCCCTGTATGAATACAGTACAATAGCTCTATACAAACTGAGAGTATTAAATGCTTCAGAAGTAAGTATCAAATACTTCCTATATTTACTATTTACACTGCCTTGGTTTTGCCAAGGCCTTTGTTTGCCCACAAAGTGGCTTTCAGAACACTACAACCACTTTTCTAGATTTTCTAAATGACTAATTACTCAGCTTTTCCAATTCAACTTCTTCACCTACTTTGAAAGCACAGCTATTGTTTTAAATGACTCCAAAAACAGGTTTTCTCTTGCAGTGTCTGCAATCTGTAAGGCAAAAACTTGATACTAAGAATACTATGTGCAATTCAGAAATACCAAATTGGATTAATCATCCCTGTTCAAGCAACTAAGTCCTCTTAGTGCACATAGATTTTTGCAAGATAGGGGGGTTTATGCTCCATTTATGGCCAGCACTGTGTAAATACTCTCTAACCACACAACTCTTACAATGACACAAAGAAAGGGTGCTTTTTATTTTTCCTTGTGTGCGACGTTTCTACAATGCCCATAGACTTTGCAGAAGAAAGAGCATTAGTTTCTATATAAAGACTGCCATAAAAGTTTTATAGTTTCTATAAATGTGTAGAGATTGTTGGTTTCATTATAAACTCTGTCTCGATGCCAGTGGAAAGAAAAATTACCAGCAGAATAGAACTTGCAATCTGCATAAGTACCAGCTTGCAAGCATGCATACCTCAGTCATTCTTGTCGTAATTAACTGATACATACAATAGTTCATCAAATTATAGACAAGTCATCATACCCACTTGAAGCAGCTCACAAACGGGAACTATCACAAATGGGAATTTTTCCTTTCCCTTCCAGATGAGCTATAAAGATTAAAACAGCAAGAAACCGAATGATACACTACTTGAAAAAGCCATTTTAAAAATATATTGCATTTTACAAAATTGTGTAACTCCTGCTACACGTTCCATTGATTGTTTGCTATTTCCTATTTTTATATATTTATATATCAACTACTTGGTGAAACATTATTTCTGATAGAAGTTTGTATCTTTGCAAGAAACTTCCTTGTATTAAAATTAGTGAGGCCAGGGTAGCTATTAATCTTAGGATTAATTTTCAAAATAGTGGGGTAAAAGCAACGTGGTCATAGTTTGTTATTTATAATATTCCAATAGCACAGGATTTCACCTATAAAAAAATTAACTTCCTTACTACAGCTTTATTGGGAACCCAAAACAGAAAATGTAGTAATACCTAAGTATTTTTCTGCGAGATTGTTGACCTTTTTTTTTTTAAAGGGATACTTCTACCTATAGTGACTGCATTTTATAAAGAACAGCAAAGAATTCTCATCTGGTTTAAATTCTAAGACTGGTGCTAAAAAGCTAGCACTGAAAAACTGTTGCTTATAATGCCAACAATTAACCATATTGCATGCTAGGTACAACCACATATACATAAATACATGTTTTATTTTCAAAAGCTATTAGAAAGCACCCTAACAAGTTAATATGCTCTTATATTTAAAAATGTATCTCAAGATTACTTCAGCCCCCCTCCTACCATTCAAAAAAATTCCCCTAGTTTTAACCATTTCAAGTGGCCTGGAGCAATCATTAGCATTTT
>NW_015090846.1:5519986-5553813 GCF_001431845.1 Calidris pugnax
ACTCCAAACCAGGCCCAGGGAAGCCCAAGGTAACCTGCAGTGGTTAATTCCAAAGTCAGCCAGAGATCCTGGGAAACATTCCACATTCAATCTCTGCAGAAACTAGATGATAAATACCCGTGTGTTCTACCTGCACATTTGCATTTTTATACCATCTTTTGGAGAACAGACTAGAGACTGCATGAGCAGGCAAGAATTTAAAAAATGTACTGTAGTGCCAGGTGCCCAGTTAAATCTAGCTATAAACCTTTCAGACAATGAAGCGGGGACTGCCAAATGAACTGCAGGCTGGGGCACCTAAAGGCAAAAAGTGAAATTTATTAATCAATTTTCCTTCCCGCTCTCATGTTCGCTTGTAAAAACTAGATTGTAAAACAATCTTATGAGATCCAAAATTCTTCCGTTTTCTGCCTTAAACGTGAAAATGTTTTTATCCTTCTGCTCCTAATTACAGCTTCTTTTTCTTTCTAAGAATGCATTTATCTCTTTCAGTAAAAAGAGCAGCAATAATATGTTGAACAACCCTGAAATAAATTTTGTCATGTAAAAAATTAATTACGCATTCCAAACCTGGTCACTGTAGTCCTCTGGGAATTGCCTCCGCACCTCAGGATCTGTAAATAATTGACAGATAATATTAATTGGCTTTGGATTAGTGAGCAAGCAGAGAATCACACATTAATATTTGATCAGAAGATGATAGCAACCCTGGCAGGGGATCCGAGGAGGGCAGCTGGGGCTGCTCTGTTGATAAGAGCAGGGAAGGACTTTTCAAGGCTCTCCCTTTACCCTCCTCCAGAAAGACAAAAACCAGATAGAAAACATACACACACCAAACCCATGAAACCATGAAAAACTGGGTGTACACAGACATGCAGACACACAGGCACCTACACACATACGTAAATATGTATTTTATATTTTTATATAAATTATTGCGTAAGAGATGTCCCAGTGCTACGCTGAACTTCAGGCTGTTTCCCTGCGCAATCCCTCTCTGGCTGCAACCACTCGGCACCAGGAAGCGGTTACCAAAAGCACTTAGATTTTGTCTGTAACCAGAGAACTAGTTTCACCAGCTACAAACACTGCATCGATTAACCTCTGGGCATGTTTTCAGCCATACCAGGTTACAAATCTCTCAAAATTACTTTATATTAATATTAAGGTATACTGCCTAGAAAACAAAAAATATTTATCCGGAATTTGAAAGAGGTAATTAACGCAGCCCCGGATGCTCTAAGCATTTAAGACTGATGCATCGTCCTTATTCTTCTGGCTTGTCAGAATAAATAACATGGGAGTATTGCCTGGATTTAATTGGAGATGCTCATAAAATAACAAAAAATCACGATTGAAATTATTTATATGACAATCTATTTAAAACAGAACTCTTCAAGGCCATCCATTTTTCAAAGGAATATGGCTGAGAAGACGAGATTCCATTCTACAAAGAATTTTTTTTTAATTACAAAACCCAAAACCCAAACCATCCACCAACCACAGGAGAGCTCAGCATCAAGCCCAGGAAAAGGAAGGGGTGTCCCCTGTGGTTGCTGCCCCTGGGCCGTCAGAGGGGCCGGGCTCACCCAACGGCCCCAGACCAGGCTCCTCGCTCTCCACACACTGTTTCCACAAATTTTGGTCATTAGTAGGGAGTGACACACAGCACCTCTCCTGCTGAACTACTGCTGAACTCTTGCTGCACCGTACTGTAGCCTGGGCTTGAGGGGAAGAACGGCGATTTTACGACACATGCACCATACGCTGTTATTTCAGAATAGCCCCACCCCAGACCTCTCATTGGCAAAGTTTGCTTTAGTAATAAAGGAGTTGATTGGCCGTTCAACTGCGAGCAGATGCAAAGTTTTTATTAAGATGTATCCTTTTTACATTACAAATACAGCAAGACTGTACATTAATAAACTTTCTAGCTAAACTTTTCCCAGACAATCAGATGCTTGGTTTTAACATTTCACCATTATCACGCACACAATTACATACACAATATAGCAAATTTTACACATATTTATGAGCAAACCCTTCTACCTTAACACAACAAAGTAGAAACAGAGAGCAAGGGATCACCTTTCAAAGCCTTAGTTTGAAAATTTTAAGTCTCTATGCAGGTGAGTGTGCTAAGCCAAGCGCCCAACCACACAAACAAATGTGAACAGCTGAACTGGCAGGAGTGATCCTTTATACACAAGTGACAATTAACAGGACAACACAGCTCCTTTTTCACCAAAGCACACACGGTATCAGTGGTAAGAGGAAACTATGCAACAGCTATTCTGATACATATTCTTAAATATTTTAAAAATTAAATGTGTTTGCTCTAAACACATTCCTCCATAGATAGCAATCTAATACAATTAGTCATACAAAGTAACTCTGTGTAAGCCTGCATTTTTCCTATTTTCATAGCATCTTTAATGCCTTCCTGTGTCTCAGGAGCTCACTGGCACAAGGGAAGGCCTAGAGGAACCCATCTGACAACCCTGCTGTGAACCCTGAAGGCTCCGAGCAAGAGCAGCATCCAGAGCCAGAGGTGCATCGGGCACCACTTCGCACAACACCAAGATTCACTCATAAGCGCCAGTAGCTGCAAGTCATTTATCACAGGCAAATAAATACATGCTGGTATTGTCTCAGAGGCCACCTTACAAACCTCTCTCATTAAAATGAAACAAAACACCAATAATAACTTAAAAATCACAGCCAAGGATTTTTTGTTAGGCTCTTTTGGGTTTAATTTTTGCTTTGTCTATTTACATCAATTTTCATTCGGAGTTTTTACTTAAATACGTTCATTCTTACAGAAAATTGGGATTTTCAATTGGGATTGAAAGAACGAAAAAAAGAAAACAACAAAAAAAAAAAGACAACCCAAGCCCTCACAAAGCCACAGGTAATAGAACTTGCTGAAATGGGCCGTTTAAGCAATGCAGTAGCACAAAGTGGGGAGTTTCTAAACTTTTCTACGGAGTAGCTTATTGACTGTAATGTAGTTTTTACTTTGCTATTACACAATCTTTTCTGTATCTCTTAACTAGTACCATTCCACTTTTACTTGTCTATCAATCTGTACGCTAAAGGATAGATTATTTCTACCTCTTTAAAATTAGACAGTAAAACATAGACACTGGAAGGCTCAGTGAGAAGACAGGAGGAAATTTGCTGGATGCTTCCTGTGCAGACTTCACACAACTGAAATAGTTGTCTTTATTATATATAAAAACTTTTTCTGTCAATCAACTGTATACATTAGAAGTAGTTAAATTTTATCCACAATGTACGAAATTAACTTCATTTCTTGTCCACCAATCTCAATGGAAATAACAGCAATATGTCACACGCCTGTTAAGATAGCGGGATGTATAGTTTGTGTACAGTCTGATTTTGATGAACATCTTCTAACAGCATCAGAATGGCTAATTCATATATCCTGGAACCCTACGGTTAAGAAAACCACCTTTAAATTATGCCTGGCAGCCACACGCTTGCATGTCCTCATGTTTTTACAAGTATACTTTATATTTAACATTGCGTCAGCGCCATCACTTCAGCTTTTACATGGTCCGGGAATATTTACTAAACATTCAGTCTCTTTATTTGGAAAACACTACACAATGGAAAAAGAAACTACATTACATCTTAGTTTTATCACATTATAGTTTTCATCACTCTATCCATTCTTCATTGTTAATCCAATGTTCATTTGAAAGGTGTTTTCAACTACACTTTCCTACATATATATACACAATAAAATTATACTTAAATTCTCTGTGGTCGTTACATGAAGTTCCAAGAAGCTGGAGCACCCTCACTAAACCAAGAGGCTTTACAAAAAACCAGACATTTAGATAGTGGCCATCAAGACCCCTTACTTCATGAAATATAAACATCTACAAAACAAACATTAC
Source organism: Calidris pugnax (assembly GCF_001431845.1). Classification (NCBI taxonomy): domain Eukaryota; kingdom Metazoa; phylum Chordata; class Aves; order Charadriiformes; family Scolopacidae; genus Calidris; species Calidris pugnax. Next base: position 5,523,913 of record NW_015090846.1, read on the forward strand.
TATTACTCCATATGACCAGGCTCTCCATTGAGAGGACAAGCATAAGGCACCTAATAATCACAACGGACCCTTCTGAAGAAGGGCAAGGGGCCATACCAGTGCAGGAATACAGGGGGGCAGCTCAACCAAGCGTTCAGGACTCAGCTTTAATCGGCACCACCAACACCAGTAAAATAGCACTCACGTGAGGTGCTCGGGAAAGAGCTGGCTGTCAACTCTGCCCACAAAACTACAGTAACTTCAAACACTTACTATGTCACTATTTTAAATTAAAACTGTTGGTACTAAGAAAAAAGTCAACTCGATTTTCTGCCTAATGTAGTAGCAGAGACTGTACCTCACACCCAGGCACACTATGTAGAGCATTGGATTCATTCCTCAACCACATTCAAGCTATTACTGTTAGTATTTTAGTAAATATGTAGCTGTTTCCAAGTTCTAAAACCTATTACTGCCTCTTCCTACAGAATCTTGTTCAACAAAAAGCCAAATACACAAGAATATTGAAATTAGCCGTGAACTGTATAATCCCATTGTTCAATTTCATGGCATTTAAGACACTACCTTCCCCTCCTCACAAGTCTAGATGTTAATCCATGCTGTAACCTGATTTAATTTTCCAGATGACAGGATGGGAACATGCTACAATGGCATATTAGTGTAACTATGCTGCTCTTTTACTCTCAACTTTCCTTACATCATAAAGTGAAGAGTTTTGCTTTTAAAAGAGGCATGCTTAATTACTTCTAAAAATAGCACAACTCAAACTGGTACATATCTGAAGTATATGAAAATCATAAAACCAAGGAAGTTCCTCAAAAAAATTATCAGAAAATACTTCCCAGAGTTAGCTACATAAAATCAATACATGCTAACCTATTTCTTCTGATAAAAGTCGGCCAATTTAACCCATACTGGCTACAAATTACTCAAACATACTATTCCTGAATTGAAAAATACAGTGAGAATTGCTTCATTTATCCTCCCTAACTAAATGATTTAACTCGTTCACTTCTTTAGGTCTTTATAGCTGCAATCCCTCTAAAATGAAACAGAATTCCATTCAGAGCAACTTCAACACCCACTACACATCATAGTACTTTTGCAGCACAACTAAAAAGTAATATGAACTTCTTTCCAAACCTCTGCAAACTCCTTGATGTTCTGTGTTCAGCGCAGCCAAACCCCTCTGCCCGCCCCTGACCCGCTGCAGCCCGTAACGTCACAGAGGGGGGGATGAGAGGGAGAAGGGAAAAAGGCAGGAGGGGCACTGGAGAAAATGTGGGGGAGAAAACACTTATACACATAAGACGACAGACAAGAAACCTCAGAACAAGTCCTGGCAGAAAATATCTATGGAATAAAAATTATGTTTTTCTGGATGCGAAGTTTTAAGACTTCAATCTTTTCTTCTTAGAAGTATTGCTCATTCTAGAAGTGTACATGTCAGAAAACAACCAAGGTGTCAAAAGAAAATTCTGCAAGAATGTCTTACGAACTATATTTAAAAAAACCAAAACCAAAAAAACCACCACATCACAAAAACCCAACCTGCCAGCCCCACACGGAATGAAGAACTGAAGTTAGCCCAAAACACAATCTGCACAGAAGCTCAGGCAGCAGGTTCAACACTCCAAAGTACAACCCACAGGAGAAGAGCATGCAATGAAACTCTTCACCTGCTGATCACATTTCAAACACATACGCCATTTCTAGGATGTAGCCCGTGTGTTTGTGACAAGTTGGCCATGAACAAGTGGCCCCCAACCTATTGTCTCAGTGACTGCAGTTCCAGCGAACGCTGCACCTCTCCAGTGGAGTGAGGAGACAGGACGATGAACATCAGCAGCTGTTCAGAGTCCTTGACATTAACGCCACAAAGAGACTTGCAAGTTTGTCTCTCTCTCCTAACAGAGCATTTGGAAATCTGCCCTGCAGGTGCCAAAAACCTGACTGGTAACATGAAAATGCTGTTCACATCAGTTTAATCTAGAAAGAGAATAGAAGGTTTGCAACTCACACACAAAATGCTGTTCATAGTTCAGTAAAACGATCCAAAAGTGGGAAAGACTGAGAGCAAAAGCAACATAAAATATACATCATAGGAAACGGGAAGGAAGAGAGAAAACCAGAACAGATTAGGCAAATCACTATGATTTCCATAATTGTTTTTATATTATTCACACATCAAGAGCCAGAGGTGCAGTGAGGAGCAAAACTTTCCTAGGCAGCATTCAGCAATATCTTCCAAAATAAAGCAGGCTAAGCAAAACCTTCTCAGGGATTTTTACTTAAGGCTATATATGGTTGCCCAGAATCAAGAGAATTACCTTTAAAATTCAAATGAGAGAGGCAATAGCCCTAACAATACAAGAACTGGCCGAAGTCATCCTTAAGTTGCAGCAGAGCCGAGGTGGCCAGGCTCTGACCTGACCTCCCAGTGTTCTCCAGCACACGCAGGAGCTCACCAGCAGCTTTATCACATTCAGAGTAAACCTGAGACTTTCACTGCTTCTAGCATCCAAACCAACTTTCCACCTAAGGGGCACCTGGTTAAATTCACTTTACAATCCTGTAAAAAACCTGAGGTACAGTGAGTATGAAATAGAAACAACACTCACTTCTTGTATAAGACAGGAAAAACATTACTTGTCTGTTACAGACAGAAGAGGCTACATTAGTTTCCTCAGCAATTGCTATTCAGAGAGTCGGTGTCACGTAAAGTTGTTTAACTGTCCAGCTTGCCCCTGAAAAGGCATTTAGCATCACAGGGACATCCCACTACAGAAAAGCAGAAGAGTTAAGAATGGTATTTCCAGTTGCCTCTGGCACAGTTACAACTTCGAAAGAATCTGTTCTTTTGTTTCAATACCATATGAAGAGTGAAAGTATCATGAAATAAACAGATGCCAGAGAATTCTAAAAAAAAAAAATTAAAAATAAAAAACCAACCAAAACACTGAAGTTTGCTCTGATCCAAATGTTAATGCAAACATAACCACAAAAACTGGAAAGTCAGTTCAGTTTATATCTTATTTCAAATCTCTTCTGTAGTATGAAGTTGGTTATCTCTCTCCCATGGAACAAGATCACTCTGCCCTTCTACAGCATTAATTAGTAGGAGCAAATCAAGAAGGAATGGATTGAAGAAAATGCATGTGTTAGAGTCAAGATCTGGTAAATGATAAGTAAAATACTGGAGAAGTTAAGCATCAGATTTGCCAGACCCTTCTATAAGGTAACACGTTCCATCTTCAACCGCTATTATTTACTCTCTCGGATTCTTAGGTGAAATGATGCCAGGTTTAATCAAAACTTCACCAATTCTTTTAATGGAAGTTGTGAAACAGTTATGTTGCAAGCACAGAGCGTTCAATACATGAAATATGGTTGGGGAATTACCTCTGTGTTAAATCTGTAACTCCTTTTGTTTCATCCATACCAAGAAATCAGTTTAAAAAAATAAATCAATTGCATAACAGTACAGATTAATTTCTCTTCTGTTAACTTCTAAACTGTAAGAATAAGGAGACTTAAGAAAGTGTAAGATGTCTTCAGTGATCAGAAAACTCAGAATTATTTATTTACAAAGAAGAGCAGAAAACTTTCAGTCCAGATAAATTTTTAAACTGATACAACTAAAGCTCGAACTTTAAAAAGGGGATGAACTGGATAGAGCTAAAGCTGAAATAACAGGTCAAAACCAGAAGACAAAGAAAGTACATATTTCAAGTCTTGTTTGTTACATGTTTCTCCCATCTTCGAGGTCTTCAGATCTTTTTATATGCAATGGTTAATTACTTTGGTGATACCTCAAGTCCACATTAAAGCATGGTCAATGAATCTTTTGAGTTTGCTTTACTGTGCACTTAAGGGGATATTTCTCTTCATAACCATCTGTTCTTCAAACAACCCAGAAATTTAGTATTATTGGAAATCTAAGCCAAACTCCAGGAGGCCTGCAAGAAGCAAATTTTGAATGGATTGTGGTTTTCATTCTTTTTTTCCCCCTGTAATTTCAGTCAGCAAACTATACAGCAGCTAAAACTTGAAAAAATTACCATTAGGTAACATCCTCCTTCAATGTCCAAGAAATCCACAAAGCCTTGCTACAAAATTAAATACAAAGTGTTTTGAACCATTTTACAGGCTGCCTGGAATAATGATACAAAAGAGTTTAAATGTTGAAGTTGAATACGAACACCTACTTTAAGTAGGCTTTTTTTGATTTTAATATTTTTTAAAATGTATTTGTGTTTGATCAGTACTTTTTTTTTTTCTTGTAACCTTTTCACCAGTCTATAAATTTAAGAGAGATATATTTCAACTGCTCAGGCCATGAATACTGAACTCGTTTCTCTCCTGCCTCTTTGTATTTACATTCTGAGACAGCAGAGTTGCCTGGTGACAGCCTCTTTACTTCCACAGCAGCTGGCAAGCCCTCCTTGTCCTGAAAATATGAAAGAAACAGTTAACTAATATTTCATGCTACAATTTAAATGTGACAATCTGGAAGTGCCAATACCAAACAGGGTCCGATTTACAAGATAAGATTTTTCTTAAGTCTCAGAAGGCACAAAGGAATTAAAATAAACAGACCTTTGTCACATGGAGCATGCAGCAAAAATTAATCCAGATTTAGTGCATCACCCAGAGTTTAACAATACCAGACAAGAGTGGTGATTGTGTAAATCTGCCGATTTAACTTATACTTCCAGGATGCAAATTCTCAAGTTACACATGATAAGACCAGAGCAACTAGAGTTTTGACATTTTTACAAGAAACAGTCACCCTCTTTAATATTTACAAGACGTGTATTTCAAATTGCTTATGTATGTCTATCTGCCTTCCCAAGAGCGCTGCTTCTGCTGGAGGTTCAAGCATGTGTAGCCCAAAACTGTCTTTAAGCCAGCTTTTTACTGCAAATATAAAAGATTTACATTTGATAAAATGAGAGTTTACAGCCAACTTAATTCATACCTAACATTGGCATATTAATAAGCACCTTCATTCAAAAAAAATCCTTATTCAATTGATTTTAAGAGAAATTTTTACATAATGTCACATTTTCTACTTTCCTGTGTCAACCAGAAAATTTTTAATTCTGTTTGTTGTTCTGAAGAAAGCCAGGAATAACATTTTAATGTCATATTGCTTTCCAGAAATACTATATTATAAGGAACGTGTGTGAAACCACAACATGTCCATGGCAATCAATCAGCTACATTACAAAACCTAAAGGAATTGCTAATGAAAACAAATAGTATGTTCCAACATACTGCCAGGCTTTTCATTACTAGAAAATACTTTGAGTTTTATAAACATTTTCCAAACTGCTTTTTTACCATTTTTGGTTTTAGTTTTAATGATATTATGGCCATTTTAATTTGCTAATAACCTATATTTTCCATGTATTACAGAACACTTTATAGTCATCTAACTTTTTTTTATCTCTTTCCAAAATTCACCAACCATAATAAATTCAGATAGACATACTACTAGGCAAATACATACAAGTACTGCAGAAATATATTCATTGTTATATGGAACGTCACATTTCAGGTTTAATTTGAACTGACTCAAAAAGCACTTGGAACAAAAGTGTTCTGGCCAACCATAAGTTCCTGAAATGTTGTACTAAAAATGAAAAGAAATAACAACCCTACTCTTCAGCAACACCATAATTGCCTAAACTACACAGAGAATACCTTCTTTGTTAAACATGCAACAGTGAATACCGATTTCTAAGCCTCAAGCTATGTAACTTTATAATGTTTAAAGCTCTGACCTTACTTTCATACTTTCAATATTGATAGTCTCAAACCATTTTCAGTTTCAAAGTTATCGTGTGTTACTTTAGTTGAGCAGCACCAGCTCCTGATGACACTGCTCCGTGGTATTGATCTGCACAAGTATCAGCTCTCAGGGGAATCTCCCCACACAGCAATACAGGATTTTATAGAAAACAAGCTCTTCAGAATCATTTGGGGGATTGACGGCTTCAAAATTTCTATTATTGCATCTGTGTTTATTTCAGGAGGCTTTAGTTATTCAAACAGGCATTGAAACAGAAAAAATGGATTCTAGCAAAGATGAAATTGTGACACAGGAAACAGAAAATCTCATTCTGTTTTCTTTGGTAGAGATGTTAACTTAGATAGTTTTTGGAATGCATAGTAGAATATATCCTACCTATCATACAATGAATCTGATTCAGATACAGTTCACTATCAGTAAACGATGGCCAAACCCAGCTATGATCTGTGGGGAGACATTATTGTAGAAAGTAACACCACAATGGTGGTCTCTACAACAACAAACACATACTTACTGCATTAACAGCTACAGAAATATACGGTATTAAATGACCCTAACTGACCAACAGTTTCAATGGTCACCAACTCACTCCTAAGTTTTAATTTGTGCAAGATTTTATATAAGAGATAGCAATAATTATTTTGCTGATACACCTCAGGACTTAACCTTGTACCCTTCAGTACTCCCTCTCGCCTTTCTGCTTCAGCTTGAACTGAGTAACACACCACTCTGGCTTATCCTAAGGGCCAGGAAGCTGGAAGCAACTTGAAGAAAGTAAAATGAGAGGTTGGTCACAGTGAGTCTCCTCTAAGGCAGCAGCGTCAGCGAGGCCCTGGGAAAGCCCACAAACTGAAACACTAAATGAGAGGAAAGTAAGAAGAGGAAAAGCATTCAATGTGCTCTCCTGCAAAAAGTTCCTGTGGAGTCAGGTGTGTTGACGACAGAAGTTGAACTTTTTGGACTGTATTCAAAACCTGGGGCGGGGAGGCACAGGGAGACATCCTAACGTGGAAAAATACACCTCCTCTGGCTAAGGACCGTGAGATGAAATAAACAGAAAATCATTTAGTGTTCTCTCTTCTGGAGTACAGTTCATTAACTGGACGGCATCAAGCACTGCAAGACAATTGTGGGTATATTTACCCTTGCAGTATTGACCTATTTCATATCTGCAATGCTTCAGCTCCTATTAACAAAGGTCACTTTATGCCATGTGGCATCTGAGAAAGTAAGTTTAGCACATTCAAAGCTCTACTATCAGCTTGAAGAATAATTTGTTTTATATAGAGAGGAGCTTGCTGGTACGCAGTGCAACAAGACAGGAAATCTATCATCTCACTAAAAATTTTAAACATTTTTGTTACTGTAGAAAAGGCAAGTGTATCAAAAGGATGTTTAACTGCAAAACAGAAATGCACTAGGAACATTTTAAAATATTTGATACTTCCGAGATATAAGGTAGCACATATCCAGCTATCAAGATGCTCCTGAGATCCTGGACTAGTCCCGTTCTGAGCAGGAACATTTAATAATCATGTTGTAATTGTTTATTAGCCAGCCCTGGAAATCAGGTGTATATAAAACTAGCCATTTCATTAATTTCCTTTCTCTTTTCCTTGCCCAGCTTTATTACACAAACAACTCCCAACTACACTTCCAGACTTCAAGAGCTCTGCCAATGCTTTCCAATCTGTCCACTCTCAGCAGCAGATTTGCTGAAAAGAACTTTTTCCTTCACTACCAACTCCAAAGGTAATCTAAAAATGCAACTTTAATCCACTTGCACAATTTTTCTCCAGATTGATCCACAGGTGCTGAAGTGCAGCCAGTCATTGACTCCCATTGTGCAGACATGCAAATCCATTGGGGATGAGTAAGGAAACGAGGGGTGTCCCTTGTTGTGGCCAGTCGGCAGCACAAACTTGTCCCCAGTCCCCGCACACCATCACTGATTTGCGAGAACATCTAGTATTACAGAGAGGAGGAAAGAAAGCCTTGTCCCATAGACAAGTTCTCAGAAGTAGCTTCTCAAAGTGACTGAGGAAGCTGATGGGCTGGAGCAGAGTATCGAGAGAGCTGGTTTCCTGGAGTGCTCAGTAGAACCAGCCCCACCAGCATCCCTGCACCCGCGGAGCACTGACACACAGGATGAAGAGGGGAAGCAGTTTTCACCTAATCTTAAAACCGAGAAGCTGAAGCTGCTTTTATCAGAGACAGCGCACCTTGAGGGCCGTGTACTCTTTTCCCATTATCTCATACCATGCCTAATTGGGCTTCTAAGCTCTCTGCTCCCTCGCTGCTTTTGCCAGTTCTGAGTTCATACCACCTTGGAATTCTCTTGATTAAAGTATCAACAGGTCACTTCTAAAAACTTCTCCTTCCCATTAAACTCTCCTATTTGCCCTATAGCCAATCCTCCATTTTGGAATACAGAAACGAACGTTATTTACAGTCATTTACTTGTTGAAAAATAAACATAAATCACTAGTTGTGATATCACAACACTAATACTTGATGTCATAATTGTTCCATAGAGCATCCACTACCTTTCCTTAAATGATCAAGCTCATGACAAAGTTCTCTCAATTTCTTATACAAGCATATATATTTAATTTTTAAACATGAAAGATTAAATTAGAAGTTACGCACACAAACAGAACTCCTTTTAAAAAGGCTCAAAACACTGTATTTACATCTGCAAGTAGTCACTTTATTACTACAACCTTTATACCAGAGCTTAGGTTTGCTTCAAACAAAACAGGGTTCTCAGCGATAGAAGCACAAGAAAAAGCCCTGCATACAGTTAGTCTACAAAGAATTAACTGGATTAATTAGCAAGGGATTTGAGAAGCAGCTTGGAGCTAGAAAACCAAAACACTAAATTGTTTAAATACTTTGGCAATGGATCAAGGTTTCTAAGCAGCCCTATGTTCCATTCTCTCTTTTTTTTTTTTCTCGGTGTTTTAACACATTTAACCTGACGAGGTACTTTTTCATGAGATATGAATGACACTGTCAAAATACCAAAAAAGAAGATGTGAATTAAAAAATGCCACAAGCTGTTAGCAATTCTGCCAACATGTATGAGCCCAGGCAACATTAATTAAAAATCAATAGCTTAGGACATAAATAGCTCTTATCTCTGTTATAGTATATCTCTAACATAACTCTTTATTAAAGAAAAAAATAGCAATGTCTTCGCTATTATACTGACTGAATTGACCACAACAAAGCAAAAGAAATAAGGCAAAAACACTGAGCAAGGAAACACGTGTGACAAAGGGAGGAGAGGCGTGTGAATGATTGGAATGTTTCAACCTTGCACTATCATTAGCGCATAACTGTCTGGAAACAGCCACACTGCAGGAAGAACATCTCAGGATTTTAGTGCTAATACAATTCTACACAAAATCCTGCATGCCAAGGAAATAAGAATACCGTACACATCTTTCTGCCACCTAGAGCTTATTAATAATTATTTTTATTATGCATCTCAACTAGATTACATTACTCTAAATTCTCTGATAATTGCAAAATAAAGGTGAGAAAGAGGCAAGAAACTGCACTCAACTTTTTCTTCTTTAGTGATACAATATTCAAACTAAAGTTATATTAGAAGGCATCAAAGCCAAAAGATTTAAGCTAAACTAGGAACTTAAACCACCACTTCAAAAAAAGCTGTTTCCAAGCTTACAGAGCACCAAACATTTGAAAGACTTAAACCCATTCTCTAATAGGAGATCAGCTAAAGCACACCAAGCTGGATGCGCAGCTTGGGGCTCGCATAACTCCTAGACAATCAGGACAATTTAGACTTCTGAACAGTTTTTACAGAAAATGTTTTAATATAAAAAAAAGAATATGTAAGAATCATACTGACATGGAAAGGTTAAGTTCAGTTTTCTTTGTCTAATGACTCTTGCATTACTATTCAATTATTTATTAATGATGGACATATCAAACGCTTCCATTAAGAAACAGTGGTCTAAATCAAGGATGAAGAAGTCAACCAAGCACTATTTAGCAAAAATTTATTTGTTTGAGTTAAAAATAAAAGGGAAAATTTCATTTACGTAAGAGCTATGTGTACATATGCCCAAAGACTAGAACATTATACAAATCTCAGTAGAAGAGCAGATTATAAAATTGTAGCACCTTTAAAGTGTAGTTCTCAGGACAAAAAGCATTATTTTGACAGTCATGATTACACATTTGAGCTCTCGAGAGCATCTTATGGCAGATGACCATGTGCAAGTGCAGTTCCACTCAGCTACAGAACACAGACCTGAGGTGAACAGCACCACCAGACTTTGGGTAACTACTGTGCACAGCCAGTCATTCAGGAGTTAACAGCCTGGAAGATATAGGAGCTTGAATTTATTAAAAACAAGTACTAATGATTGTTTCCATTGCAAAAACATTTTTTAGAAATACTGATCTGAAATAGTAAGTATATAGATGCAGGACATTAGCTTCGTAAAATCATATGCCAAGCAGAGCCACATCTATAGGAATAATCAGAGATTAATTTGAAATTCATTTCTATTACAGCAACGTAGTCATGAAGCACTAACCTCTAAGATCTTAAATGATAACATTTCACTCTGTCAATTGGATTTTGTGTCCTACCTCAGAGGTGACTTTTGGAACATTTCTACTTCTTCCTCTTCCCTTGCCATAGCCCCACCTCCCAAAAGTTTTGTTTATTGGTTAAAGCACAGCACAAGACAATCAAAAGTTCTATTCATAAAAGACAGACACCAAGTGTCAGGGCAGGGAAACAGAAGACCTCCCTTCTCACAAAACCTTCTGCTCTAACTTTTCATTGAGCTACAGTCAGAAATGACATATCCTTCCATGGGGCAAAGGTGTGAGGGGGAAGAAGGAGAACATGTATTTTTAAAATACATGTTTTTGTTTTATAAGATTATCTTGAACTACCTGAATTCTCAACTGTTCAGTTTCCATTCAAGCTATTGCCAATTTCAGTTCACCTTGTTTAAGGTGTACCAAACACAAGTTCTTGTTGCTGCATGTGCTATAACAAGGTTCTTCATCTAAAAAGTTAATTATGCAATCTTAATTTTCAGTAGGAGAGGTACATTAGAACACAGAACTGCTGCTAATAGTGTTTCCCTAAATGAAAGAAATTGAAATTCCACCAAGTCCCCCAATAATGTTTTATGCCATTGTAAAAAATACAAACTATCACTTTATTAACACTTCAATCATCTTCTCCACTGAAAGTTCAAGAAAATAAAACAATTCAGAGGCTTTGTAACATCATCTGTCTTCTCTTTATTTTATCATTATAAATTAAACTGATTATAAGATGCAGAAGAAATTCGTAAACTCTTTCAAAGGACATGATTCACATTTTTCTTTTGCAAAGATGAAGATATCCCCCTAACATTCACCACTTTTGTTAAATATTAAATAAAGATACTTACACTACATATATGGGAAAAATGGAAAATAATTCTGATATGTTTTGGGATTACTTTTCGCATTCTAACACTGTTTATCATACTGGTGCAAATACTGCCACCAATAAAGAAACAAACATTAAAAAGGTGTCCTTTAAGCTTCCCTTTAAGGCATCTACCATAATCGTATAATTTGCTCTGGACATCATTAAAATGTAAAGTTAATGAGGATTCAGCTGAAAACAGAAGAAATGTAACCTATTTTCAGGCAAAACTTCTAACACTGCAATCAGAGGGAAAACCTCTTTGATGTCTCTTTGTCTCTTCTCATTAATTTTCTTTTGGTTTAAAAAAAACACAAAGGCTGTTTAAACTAAAAAATGCATAGAAGTTTAAACATGGTAATTATAGTCAAGCTGCAATGAGGTCATTAGGCTTTTAAAACTTTGAGATAAACAAAATTGAGATGTATGACTATTTTAAAAACATGTCAATACCCAATTTTAATTGTCCATGTGATACCCACTGTATTCTAAGGACTTAGTCTAGATACAGAATTGCTTCAAGATGATTTAGGGGAGGCCCTAGTCCCACACCCAGGGTAAAGCAAAGCAATCAAGAAATACATCAAAATGAAAAGCACTGTGATTACTGTATTACTGGATACCATATTTGGTATTTATAAGTGCAACAAAGCACACTTTTTGCAATCTCCATGCAAGAGAGATGGCATATTGTGAGATTCTGCTGCTTCTTACCTCTACAATTCGTTAAAGAATAAAATACTGAACAAGTTAAATAATATTATTTACTCGCTACATCTATTTTTGTATAGGAATACTGCCAAGGTACACACAAAACTATATACCTCCAGTTTAACATGCTAATTCTTTCCAGCAGAAAATATCTTTAAGAGTTATTTAATTACATAGTACTGATGGCATCTATGATACACTGAAGTAGTATGTATTTTTAGTGAATAATTTACAAGTAAATTTTTTCAAACCATAATCAAAGCAATGTTACTACTACTGTGTACAAAAGAAGATGATAGATTATCACAAACATAAGTAAGGCACTTAAGCCATTAAGAAAAAGCAACAAATATATAGGACAAACATAACATTAGTGTAGAAGGACATTAATCACAATGAAGCAAAACAAACATATCTGTAACATTTTTCCATGTGCAAACATCACCTCCAGATAAAACGGGCTAAGATGAGATCAATACATTAGTCTGCAGTAATTGTAAGTATGAATTTTAATACATTTCTGGAAGTAGGTTATAGCTTTAATAGATAATTATTTACCCTATTGAATCTTTTTAACATGTCTTATAAACTCTTCAAATTAAACTGAATGACCGATCAACAGGCAAGTATGAGAGAAAATCAGGTGCAGGTGAAGAGCACCTTCAGAAGCAAATCTCACACTTAATGCAAAGGAAAGTTCTGGAGGTTGTGTTTTGAGTTTGGTTTGGTTTTTTTGGAAGGGGGGTGGTGGTGGTGGTGGTACTCTGCAGTGGTACTCTGCCATATTTTATTATAATTTGATCCTGTCCTTCACCACAGGCCAGTTCCATGCTACCATCTCTCCAACTGCCCATTGAAGGGACAGACGGCATAAGCCAATTTCTGTTCCAACTGAGCTCTCTCGTACCCGGGTTTCTCTCCCTCCTGCCTGCGCTGTCCTAGTGCCATACTCACAAACAGATAAAGCACAGGATTTAAATAACATTGTGTCAAACACAAAGCTTACAAACATGAGAAGTCAGAAGCCTGATTCTACTGTATACATCTACTGTGATACTTAAACCAGCTATTTCGTTTTCACATTTTAGCATTTCATTTGAGTTTGTATTAATTATTTTTGATAGGTGTTTTTCCACAGAGCCATGATCTGGTTTTAAAATCTTTGGAGCAGAAGATCTCAAGGATCTCAAAAGTATCTTACAAGTCAACTACACATAAATGAAGAGTTATTATTTACTTAAGAGACAAAATTATGTAAGAATCAATTCAAAAAAGGTAATGTTACTACTATTTATACTCATAACTAGGTACAGTTTCAATGTAAATGACTCTTCAAAAGAGCTAAAGATGGGATTCAGTTAATCCCAGTAGAATGCAATGGGAGTTGTAATTCCCTTCATCACCATTTAAAATCCTAGCACAAATTCTAAGTGTGGAAATACTTTTGGCTACAATACCCAAGATACCGCTTTAAAAGCACTCACTAAAAGTTCTTTCTTTTCTTTTTTTCTCCATTCCTCCCTCAGTGTGTGTACTGTAACAGCTGATGAAGTCTGGGGCAGACCACACAGGACCCTTCACTCCTGTTCCTCATCTTTTAACTGTGGTGCTTTCCACCCAGACTACCATGTTCTACAGGGTGCTTCTATACAGTCTTATATTACTTGACTACCTATAGTATGCATCATTTGGTTTTACTAGTTAGTTCATAAAATTAGAAAACAAAAAATAGCCAGTTATGGAAGAGTTCAGAAAAACCACAACCAACTTAAATACTGAAGGTTTTGAGGGGTTTGCTTTTTTTTTTTAATTTAAATTCCCTAGGGAAGTATAAACGAGCAAACTCTCCAGACTCTAACCCATTCCAGATAATGGATTATTACTACCAGTTCTTTGTTCCCACCCCTCCATCCAAGGTTATAATTCTTAATACTGCAGTTCAACTTCCTTGGTTTGAATGAAATGAGTCCTATTAAAAAGTATATTGAAAGCTGGTTCCATCTAAGAAAAAAAAAAAAAAAAAAGACATAAAAATCATCTTCCCAAGAGAAAATAATCTGTCAGCATCTGGAATTCTGATAAATGGTTTACCAAAACTTAGTAGCCCCAGCAGAGCCAAAAAGTCAGGATTCAGCAGCACTCCCTTAGCATTCCTTCTCCCCTCACCAACGACAGAATCCAGTGGAGAGCAGGTGATACCCCTTGTTCACAGATGGGTTTGGGTTGGAAGGGACCTATAAAGGTAATTAAGTCCAAGCCCCCTGCCATCAGCAGGGACATCTTCCACTAGACGAGGTTGCTCAGAGCTCTGTCCAGTCTGGCCTAGAATGTTCCCAGGGATGGGGCATCCATCACCTCTCTGGGCAACCTGGGCCAGGGTTTCACCACCCTCAGCATAAAAAAATCCTTTAGAAAATGAGTATGTTTGGATATTATCAGACGAGATACAGTTCTTTGTGATTAAAACGTGTCTTACCACTGTTACTCACAAACACTGCTACAGGGAAGTGTCCCACACACTGATCCTTGCTGTGAATGAGCATCCCACAGCAGCCCCTGGGGAATGCCGCAGGACTAGCCTTGTCTCTGGGAGCACAAGAAGCAGGGTTTGGGATTTGGTTTGGATTTGGTTTTTTACAACCATTGCTGAAGTACAATCGTAGTCCTGAATTAATTTTACATTTATTTGATCGCAATTTAACCTCAAATCATCTTTATTTCTAACTCTACTTCAATCTTAAAAAAAAAAACAAACAGAAAACAAAAAAAAAGACAACAACCAAACAACAAAAAGCCCAACAAAAAACACACGAAAACCTGACAATGTCTCTTTTGTTCACGACAAAAAAATATCACACCATAGAGAAGCCGACAATACCGCCTCAGGCACTCTGATAGGCCTCTTTTTGAATTAAGTTTACATTCTCTTCTTGCAAGAAACTACTTAAACCAAAAATAATCAGTAATAAAAATAGATCTAGTCTATCATTTGCTTTACCAAATTTGCTTTGCTTGCACGTTAAAGTAGTGCTCTGTGTAGAATTCTCGACCTATGTGTCAATATACTGAACACAGACAGTATTTCTAAATTCCAGTATTTCTAGTGAAGACACCCATGGGAAGCATCAGTACCACTGTGGAAGGACCAAACATCAGTTATTTCCAGGACAGTGTTTACAACATTAGGCAAAAAACCCCAAAATCACTATTCTTAATCTATGCGAAGTCTACTTTTAAGTCATTACTCTTTGTTTCTTTTTCATCTGAATGACACTCTAATTAAAGTTCTTTACAGAAATGTCTATATCTGGATTAACAGCTGATTGCAGATGCATTAAGCTTTAAGCAAAAGTTAACACTCATTAATGAGATTACCTGTTGTGATTAAGTAAGGACAAACAAAAACAAACCACCTCGGAAAATTTTGTGACTGAGAATAAACTAAAGTTAAAATCACTCCCTTTATAAAGTCACACACACCCCCCCTTTAACAACAACTTTTTGACTCTATTCAAAGTACAATCTCTTTGCAGTTACTGGACTAACAGCCCTACTCTTAAAGGAGCACAGTAACAGCCAGTCAATTGCAACAAGTGTTTCATCAAATTCCTAAGTACTTCAAATGCTGAAATATTAAATGTTCCAGTGGAATTTGGTATCTAAATTGAGTCTCTCAGTACCTCTTCAAAAAGAACAACTCGAACTCCTCTATAAAGTCAAGGAAAACTGTAAGCACTGCTAGCGAGTGGAAATAATTTGTTAAAAAATCAGGAAAATCAGGAAAAAAAACCCTCCCTAAAAAGTTTCAGTTTAGCAGTTAATTTCAACCTGCAGTTAAAAAGGCACTAGCTGTCAGTCAGTTTTCTCACCCAACTCTATCATGAAAAGAAAAACTGACAGATCACAGGAGCTTGCCTTTGTAAACCAATTCGGGAACTTTCATGCTTCTTATTTGTTAGGTTAAAGGTTAAATTGCTGACCTCTGCCCTCCTGCTTAGCAGCCTTTCCCTTTTTCTGTAAAGCTTTATTTTGGGGCTGTATTTACATGGATTAGTCTCTTTTCACGCTAAGAAGGAATCTGTTCACAGCCAAAGCCTTAGTTCTGGTTGTACAAAAAGCAGTCACAATTATTCAGCAGCAGACAATGACCATATTGTGGATTTACAAAAAAACCACCTCAGCCATGGCAAGTTCTGTCCTTGCTGCACAAAACAATAGAAGAAAAATCTTATCAAGCATTCAAGAGAAAGCAAACAAAGCAGGCCCACTGTGAACTTGATGAAGATGTCAAGCTCCTTTAAAAATATAAATCAACAAAAGAGTTTAAAGTCTTGTGAGTGAGACTTTCTGTGCTGAATTTTCTGTCTAGTTAAACAGTGCCAGCGGCAGCAATATAGTGCAGGCTCCTAAGCACTTGTGAAATAGAAAAGATTGTAGACAGAGGTAGTTAAAGCATGAAGCAAGAAGGACAAACAACAGAACTCTTCCCACAAAATAACTTACAGAAATGGAGGAACATTCAGTTATACTTGTTATTAACATTTCAGGGTTTTATTAACCCTAGAATCATCAGCTAAGAACACACCTAAAAACGTGTTAGGTAAAATTTATGATGATTTGCAATACGACACACTCTAATATTATTTAATGAAGTGAGTTTCTCTTCAAATTGAGTTATGTATTTCAATTATACTCCAAAAGCCAAACTGTGAACTGTCTTCAAACAAAACAGTTCAGACAAAGCTACTTATTTGATCTGGACAGTGCAGTCCTCAGGCTCTGCAAGTTCTGCAAGTTCTCTGTGAAAATCTTCCACCTTGTTTGTACTTAGAAGACAGCAATCAAATGGAAACGGAAACACAACACAGCACCTTAGGAGAATCAGAACTCCCAAATACTACCTATCTACTCAGATTTGATTACTTTTCCAGTCCTGCTTTAGGAAGTTAGGTGTAGAACATAATACCGTAAAGGTGGGATAGGAAAGTTTGTGATACTGAATTACAGGACATGTTCAACAAAACACTTATTTAATAGAAAGAGACCTGAATTTTGCCCTTCCTTTGTTATTCCTAAACCTTCAGCATGCTATCTGTTTCTCCATACAGAATAGGCAGACTTCAACAAAATATTTTCACCTTAAAAAAATAGAGATCACTCTCAGAGAAAAGTTTACAAACTTTTGATTCATCAACTCTTAATTTAATCCTACTCCAGTAACTTTATGTTCAAGAAAACACTTCACCTATTTGGAAGGTACTGCTGTATTACCTAAAATTACAACATATGCTAAGTAGCAGCGTGTCTATTTTGCAGAGACAGAAACCTGCTAGTTCTCTCTACCTGTGAACGTCCTCTCATGGAAACCATAGTGATAACTGTAGAATAATTTTAGGGCCCAAGCACATCACGGCTTCTGCCAGTAGAGTTAAGGACTTCGATTACTTTAAGTTATAACATTTGTGATCTACTGGGAAGGGGGGAAGGGAGGGAAAGAGCTATTACAACACAAGACTAGAACATGAAAAGTAAAGAAGGAAGTACTTAAACTACTCACAAGCTTCTAGTAGGAACAAGATTAGTAGTACATGCTACTCTCAGAGCCAATTCAAATGCAAATTTCATCCTTTCTCTCAAACAATGATAAACTCCCTCAGAGTTAATAGTTTCCTTCTAAGATTCATCTCCCTTTTCAACTTAGTGGTATGTTTTCGAGAAAAGAAAGAAGCACATGGCGAGTCTTACAGCAAGACCTTTTAAATTCTGTCATAAAAGAAGTAGTATAAACTACATTTCCTTTACTAATCCAGTGAACATTTCTTAAACTCTAACACACTTACACTTTGTCCATGCTTTTGCATTTAGGCTTCCAACTTACCATGGTTTAAAAAAAAAAAAAAAAAAAAAAAAAAAAAAAAATATCTGTAAGCCTTCATATTGTCTCACTCCATACATGTTGCCACTAGGAAAGGAGGCCATGTTAGCTACAGAATGAAGAGATGTAAAAAAAAAAAAAAAAAAAAAAAGAGAAAGAAATCCTTTAGCTGTACTAAACCATTTTAGCTTTTTTCTTGAACACACAGCAAGAATTTATGCTACGCTCACAAAAAGATGAAAGATGAGGTCCTTGGAGAGAAAGGCCTTTTGGCACACTACATGGTAAAGCTACAGATTTGACATACTTTTATAATGTCTGCTTTGGCGAGAACACAAAAACCCCACACAAAAGCATGCTACGTCCTCCCAGACAGGGGTGTAGGGGGGTGTCTTACTCTTGTGAGCATTTACTTTCAAATGTTCATACTTTAGAGACTATTTTGATCGGTTTCCTTAGACTAACAAATTCTCTTTTTCTCCATGAACAGTTTGACAGTCAGACTAAAATTGTCCTCACAGCCCCATCTAAGAAGAGAGGATCTTCGGCTCAGGTCCAGCAAGACCCTTAAATTTGTCACATCATATTTCCGACAAATGATCTGCAGCAGTTTTAAGATCACAAAGTGCTTTCAAAATTAAAAGAACTATTTCTTAAGTAGTTAGTATGCTTTTGCTCTCTTTATATAGGCATTTTAACCAAAAGTGCTTTTAGATTCTTCCTAGTTCTGCATCTCAAAAAAACAAAACAATATTTTAGCTGAGATTTAAAAAAAAAAACAAACAATGCAGTTCCAATGCACTTTACTCTCCTTGCAAGCATTCAATATGTCAATGGCACAGAACAGAATTTCTAGAAGTGCTTGAGCTAACTTAAACAGTTACAACTTGTAAAAGAAACAATACAAGTAATCTACTACCTCAATTTCTGTGAAGTTTTACTATTATGAGATGCCACGACAAATACACAAGCCCTCCGTTAGAAGCCCTTCAAAATCTCATAGAATGCATTTTCCCTTCCTCTACTTGACGTTTAAAAATAGGAAAAGAAATCCAGTAAAATACTAGTATTTCATACAAAGTGTCTATTTTGTTCTTATATTATCCATTGCATGTAACAATTCCAATGAAGAAGAGAAGGCCACACACCAGAGACACTGACTTATCATCAAAACTTACTTTAATGTTACAACTGAAATACGTAGTTTTAGTTTAGAATGTACAACGTTATTTGCTCAGAAATGGACTATTTTATGGAACACAATATTTTATTTATTTTCTGAAGCAAGGTTAACGCACATCAGTGAAACCTCTAAATAATCATGATAAATCTAAAAACTTTTTGTTTGGTTGTAGTTTTTTAAAAAAGCAATACACCTGGATTTTAAAGGATGGCCTCCTTTATCTAAATGATATGGAAATGTAGAAATTCTCCTACTGTCAGAACTACACAGCACTGAAACGCATAAAGGCAAAGACACAAACCCCACACACAGCCTACAGAATAACAAAGCCTTATATGTGAATTGCAATTTGTCTTAGTGATCAAATTTTTGGAAGTCCTAACAATCTTTCTATTCAACTGCAACGGCTGAAAGCCAAAGTTACCAGCCATACCTGTTGAAGAGTTGCCTTGCTGTGCCCATCTATACAGTATCAGCATCTTACTCCATCCCAATTGCACCACTGCACAGAAGGCACCTGATAAGACTATTTAACCTAAAGCAGCCTATTTGCCAGGGTTCGGTATCAGCCTTGGAACCCCTCATTTTCCTCCCAGTCATTATCCACCACTTACCTAATACTACAAAGGATGGATCAAAGTATCAACAATACAAGTTTTACCCAATATTTTCCCTATAATAATTCCATCTTTTAAGCAAAACTGTAACTATTTTTTCCTCTCTTCCCGAAAGTAAGTGTGTGGGAGTCAGTGAGAAGCACAAGACTTGTGAAGTTCCTGTGCTTGACATACTTAAACTTGACACGCACCACAGAGATTTCTCACTAGATAACTTCCACGTACTGTCACTGTAAAGATGCAGACTCCATTCTTTCTATTCTATTTTCGTGCCTTAGACTTTTGGTGAGAGACATCAACATTTTATGAGAAGAGGGCATGGACAAGAGAACCACGCTATTCAATGAAACTGAAAAGCAGAACATGAATGAATGGATCATTGAAGTATTAAGTGAAGAAATTCTGAATCCCAGACAGCCAAAAAAAAAAAAAAAAAAAGAGTGGGAACAAAGTTAAGATAAAAGAGTTTTGTATTTACATTTACTTTTAGGATGTCAAGTGCTCTTCAAAATAATAAAAAACAAAAAACAAAAAAAACCACCCACACCACACACTTAGAGTCAATTAGCTAAGGGGAATTCCCAGCTTCCATGGAAATCATAAGGCAAAAAACTGGTTTGGTAATTGCCTTCTGTTAAAAAAAATATAATTCCTCATGTTGCTAGTCAGTTGCAGCTATCTTGCTTCACAGTTCTCAAAACCAAGGTATCACATTTACATAAAGTGACCCCGTAAGAAAAGTCCGTTAAGTCCCCAAATAAGATCTATGAATATAACAAAGAAAAACCACAAACACAGCTTTTAGATACAACTGAATGCTGGGACTGTACAACTACCAAACACTTCATGTGTCAGAAATACAGAAATCACCAATGCTGAGCACAGATGGTCATTATTTCTAAACAACCTAGAGGGAAAAGGACAGAGACCACAGCTGAGCTGATCCAACAATCATTTCCTTCCTGTGATCACACATTTCATTGTGGTTTGGCAGAGTTCTGCCAGGACTGGAATAAAACAATGCTTTCTTTTTAACTTCTTTGGTTTCGATGAAGTTTTCTCCTCATACCTTAATAACAGTACAAAACATCCTCCAGATGTTCCCGAAGCTTACATTTCTAGGAATCAAATCTTAGGATAATTCAGGCTGGAAGGGACCTCAGGAGGTCTATAGTCCAACCTCCTGCTCTAAGAAGAGTCAAGTGTGAGGTCAGACCAGGTTGTCCAGGCTTTGATGCAATCAGGTCTCGAAAACCTCCAAGGGCGGGGATTGCACCAGCTCTTTGAGTTGGTCCAATACTCAATTGTTCTCATGGTAAACACATTCCCAATATGCAGTTAGAACATCTCTTGATTCAGTCTATGTCATTGCCTCTTGTCCTGCTGCCATGCACCACTGTGAAGACACTGGATATCCCATCTTGATGAGCTCATAGGTATGCAAGACTGTTGTTCAGGTCCCCTGAAGTCTTCTCCAGGCTGAACAACCCCAACACTCTCAACCTCTCATCACAGCGCAAGTGCTCTAGCTCACTCACCATCTTAGTGGCCCTCCATTGAACTTGTTCCAGTTTATTGATGTCTTTCTTGGAGCCCAGAACAGACTTTTTCCTTCTGCAGTCAACTGTCTTGATAACTAAGAGGGATCCTTCTATATCAAGCATTGGAATAGGCTGCCCAGGGAAGTGGTTGAGTCACAATCCCTGGTAATTAAAAGGCACGTAGACATGACGCTTAGGGACATGTTTTACTGGCGGACTTGGCCGTGTCAGGTTTATGGTTGGACTAGATTATCTTAAAGGTCTTTTTCAACCTAAATGATTCTATGATTCTGTATCACTGTCAATGGATAATGCTGCTTTCATTCATTTCAAAGGTTATTAACCAAATAAACATTTAATGCAAGATTGGTAACAATAACATTAGCAATAAAGCTACTTGAACGTACCATTGTCTGTCAGTAGTTAATTACACCAGCCAGTATCTCCCAGTTCAGCACAATGTAAGCAAACTGAAATATACTAAAGCTTGCAATTGCAGCTGATATTTAAAAGTCACATGGAAAACATCCTTCGCTACATCAACTTTTGAATAAAACAAAAGAGAAGCCTGTATTACCATCCCACAAGTCAGGCAATCTCCCACACTAGGGCTGTTATAGCTTTGGAGCAATTCATTCTCCTCACGACCATGTCAGAAGATTGATTTAAGAATTCAGAGCATTGTAAGTGATCAATAGCATTATTATATTAAGATACAAACTTCAAAAAGAGATCTATCAGTCAATTTGGGGATCCATTACATGAGAAGAAATAGTTTTTTAAATGTGCCTGATAACATGCACCTTCTACACCTTCTATACATTTTGCTTTTCTTAACTGCTCCTTGCCATTTAACATACAATCCTTGACTGCAAAAAACAAAACCTACTACTACCAAAACTTGATACATATTCTTGGTCTTCTGGCACAGAACAGCTAGTCAAGCAGTAGAAAAGACTAATGGAGGTCTCCAGATCTATATTTCTGGAACAGTGATATGCCTGGGATACAGCATACCTGTTAAATACAGCTGACATTGAAGAGAACCAACAACAACCTCCATTTAGAACAGAAGGACAGAATATTCGGGGGACACAGAAATTGAAGACTTCTGAGAATAAAGGACATCTCTTAAACACAAAAAAATTTCTTCCAAATAGTATTTTAAAAGATTATTCAGAGAGAATTAGAAACTAAAAACAATTTCTGAAGATTTTGCACCTACAAGTGCACACAACAAACCTAAAAACACAACTGTGAAACTCCCACAGAATCAGTTGGTTTATAGAACAAAATGTATACTAAATTCTCCAATTAAAAACCTGTAAAGTAGTTTCCGTGCTTTTTAACCCACCTTCCCACAGCAGGGAATTAATCCCTCCAGGGGGATGCAAACAAACTTCAAAGAGAAGATTATACCCAGACACTAGTACTGTACAATGTAATGTTTATGGTCAAATTTGTTCAGATTTTCTGGCACTAGAATCCAGGTCAGATGTGCAGAAACAAAGACTAGTTATTAAAAGGGCTCCTGCAGTTACATCAAATAGTCGTGATGGCACAGAGCAGGAGGACAAGCCAAACTGTATTCCAGTTACAGCTCCTATGGAGGCTTTGGCAGCAAAGAGTTGTGGCTATTTGACTTTTGCAGACTGTAACAAACAAATACAGATATAAAAGGAGGTAAGTGGTTTCCAGTCAATAAAATATAAAAATCCTTTCCATCAATTCATTATACCATACGCACAATACACACATGATTGTTTCATGAAAGATAAAGGGGGTAATACTTTAGTATATGTTGACTAAGCATAATTATTTGATTTTGACATCCCTCTTCTCATAACATTCTAGAGACTGATCTCACAAAACAGTATCTTGAAGTAAATTCTGGAATTACAAATTTCAACCTTTGCTTTTCCTGCTTATTTCCAAAGTTCTTCAAGTTTAGAAGAAAGTGCAATAAAAAATTCACAAATATACTTACATGTTCATTCTCTCACAACACACGGTTCTTAAGAATAATTTTAGCCAATAAATAGGTAGAATTGAGTGCAAAACAGTACCTTTCCCAATGCAACTGATTCCTGAATAGGTTACTTCTGCGTACACTTCAAAGGTAGTTTCAGGATTTTGTCTGAAAGGAAAAAAAAACAGCTTTTAGCGCATTGAGAATCTTTTTTCATGTGTGCTTTCAATTACTCGGTCAAAAAGCGTTGTGGGAATGCCTGTGTTACAATGACGACTTGCCCAACCAGATTTCTTGTTTTATAGTCTGATGATTTCACATCAGACTTTTCTGCCTTACAAGTATGTAACGAGACACAACTGAAGCTCAGATGAGCCTACGAACAGGGTGTCTAACAAACTCCCAGAGAGAAAAAATAAAATCCAAACAATAGAAAACAAGCACACAGAACCTTTAAGTCAATTCAGTTGCTGTGACTGGCCTGCATTTCTAGATACTAAGATATCACAGGCCTATTATTCAGAACTTTGCCAGAAAAAGAAAACCATGCCATTTACAGTTATTTCAGTTCTCAGCCATAATAGGAAATTTGTTTACAAGTGCAACTTGCAAAAGCAAGTT
The DNA here is from genome assembly GCF_001431845.1 of Calidris pugnax. Taxonomy (NCBI): domain Eukaryota; kingdom Metazoa; phylum Chordata; class Aves; order Charadriiformes; family Scolopacidae; genus Calidris; species Calidris pugnax. The sequence goes on from NW_015090846.1 coordinate 5,547,718, forward strand.
CTTTTTATTGCACCTTTAGTTTCACGTGAGAAAGTAAATTACCTACGGGCTAAATACAGGGACCTTTTTCAGGAAAAAAAATAAAATCCTGAATACTCTTTTTACCAAACTGAAAACAGAGTCACATTGTCCAACATGGGACAAACAAGTGAGATTCACATTTTCATTACTGTGACCCTTGAGTTCAACTTCATGTCACCTATTTACTCAGGAAAAAGAGGCGGGGGGGAAGCTGCAGTCAAGAGCATGCAAAGCAATTTCATGTACACATTACTGGGAAACTTAAGAGGCTGCATTTAGGATGAAGACAGTTCCCTTTTTTAATACCTGTCAAAATATTTCTACCTTTTTGTCAAAAAAAGAGACCATGGTGAAGAATACTATAAACACACAAGGTTTCACCTCATGAAACTCCAGAGTCTTAAAACCAGAAAGCTGACAGATACATGCAAAATAAGGAAATGGGTGCAATAGTAAATTATTATACCAAATTCAGCTACAAAAAGTAAGTGAAGCTTGAGGAAAGAGTATTTTTAACTCTGCTCCAGAGCTATAAATATACTAGTAATAAAAGTAAAAAGTTAATGATATATATAACTTAAGAAAAAAAACCCCAATATTTAGTGTATATTTTCAGTTCTTACTAATATAACTCCATAAGTGAGCCTCTGGAACTACATTTCATAAGGAGCATGTCAAGGCAGCAGGTGATTATATAAGAAAGCATATTTTGAGTTAAATTCCTGACTCTAACAATTTTAGCTCCTCCAAATTTTTTTATAAGATTAAAGAGAATCACACATTAGACTGTAATTGTTTAGTTACTGAAATAAGGATCTTGTAAGTCTGAGCATGTGATATTTTATTCTTAGGTTTTCTGGTTAAAACCAAGAATCAAAACTGCATAATTACTGCTCTAAATTTATGACTGCCTGTACAGTGATAATGTTGTCTTCTATGTGTTAATGTAAACTATCTAACATTAGAAAATTGTTGAGGTATAATTAACTTGTGAATCTGGTTAGCTCCCTTACAGCTAAGGATGAAAATAAGGACAAAACCCATATGTGTGTGTGTGTATATGCTAGAATTCCTACCTGAATAATAATTTAAAAAATGAAACTCATCTAACCCAGTATCTCAAAGCAAATATATAAACATGTCAAGGAGTTCAGCCTACTCTTCAGAGAATTTATATTATTTTTAATCTTACTTTAACACCAAAAGGGATTACACAAAACATTTCTAACCGTGCCACGGGCCCACTTAGTGTAACTCAAGTGGCTCTTAGCCAAACCCCACACCTATTTAAATTGACAGAAAAGCTACCCTTGGTTTCAGTAGCACAGGATCACACTCCACAGTTTTACAGAGCACCTCTCAGGAGCAACAACAGTTCACAATTCAATTAATGTTAATTTCATTTGCCACCAGTTCCCAGCTGATTTGCCTTAAGTAGCCATTTTTCAGAAAACTACATACCTAAGTTCTGAGAAATCTAAAATCAGCTATTATTTTGCAGTATAATACAAACTTGCATAATTCTCTCTGTGCTGCTTACAGTCACTGCATATAATCTGCTTCAAATATTGAGATTCTTAGCTAAATTCCCACAACCACGGCACAGGAGAAGGATGAAATGATATCCACTTAACACCAGAAATGTATTTTTTCTTCTATATATATTGCTGTGCAGCCTTATCTTACCTTCCTTGTTTATGTCTTTATTTTTAGCTCACTGTTTCCTTAATTAAAAGTTTATATATTTTATAATATTTTTACTGCTAATGGGTAAAATAACAAACACCTTTTTAGTATTATGTTAGAGTCTGTGTTCAAGTTCTTTAGTGAAAACACTGTATAACACAGCTGTCAAGAGCACATACTGTGTACCAAACCTTTCAGACAAAAAGACATTAAATTTTGTATTTTAATATTCTATGACAAACGTCCACTTATTTCTATGAACAGTGAAATTAAAGTAGCTTTGCCAAGTCAGAAAGTTAGTATTAAAGGCTGCATTCAACAAGCTAACACCTCAGTATGAGAATGAAGTCATTGTTGAATTCAGAATATTTTATAACTTTTCAGTGGAATTAAGGAAACAAGTCACTATGAGACTTCATACAGTTTGCAAACATAGAATAAACATGCATCATAGTATGTATGTTTTGCAGTCCATTTTTATGACTATTAAACTACCCTGCAGACATGTAATGCCACCTGTGCATTGTATTGAAACCTCAACCCACTGAAATCATCCACAGCATTATAAACTTAAAACACACACAAAGTTCTCTTTCCTCCCAAGAGCCTCCAAATAATCACTTAAAGACCCACAGTCAGTTATCAAGTGAACATTCAGATGCAATAAAAAAATACATAGGACCCATATGTGCAAAAATACGTAGTTCCCCATTTATTTGATAACTGGAAAACTTCAGAAAGAAATGCAATACTTTTTTGTAAATAGAAATTTAGGAAGGAGCTCTATGAGAAAAGGCAGCTTTTTGTATGTTACTTGTATGAATTACTTAAATCTCTCCGATGTAGAAATAGCTTTAACATCAAGCAATTGAATAATTCAATCTTACATTGAAGTAATATAATATTTCAAATAAGACATTTAGGTAATTTTTACAATCAAAATTATTAGTTTTACCTAACTACAAGAGATTTGTGCACAATAAAATTAAATAAAATTCCTCCCCCAAGCTGTATGTATGCACGTACACACCTTACATATCTAAAATATCTAAAGCCTACTTCAACTGTCAGCAGCATTTTCGTCCTACACATAGGAAAATCTAATAGCACTTATGACCAAAAGAATCATTCTGCTTAAAAACTGAGGCATGAGAGGAGCCTGAAACTGTTTGATAATTAGTTATCCTGTAACAAGATTTTTTTTTTTCTTTTGCAAGAGTTGAACAACTAGTAGCAGAAATCTGTACTTGGTAATTCAGTTCAGAAACTGTACCTCATTCCTTGATTATTTTCTATATATTTAACTTTTTCTGCCTGGTATTCCTTAGGTAGATAAAATTACATTTCACTATATAGCAAACTTTATGTTAAATATCCGAAAACATTCCCAGATTAATATTAGGGATCTTTTCTGTCATCACTGAAATACAACCACCTCTGGAAAGGAATATGCCAAGTTTTTTTACAGTGCAATGCAATTCTGTTAAACAGACTGATACTGACACATTATTTAAAATAACAATAATAATAATAATCCTGTCTCTTTTATAATGCCTTGAGTACTGAAAGACACCAGAAGGGATAGCAGCCAGGTTAACGAGATCCCTATTTTACATTACCTCACTGGCACAGAGTGCCCTGCACGTACCGTATGACATGCTCCAACACGAAGCTTAACCCAACACTGTAACCCAATACTCAATTTACCTTTTTTTTTCGCCTCTAGCTACACACAAGCCAAAAGCTTACAGGATTGCTGGCAACTTCGTGATTTCTCTCACTTCAGTCTGATGTAGCTACTGATAATTTCCTCTAAGCAATCTTTCACTCAAATGACTCATTACTATACATCCATCAAAAATATAACTGACACATATGTCCAGGTTTCACACAGAGTTTATCACAGTGTGTGCAAGTGATCATGTGCCAAGGAGTTTAATATCCCTCATAATTATCAATCCATAGCAAGAAATCTGACTACTGGATTTTCACTAGGGCTCCAACATACGTTGGCAACACCGCTAAAGGAGACATGCCTCACTATATGCAACTATCAAATAGTTTTCTCATTCACGCTCCCACCTGCCCCAATAAGGGAGCTACTTACCAACCTGAAAATCTTTGCTGGATCAAACATCCACCTCAGACTCAGACAGGATCACTCATTCTTTACATATTTCAAGATTGTTTTGAAATTCTGTCCTTTCTCTGCTTGGGCACAGTGTTCTGCCCGATGTTGGAAAAAAGCAATTTATTAATTGTTGCTCAAGGCAAAGTTGCTTAGCCACACAATGGACAAAATGCTTTCTCACAACATGCAAGATGAACATAAAGTAATGCTTATAGTGGGCTATCACCTATGTTTTCCTGGTGACAGAGAAAGACACAGGCTTTCTCTGTAATCCTAGAAGATAAGGTCATGCTGAAACAGACTTTGCACAGAAAAAGTCCTAAAGTCCATCGACTGTTCCAAATACTTCTAACTGCTACATCTCCTCACAGACACCAGTGAAGTTTCCAGTTGAAGTGTCTCATCTGAGTGACTACATTCACATTCAGCAAAGGGGATACAAAGCCATTAAATGTCAAAGTAGCAGTCAAAAACCCAAAGATCCTAAACACAGCATATGGATTCAGTATGTACACAAAAGAAACTATACTTTAAGTGAACATCAGCCTTTGAGTAGATTTAAGATAAGATCATCATAAGAAGTCATTTCAGACCATAATCTTGAAGTGACCCAAGCAAGGGTGATGGCTGCAAGATCTGCAGGTGCAAGTTACAGATGCAACCTGCTCTGCTGTCAAAATAGTAACCATTTCAGATTCCAGCTGTATTTGAAAGTACTCTAAGAGTTTATCTAGTTTCTCAGACTTTTGATTTTCTTGTAGCAACAGTTGAGAACCTGTATGCCAAAAAAAAAGTGCAAATGTTATCCCTGCAGGCTCTCCAGGAGGAGGAAGGCTGTTTTCTGGAACCAACCCATCACCTCAGTGCTAGCATTACAAGCACTCATTACCCACTTACACTTCCCTAAAACACTCGGCCGGACAAACACACGTTTATGTCTCTCCAACCTACAGGCTCAGGAACGTAAAGATGTGACACCACGCTAAAGACAACACAAACTATGTTCCCTCCAGTCTCACAGTCAAGTTAAACAAAAGAGGTGAAACATTAAAGACCCACTTGAAGAACACTGTGTTCAAGAAGAAAAAGCAATTGCTCAACAGCACCTACTGAAATTGCTGAATAAAATACAATTTCACTGGATGTCTCCACTCTGTCACACCTTTCATGCACAAAGATGTCAGCACTCTCTGCCTGGTGATAGCTTTATTACACCTCTACCTGTCTCAGAGGAATTGAATTTGTCTGGAACGGTATATGAATGAACTGAGATCTTTAACGTGACAATACCAAACATACCAACAGGGCTTACCAATAAATCAACCCCCAGTTTTACAAAAATTAAAACAATATTGAGGCCATGGAGCTGCAGGCCCAATACATGAATCACTTGCACCACTCTTCTCCTTCCCCTTGCTAATGCACTTCCACGATACCACAGTCCACTATCCACCTTCCCTTCAGCACACCCTCACCTAGGCAGGAGGCCGTGCGCTCTCTCGATGCCACCACACCCCCAAAACAGCCCTCAGCAGTGCTGGCAATGGAGCCCCCCACCCCATCCCAGCAGCCCCAGTCCCTCCTCCAGGCCTGCACCCATAAAACTCCACTGCCCTCACAGCCTGGCCCTGCGTGCTCCCACACCGAGAGCTGAAGCCAGGGAGAAAGAGAACAAACAGACCAGGGCTGAGTATGAGGGCGGCAAACGACACTCTCCTCCGCTCCCCGGGGCAGGGGGGACGGGGGAGCTCCCCGCCCCGGGGTCCGGCCGCCGAGCTGAGGTCTGACGGACGGGGCCCTCTGCCCCGCCGCCTCCTCCCTGCCCGGCCGCCAGCTGGCCCGGGGGGGCGGGAGGCACTCCTTCCCCTTCCTTCTCCCCTTCTTCTTCCTCGCCCTACCCCGAGGCCTGCACGCTCGGCCGGGGTCTCGCCCGCGCGGCCTCACACGGAGCTGGAAGGAGGGCGGGGAAGTCCCCTTCTCGCTCTCCACAGCCCTCCCGCTTTCCTGAGGGCCTGCAAGCGGGGCTGGAGAGCTCCGGGGGGCACTCACTTGATCCTGGATCCCATGGTCTCTGGGGGGCCGCATAGGCCCGGGCCAGAGAGAGAGACAGACACAGAGGCAGGGGGCGGGGGCCGGAGCTCGGTGGGCTGCGCTCTCTCCGCCGCTCGCCCCCTCACTCCATCCCGGCCCGCGCCGCCGTCGCCCCAGCCGAGTCACGGCGCGGCGCGCGGGGGCCGCCGGGAGCTGTAGTGCGCCGG
>NW_015090846.1:5554426-5580469 GCF_001431845.1 Calidris pugnax
CCCGCGGGGTTGGCGTGGCAACGCGCGCGAGCAGCCTCCCCTCAGGGCGCCTGAGGCGGGTGGCTCGCGGCGGCGCGAGCGGCGACCCTCAGCCGCCGGGTGCCCTCAGCCGCCGGGTCCCCTCAACGGCTCAAGAGCGGCGAAGAGCCGGACCGAGCAGGAGCGCCAGGAAAGGGGGCTGAGTGGGTGACCCACCGCCGGCCGCGGAGGAGAGCTGCCTCCCCGCCCGCCAGGGCACCCCGCGCCCTGTGAGTGGGAAGCGGATCGTCAGGCGCTCCCCGAAAAGGGCCGCCCGTAGCGATCGTGTGGGGACTGGTAGCCAGAGCAGATGACTGGTAGCCACACCAGGAGTGTCCATCCTGGAAGGCTCTGTACAGAGGTGAGCCCTCCCCACGGGGCCAGCAGCCAGCGTGGCAAGAAGCAGACTGAAGTCCTGGGCAGAAATAAGTGTCCGATGCCAAAGGGCTGCAGGAGGTAGAAAGGCAGAGAGAGGGGCTGTGAGCTGGTGTTCTTGTAGAGCTGTGACAGAACACTTTGCACTGATCGTCACAGAAACCCAAGCTGCTGAAAGGGCAATAAAGGATGGCTAGAAAGAACTACAAGCCCAAGTAAGGTCATCAAGGGGACTGGAGATTTTTCAGAAAGAAGTGGAGGAGAGATGAGATGCAGTCTGCTGAAAACAAGGCTTACCTTGACTCAAAAATTGCAGTACGACAGATTTTGAAACATGCCTTATTGGAGTTGACAAACAGGATCAAACAGGTACCCAAAAATTTTATTAAACATGTTTTACAGGAAGGTTTCAGGGAGGTTTGGCAATTTCTAGCATAATTGAACGATTTCTAACTTTTTAGAGTTGGAGATGATCTGCAGTGAGGAATAAAAAAGTTGGAAATTTGGCTTTAAAAGACCTCTGAACTGCAGGTCACTGTGGAAACCAGCTGCTTGGCTGAGGTATCTAGTCAGCTGGAAAGATGGGAGAGAGAGAGGACGTATACTTTTACAGCCCATTTGCTCCCCAGAGAGGCTGAGTAAGAGAAATCATATTGATTCAAGTAATATATACAGATATGGTAAACGTTTATGCAAAAAGTCCTGGAACATTTATTCACAGTTATAGTAAGTCAGAGAAATGTTTGGGTAGACGAGAAGGAGTGTTTCTAGCACTAGTTTGAGTACTCGAGATGAGGTACTTCCACACACCCCCTCTGCCTCTGCCTTGGGAGCCGTGGGCAAGCTCAGGCCTCAGCATTCAGTCAGTGCTTGAGCCGTGGTCTAGATGTACCCATACCCAGCCCTGATCCTGAATTACTGTTTGGATTTCCTGGCCTGACCTTCGACCCATTACCTTGGTTTTGTCTGATGGCCACCAGCCTGTCGTGAGGACTCGTTGCTGTCAGTGCCCCTGCTGTGCTTGCCCAGCGCGTGTCTGTGGGGCTGTGCCTGGTCGTTGCTCAGGCTCTGCTGTGGTCACCCTCAGCTCCTGAGTAGCCTTCTTTGGGGTGTGGGTGGCCTTTGCTGCTCCCTGACATGCATTATGTAAAAGTGATCTGTATCGGAGTTCCCTGTCTCATACAGAAATACCCGTATCGGTATAAAATAGCTTTTTAACCATAATTACTGTGTTCAGACCAAGGATATTCTTCCCTTTCAAATAAACCAGTACACTAAAGGTCATATGTATAACTGTCAACTGAAGGTAAGCTTATAGAAATATTAAAATGAGTTACAAGAGCAAAAATCCCCACAGCCAGTAATAAACAAAACAATAGGGAAGCTGGTAACTCCAATGCTGGTGCAGTGTAAAATAACTCAACAATATGGGGAAGAAAAACCCAACATTTTAAGAGTAGCTAACACAGTTTCTTTAATTTCATCACCCTTTTTGGAAAACGGATTGACGTTAAACTTAAGAGGTAGAGCTAGAGACTCACAGTTTCAGTTTTGCTCTGTTCTGTTTAGTGTGTTTCTAAAGATTTGGTAAACTTATTAATATGAACAGATCTAATGAATGGGGACAGTGCACAGTATGCACAAATAGTGTACTGGTTTACATTTGACAGTCTTTAGACCAGACATACTAAGGAATAAAATGCTAGGTGGTTCAAATGAGCAACCTAAACCCTCTCACAGAGTAAATGAATCATTAAGAAGCAATCTTTCACCCCAGTGTGGAGAAAACAAGGTATAAAAATTGGATTTCAAGAACTAGACCGAGAGGACTAGATAGCTGAGTTGGTGGATAAACTAATAGTGGCTGATAACTAACAAATGACTGGAAAAATGGCTTGCAAAATTAGTGTTTGGTAATTACCTTGAAATATGTCTCAGTGAAACATCTATTTTGTAGGTGACTGATTTCTAATGAGCGTATTTTCCGACCCCTAAGGAAAGAAATTTTAATAGCAAACCCATGTTGATACCTGTTCATTGACAGTTTCTCAACCTAGATAATGTGCAGGTGCATGCTAAAACTTCTGAACAGGAATACATAGGCAATGTGATAAGCATGAGATAATCAATCTGAAAAACAGTATGTTAATATGTTTGACAAAGAGGATGACCTACCTCAAGCTCACAGTTGATAAAGATGAATTTAATTAATAAAAATAAAATGAAAACATGTATGTCAAATGGTAAGATTCTGCCCTTGCTACTGAAGATACACTAGTGGGTCTGGTAATGTGAACACTACAAGTTCAGTCTTTGGAAACTCTAGTTTAAAAGACTGCCTAATAAAACAAGTGTGAGCTTGTAAATCTGGTAATGCTGAGAGAGAGGAAACCAGAAAGGTGAGGAAAGGATGAGTGACCAGAATTTCTTCTAGTTAAATGGTAAAACAGACACTCAGTATGGAATAAGTATGTGCATTCTAACTTTATGTTGTATATATCAAGCAAGCGAAATTGAATATATGCCAGAATGCAGGGCATGGATACAGAACATGCCTAGTACCTTCCCAATGGTGATAATAAAATGAAGAATTCATTCAAAATTTCAACTAACTATAGAATGAATATTTAAATATTTGTTCAAAATTATGTAAACGATGTTTTCTATGTGAAAGCACTAAAAGACAATGGGAAAACAAAAATATTAAACACGATGTAAATTCCTGTTCAAGGGCAGGAAGTTTTTCTCTCTATCTGCTTAATATTAGTTTGTGTTCCAAGCTATAGAATGTGTTTTTGTCCTCCACTTTAGCAGGTCTATTTATGTAAACAAGCTGCTCATTAGGTAACCCAAATTACATTTTCTGCAGTTCTGTTGATGGTACTAATGTCTGCAGCTGGCCCAATGGTTTGGTGGTAATTGTAGAACAGTTCCAGGGCAGCAGAGACAGTGAAGCCCCTAAGGAAAGAGAAGGGTTTAAGCACACAAGGGTTACAGCAATGCCTGCTGCTCTGTCCATAGAGCAGTGGGTTTGAATGTCTCAGAATAGATGAGCTGATTAGCTGTGAATCACCCTCCCAGAAGAGATGAAGCATTAATAGCAAACAAAAGGGAAGCAGAAGGGAAACTTCAGGCAGGAGAAAATAATCCAGGAATTAAAAGATTGGTGAAAGCCTTAGGATACTTCCAGATTGACCAGAAAGTCTTAATTCAATACCATAGAAATAGAGGTCTTGCACTGTGCACTCTAGGATGAATTTGGGTGAATGTGGCTGAACCTACATTTTAATATGTAATGCACCCACAGCAACAAATGTACATTAAAATATAGTTAACTCTTTCTTCTCAGTCAGTGACATCCCTTCTGAAGTGTGCTGTAATCTAAATTTATTTGGGAAATTCACTCTGCTACTTCTCAGCTGATGAGAATGGCAAGAAACAAAATGCTGACTTTATAGATCAATAGTTAAGCTGTGTCTGAAAGGTTATGCCTTGAAACAGACTATACTGCCACCTGAATAATATTGTTCACATCTGTTTTTTCCAATTTCTCAGTGGGAAAAGATTATGAAAATCTCTACTAATGTTTATAAACTGGTAGAAAGCATATTAAAGGTATTTTTTCAGAAGTGAATCACAAGTTATTTTATAAACCTCAAGCTTGTAATACTTGTCGCTACCAAACAATATGCCTCATGAGTTATGTATCAGGTCACTGGCCCATCTTATGTGCATACAGCCTCCAGAAGTGTTCACATATGCTGCTTTAGAAAAAAGCCTGTTCTTAATGCTCCCAAACTGTGATTCATCAGGCATTGTTAGGGTAGCTGGTTAGCCTTCAGACACATTTTATGCCCTGAGACAAGAAAGATGTTTAAATCAGCATATCTACCTACTTGTATGGATGGAAATGCGCATCATCTACTTGTTTTCCATTATAAGTTAAGAAACAGTGATCTATAATTGCACAGAATGCAACTGAATTTTGGAAAAAACAAAAGAAAATATAAAAACTGACCAAAAAAAAAGGAAAAAAACAGTCATAAGAACATAACCAATGAGTTAGATCAAAAGCATTCTGTCTCCAAAACTGAACACTGGCAGATGTTTAAGGAATAGTGTAAGAAGATGCCCAGCCTCCAAGAAATTAATGTATTTTCTCAGCCACAGGTGCTGCTTCTATCTAATAGCTTTTGGGGGATTTTTCTTCCATTAATTTTCAATCCAATTTAGAATCCACTACCTTCTATGGCATGGAGTTTCCATAGCTTAATCACATGCCAGCTGAAAAAGAACCCTCCTTTTTACCTGCCACAGTAATTTCATTTGACTCCTCACCAAACATTGTATTGGAAGTGTCAGGGAAGTGCCGTTTCTTATTTACCTTCTTCATGTCTTCCATGATTTCATAAACCTTATGATTTTATGGTCAAAATAAGAAATGCAAATATATCTCAATTTTTCTCATAAAATAAAAAAGGCTCTTTCTTTCAATTTCTGCATAGCAGTGTGGCAACATTATGCATACTTTCTATATAGTACATTAAAAGCTAAGTAAGCAGTAAAATACCATTCCTTTTAAGTGTTTGAAGTACCATACACTGAATGACCTTTTCATTCTCCATTCACAAAGAAGTAAGAAATAACTATTCTTATTTCTGAAACCTGTGATTATACCAATAGCTATAACTCAGGCCCATGAAATCCTTTAATATAAAGAGCCATGCTGGAGACTCATTCCCCTAAAGAAAAGAGCCCAGGATGATTGACCTGAAATGACCTCTTCATTTTTTAGTGAAAGGAGATCTAAATATGGCAAATATTTCCTTGTGCTACTGTCTCTCACCAGACTACATTTTTCCCGAATGGAATCTCTTACGATTAGCAAAAAGTGGTTATTTGATTTTACAGAGAAACTAGCAAAATGTCGACCAGAACTCTCTGTTCTTTGTCATTAACTGTGCAGTGATTTTTCTGTCAGAAAATCTGGTTTACTTCTTAATTATTTCCATTGTTTGCGGCACTTACAATAGTGATCACATTTTCTGTTTTGAGGTCTTTAAGCTTCCTCTAAGGTGATGACCAAAAGAATTAAAGATTCACACGTCTGCCACCATTAAAAAAATGGTGCTTAAATCACTAAAAATCAATTATCCTTTTAAAAGAAACACAAAAATCCAATACATTTTTTGTTTTGTTTTTAATTTACCTTTTTTTGTCTCTTTTTTGAGAGGAACTAATCTGAACACCCAAACTAATATCAGAGGATGATTATTAAAGAAAAGTTCCTCTACTCTTTAGATGTCTTTTTGGCGTACTGAGAAATCAATCACTCACTCACATCATTCAATACCTATAACTAGTGATAAAGCTCAGGTCAAAGAATTATGGATCTGATTAGCCTGTGTACCTCTCTTGAAAGCAGAGTACGGATAACAAACGGCTGGTTCAACCCGAAGCCAAGCCGGGGAACTGCAGGAACCAGGAGGCACTGAGCTCTCTGAAGAGCTTTCACTTTGTGGGAGATGCTTCAGTTCCAGAGCTGTGGAATTCTTTTGGGTTCTTTGCATTGCAAAAATTACCACTTAGATCTGTCATGATCAGAATGAGACACCTTATTCTAGCCGCTGCAGACCAGTATTCATGCTGATCTCTAGGTTTGTCTGCCACAGTTGCTGAAATCTGTGGATTAAGTCATACATCCAAAAATCAGGCATGCTTATACTTCTCAGCAAAGGTTATTGTCAGTACATTATTTTGTTGCCCAGGATATCCAATGTCGATTGAAATAAAAGTCCACTTCAGGCTCTACAATTTGTCATTTAAAGTTCTCTTGCGGAGTGGTGGGAGAGATCTTTAGTAGGAGCTGGGTTTTAGCAACTATGATGTGGAAACCCTGTGAAAGTCACTCTTTCACAAAGACTAACAAGTATTTCTAAAATGCCCATGTCAAATCTGCAATTCTACTAGGATAGCACATAATCCTGTGTCAAACAGTAGAAACAATCAAATCTTCTGAAAAATACTAAATTTCCAGTCTTTTCCAAGGGACATCTGAGGTTCTGCAGCACTGGCCCTGACTTTCTTTAAATATGGTTCCAACTGGATGAAATTTGCTTTGCAGTGTTTATCCTCCTCTTCCTGCAGTCTACCAGAGTTGACACAACTCCTGTATTTTTATTACCTCATAATGTCCCATGCAGATTTCAATCTCCAAATTTTCACCCAAGCAGCTTTAAAATACCAGTAGATTACCTACTTAGTGGTTTGCTTTACTCAGTGGCTTCCATGTCCCTCCTTGCATCTAGCAAAAACCTCTTGCTATGGCTTCTCCGAGTGGCACTGCCTTCAGAGTGAAAACACGCTGCTAGCTGGTTCTTGCTCTGAAGCTGTTGAAGACACTATTTCATCTGCCAATAATAAAGAAGCAACTGACCTAAGTTACTCTTCTCTATTCGCCTTGCTGTGATGGCAGAGTGCTGACTGTACCATTATTGCTCTATAAAGCAAAGTCAGATTTATGAGGCAAAATCTATGATGGTGTGATTCCAGCTAGACAAAAAAAAAAAGCCCAGTATGAAAATAGTTATTCATATCTGTGATAGCCTTTGTCACAGAAAAGATAACCCTCCTGTGCTGAAAGGAATAAGATCACTGATGTAAATCAGACTGCTGCATTCAAGTCTCTCTAAGTTACTAATGAGCCTGGAAGAACAAGGATACTTAGGAGAAATCCAGAAAAAAAAAAAAAGCCCAGTATGAAAATAGTTATTCATATCTGTGATAGCCTTTGTCACAGAAAAGATAACCCTCCTGTGCTGAAAGGAATAAGATCACTGATGTAAATCAGACTGCTGCATTCAAGTCTCTCTAAGTTACTAATGAGCCTGGAAGAACAAGGATACTTAGGAGAAATCCAGAACAGCAAGACATAAGTTGTTGGAGCAGAGGGAAGTACTTACTTCATGTGATACTAAACTCTTGTACAGTAGACTGCCCAGCTTAAGCTGGTGAACTCAGATAGCATGAAAGAGAAGGAAAAAGAAAGTCATAAAAAAGGAGGGGGGAAGGAAGGAGTGAATGATAAAATGAATGAACGAACAGACGAACAAAGGAACGAAAGAATTTATAAAATACAGTGTCTATAATGTGGTAATGTGGCTTTAAAACATGGCTTTATATTTTGTTGCACTCATTCTAGAAATGAAAATAACAAAATCTTGGTGTAAAGTATTGGTGTAAGTTCTATGATTTTCCTCAGTTTTTCCCTTCTCACACAGTCGATGGGAGTTTTCAGTAGCAATTACCACAACTTTTTTATATAAAAATAAAACATGTTTTGAGCCAGGCTTCAAATATAATCACTGCGATCACCACGAACCAAAAGACCACTAGCAGTGTCAGCTTCACTGCCCTTCTAAGGGGGAATCTGTTTATCCTTTCTGCCATAGTATGGGGTAACATGATAACTATTGATGGCCCACTACTTACTAAGATGTCATCAGACAACATGTTGTCATAAGCTATTATTTTTAAAGTGTTATTAATAAAACATCAAAAAGCACTTCTGGGATGTAAGCTGGTTGTTTTAACAATGGGAAGGTATGTGTTTGTATCAAAATTGAACTACATGGTGTTAAAATCAAGATTTAACTCATATCGCTATGTGGAAAATTGATTAAATATTCATATTGCTACAATCTTCAACAGTGTAATGGTGATTAGACAGTATGGGCCGGAGCCTTATGTAATTTATACTCATTTTATATTAGTATAATTCCATTTGATTGCTGAAGCATGGCATTCTAACTTACCTTTCTGGCAACTACTAGTGCTAGGCAGCCGGTAGCCGTTCTGAACTTGCATATATAAGGTGGAGTTGATGGTCCACACATTTCATTTACTGATTTTCTTGCAGTGATGTTCAGAAGGCATCAGTAATGTAACCCCTGATTGACACCAGGGGAAGTAAGTTCCAGATGTGTCCGTTCTTGTTTGTGCTCCCCTTTTGTCTGAGAAGTTCAATTAAGATGTGCCACGTGTCCAATACCTGGTTGGGTAAGAAGCCTGCTCCTTTTATTAAGAATTTAGAGGTTCCTGGCTAACCTGGGGATTGTCATTGATTAGTGTCTGTTGTTTACTTAATTTTTTTAAACATGTAGCATTGCAGTCTTGACAGACTGCAGGTTCACAATGCAGGAGAGCTTTCTTCCCAAACTGTAGGTATCACTTAAGAAAACTAAGAGTGTTACTTTGTTTCTAGGTGTTACTTTGATTAGTTCTCTGATGCTAATGATTCCACTCCATATTGGGGAAAAACAAACAACAAAACACAAACAAAAGTGCACTTCTCTGGACAGTAACTCATTTCATACTTCATATAAAGTCAATTTGATTTATGTAATTGCTGCAACTATCAACACCAAGATGTAATGAGGTAATACCATAAGCTAGGAAATACCGACCTCTTCCGCATTTCGTGGAGGAACTTTAACAGTAAACTGCAGCAGACAGTATTGCAAGCTGGCAAATACGTTCACATTCTCCAAAATGGAGATAACATCCTGCTGGAAATGCTCTTTTGAATCTATTTCTGACTCTTTTGTGGTATTATTTAAAATTATGTGGTTATTATTCTGATAATAAAATAATTAGAATGCTCGTATACTCCTACCTCTAAGTGGAGCCATCATTAATTGATTTGATTTGTCCTAGTCTTACGGTTAATGAAGACTAGGTGGCATTTCACCAGTGTTAGAGCAATGCTCTTGCTCCTTGTTATTAATTCCCCTGTAAGCACATGCCTTTTTCTAGACATTCCAGTTAGTTTTGCTAGGATGTTAAAAAAAATGTTTTGATACATGTGTTAGTTGTTTTAATCTTAGAGCTATAAAGAACTAAGTCAAGCAAAGCCTCTCTCAAGTAATACAGAGGAGTTAGTTTATAAAGTAAGTAAAGTTGAACCACTAAGTAATAGTGACCACAATATAATTAACTTCAACATCCTCAGGGGACAGATTGTACAAAAAATGAGGAAGCTAGTTAAAAAGACCCTAAAGTCAAAAGTGAGGAAATTAAAATCCTTAGACTCAGCATGGAGGCTACTTGAGCAACCATAACAGTGTAACAGAAGGCATGCATAATCCTAAGCAAAAAAGGAAGCTGACAAGCAGAAATAAGCGATAGGGCTACAGGAAGGTTCAAGAAGTTAGTACAGTCAAACATGTATTTTTCTGAAGGTAGAATTTTATCTTGTGAAGTCAATAGGGATAAAATACAGTGGCTAAGATACACAGTGGAGATTAGAAGGATGACAGAGGATTTGGGGAGCAGATAGCCTGACATGAAAACAAGATTTTCTCAAGTATTAAGAAGCAGCAAGCTTGCAAGAGATTTTATAAGTCCAGTGGACTATTTGGTAGAAAAGTAAGAAAGCTAGTGAGAATACAGAGACACTGAAATGAAGGGAAATTACTTTTTTGCATTAGCATTTCCGCACAGAATTTTGGGAAAATAGATATACCAAATTTTCTCCTGTTAGGTAATATAGAGGTGGTTTTGTCAAACACAGAAATGAAAAGATGTGCTGGAACACAGGATAAACCTCTTCTGTGTTAAAGCTGAGAACCGCTATTCCCATTTCACCCTCGTTTACATTTCATCATTCAGAATTGCTGACTGAATTCTAGCTTTTGACATCTTGTCCTTCTTGATTTTCCTGACCCTGTCCTTTCATGGTTCTCCTGTTGCATCTCTCGTAATTTCTTCACTTCTCCTTCATCCTGACATCACATTTCCAACTTTCTGAAGGTATTTAGCAGAGCTATATTTTTGTTGCCTTCTCCCCCTTCCAACCACATCTTATTTTGGTGTAATCTCATTGTCAAACACAGATTCAGCTATCATCCCTACATTGCCAACTGTCAGATCTAGTTATTTATTCCAAACTTGTCTCCTCCTATTCAAACTGAAATTTCACCTTGTCTTCTTGAAACATCTTCATAGATATCTAACCATCAACTGTTGTTCAAAATGGGGCTAAAGAGAATCCTTTCAATCTTTCCTCTTCTGCAGGCTGTCCACACTCTTTTCTTAATCACTATGTACATACTGCGTGGCATTCAGGTCCATAACCATGTATGATCAGTGCTTCTGTTTTGAAAATATATTTTGCTTGAACAAAGTCCAAAACACTTTATATTTAAAAGAAAAGAAAGAAAGGAAAAAAAAAACAAAAAAAAAACCAACAAGAAAGGAAACATAGTAGTTAAAATATAGAGCAAGCAGAAAGTGATACATTGAGAAGCCTGAATATTGAAGTATTCTAGCAACAGGAAAGGTAAAGCAGGAGTAAAGAAAAAGCAACCTTCTTCTACATTGACCCCCTGGAGTGCTTTAACTGTGACCTCAAGGAGCCATATCTAGATAGGAGAGGGAGTTCAGTTTCCAAGGCCCATTCAATCGTGAGCTCCTCTGCGAAGTCTCCCAACATGGGGTCCAATTAGTGCCACTTGTATTGGTGAATTTTTTTTAGAGACCTGCTGAAAGCAACTGGAATAAGATTTTCAGATTAACTTTACACAGGCCACTATATAGCTCCAGAGCCCTGTATCATTTTCATTCAAGGTAGATTTTGACTGAAGTCAGTAGGTTTTGACTAAGTAATGAAGGATCAGGTTAATTTTTTATCATGATCTGGTTCCTATCCTGCTAGCCACTTGTCCATCTGTAGTTTTCTTACCTTTTCTATAAATTAGGAATAGTAATATTTACCACTTCTGTTAAGTGCTTATAGTTGTATCAGTAAAAACCAGGTAATATTTAATTTCTAGAATTACCCACCTACCACTGAACTAGAAAAGCCCATATAAATCATTCCAAATGAGTGCCTTGAGAAATGTTGAGTCCCAAGGTAAGCATTTAAATGCTGGAAAGATGCAGAAGAGAAGCTAAGGTAAATCAGCTAGATTTTTTCTCAAAAAAAAAAAAAGTTTAATTATTAACAGAAATCAAATCACACTAGCATGAGAACAACGGAGGGGAAAGAACTTGCTTAGTAGTCATCCAGCCATGAATTTGGGCTGTGAAACCTTGTCATCCCATTATCATTTTCTTTTGATATGACCCAAATATGAACTATACACAGAGAAAGAAAGAAGAAAACTGAGCTGAAATTAGCCTCCTGCTCAGAGGGCACTGGGTTATCTTGCCTGTTTCTTATCCATAGATAATAAAAAGTAAACTAAAAAATATGTGTAATTCTCTGATATGCTTGAGCTAGAGCATATTAACGGTTAAATTATCACTATATCATTTGGACTGACTGCTGTTTAGAATACAGAAGAAAGCATTAGCACTGCAGAATGTTGCTTGGTTATGTTATGATTCCAAGAGCAAGGCAGACATCCTTTGTACTGATCAACATTTTAAGCTGAATTATATTGTTTAGCAAATGGTTAAGACAAAGGACAGTAAAATTTGTAAGTAAAATATGGGAGGGGAAATATAAAAATGCAAAACATTATCTTCAGTTTAGAAACTGCTAACAATGTTCAAGAAAATAATGACATAGTTCAGTCAAAGGACCATAGAATTGGGTCCACTTTTTGTATTTTATATCTGCACTTAGCTGCGGTCTCATATCAGACAAAAAGGTAGCACTCAAAACTATTTTAAGAAAAATTGCTCCTTGCAATGTAAATTCAGGCTCACCAGTGAGTACTCATAAACTCTCCATTGGGGAAACTGAAATAATTAAGTAAACAATTTAAAAGCTGAAGTAGAAAGTGTTGATTGCTCCAGTTCTGCTCACCAGGCTGCTGAGAGACAGGACTCCTTGCCAGTGTAACAAGACATTTGGAAATACCTGGAGTTCCCATTCCATGCCCTGCGTTAGCTGGTGAGGTCAGGAGCGGTTAATGGTGGAAAGACAATGAGTACATGAATAGCTTCTGTTACTAATCCAAGCATTGTCCCTACTCTGTGGGTATAGCAGAGGGCTATAATCAGTATCTTGTACTAGTGCAAAACATATTATTTAGCATATATTATTTACCGCCATACCAACCTCATTGATCTGCTATGAAACTAGCACTTCTAATAACTTTTAAAACCAAATGCTTTATATCTCTGAATTTCTGGGGTTTATATCCCTTTCTCCCCTTTTTCTAATCTCTGACCTGGTGCTTCCTGAATAAAACAAATTGTCTTTTACTGTTCCTGGCACGGTGTTTACAGGAGTTACCATATACCTGTGGCATTTGCATCTTTGCTTAATCAAACTGCAAAATATAGACACATTCGGTCCTGAAAATGGTATACAATTTCCTCTTTCTCCCTGGCTTTCCCCTAATAGCAGGGAGGCACTAGAGGGTTGCGCAGGGATGTGTGTTACAGGCTGCCTGCAGGACCCTAGCGGACTAGGCTGTATTTAATGAGCGCGTCTTCACTGACAGATTCATTATTTGTGTTCGGTCGCTTCAAGTCAAAACTGATTAGTTACACTTACTGCAGCAAAGATTTAATGATTTTATTGTTTATCTTCAATTTATTTTGATTAACATCTCCGTTCTTTTCATTGCAAGTGCAATTAGGTGTAATATAACAGCGACTACTTTAATTTTGCTGAAATTAAGATGAATAAGTGACGGATTATGGCACTTTGTTTAACAAATAAATCATAGTTAAGAGGGCTGTATTAGTAATAAATGAAAAAACAGACAATCTAATTAAAATGCATGGAGCTGATAGTTCAAGTTTCTAGAAATGTAATGAATTTTCATTTTAGAAATCAACTAGATTTAGGTGTAGTACTTATTTATTGACAATAAGATGACAGAAAGGCACATTATTTTGTAAATCATCTTAATTTCTTGTATTACGTTGGTAGAAGGAAATACAAGCAATGAAATGAAGGTGCACGTTTAAATTTTTTTAGGAGCTAGGATTATTTTGTCAGGAAACACTGC
Source organism: Calidris pugnax (assembly GCF_001431845.1). NCBI lineage: Eukaryota > Metazoa > Chordata > Aves > Charadriiformes > Scolopacidae > Calidris > Calidris pugnax. The sequence continues at coordinate 5,567,788 of NW_015090846.1, forward strand.
AATTAAGGTATGGCTAAAAAAGAGACTGAGGGACTGAAATGAGGAAAAAACTCATTAGTTCAATTCTCACATGTTCAGACTTCAGCATTTTCTGCAACAGATGAATATTCTCCAAGTCCCAGCCACAATTTTCCTTTAAGTTCATAAGATTCAATTCACTGCCACACAGCAAAAGCCTCAAGACACGTACGATGGAAGAAAGAACTAACATGAAGAAAACTGAACTCAACAAACAGTGAGCAAATCAAGATTGCTCTATACAAGCATCCCCAAATCATGGGGCAAGTAGCAGGGCAGCAATCCTGGAGCCAGCGTACTGTGGGGGTCGCATGGGCTTAACTTCTGATTGAGGAAAACCAAGAGGAAAACGAACCCTTCAGAATCAGAAACTTTATCCCTCTGATGTTTAAAAGACCTTGTATTTGACAGGACAGCTTTGAAGATAAAGACCGAAGCACTCTCCAGCTACAGGCTGTTCAACACCCCACACTGCTATCTGCAATGCACTTCACTTCAGTTTCGCAGAGTTCAGTCATATTAGAAAGGAGATAGGGGAGACATTTTTTAGTATATTGTGCTATATTTTTGATGCTGCTGTGTCTCGCCCAAGCCCTCTTTACAGAGCCTGGAAGAGCTCAGCTCCATTCTACACATCTCCATCGTCGCTCCTTCCCACCGCACTGTCAGACCAGCCACTTGCTCTCAGCTGGCCAACATGTAAATTTGTTAATAAAAATGTACCCTGACATCCTTGACTACACAGACGAGATATCTCTAAACTAAGAGGTTAGCACTAAATCTGAGAGAGGACAAGGAGGGACTTCTCCCTGTTTCTTAATGTGCAATATTCATTTTTTTTGTCTCTAGGAAGATTTTATCCCAGAGATTAAGGTTAGAGAGGACTAACAGAGTAATATATGCTCTAATAAGACCTTATTTTGACTTTTTTTCCCCCTTCGTATTAGGAATGGGGGTTGGGGGGTGGCAAGGAAACAAGAGAGAAAGATATACAGAATGCAATTCCTAAAATCACAAAATCTGCAAGAGACTTCTTTCTTCCTAAACTTTTAAGCGCTCTTCTTATATTACTCTTTCTCTCTTTAACTGTTTTAAAACACTTTTCAGATATTCAGATGAAAGCCATTATTGAAAGAAGAATTTTTTATGACTTAGTAGCAATTTTTTGTTTTTCTACCTTAGTTAGGACTTCAGCGCTATATACACTCCTTGAAATACAAGAATGCAAATACAAGATTGCATGGCAATGCAAATTTCTTCCAGCTAAGGATCTGCCTTATAGCTTTAGAAGGGACCTAAAAATCGTATTTTAACAAATGTCTGCAAAAACAGATAATTGAAAAATAATTCCTGTCCTATGGGTGTAGTGGAAATAAATTACTGAAGCCGGTTTTACTCGTGTAAAATAAATAAAGGGAAGGAGGCGGCAGAGCGAGGAGGTTCTAAGGCCTACTTTTTTCTTCCTGATTATATTGATCAGATCTACTAATTACATTAGAACAGGTAGCTCTTCCTAAGTGTATAAAATCAAATAAATAAATAAAGCTGGGTACTTTTAACAAGGCGGTATACAAACGTATTTACAAGTGTTTCTGTGTGTCACAATCCCTCTTCTAATATTAGTTTTCAATATTTAATAAATAACTAGATGGCAGGCAAAGACAGAGCAAGAGGGAGATAGAGGAGAAATGGTGCTAATGACCAAATGAACCCGTAAAAGGCAGCCCTGCTCTGACTGGAGCCCCAGTCATCAGCTGAGTGTCATGTCGGGAGCGGGAAGAGCTGGGGGAGGCTGTGGAGGGGTTGGCGAGCTGGAGACTGGCAGCATCATTGGTTTGAACGGGCTGTGATTGATTTGTCACCAGAGGCCCATTTGACTGGGCGAAAAGCCCTTCTGATCTCAATCTCTCTCTGCCTCCTTCCCTCTGCTGTCCCTTTTCCCTTCCCTGCACTCGGACGCTGGCACGGCAGCTGGGCAAGGGGCTCAAGTTGGGGCTGACGCAGAGCACAAGGGTTGAAGGTCACTGCTGCCAAAATTCTGTCGCGACTGACAAGGGAGATCAGCTCATCACACTTTTCACTTTCCATCCTGCCTTTAGAACTCCAGAGGTTTACAAAGCCCCAAATACACATCCACACAAATCCACCAACACACCATTCCACAAGCAGAGACACACAACCAAAGCCTCTCTCTCCTCTCTTTGCCTCTCTCTGTCTCTCTCTCACACACACTCACGCACACACACACACACACACACACACGCACTCTCTCTCTCTCCCCACCCCTTCCACCTTCCTGTTATCTGTGGCTGGGAGAAACCTCTAGATCTACAAATATTAATTACAAAGGACAACGAAAGGTAAGAAGGCGTCAATTATCCAAAGGTGTCGTGATGTTATTTCAAGTCAATTGCAAATGTGTGAGGGGGAAGATTTCGCCCCAGTGATTCCTGTCTGCTTGGCTGATGGGGACCGGAGCCGATTCCCTCCCAGAACTGCTGCAGCTATGCCTTAAACCACACACTTTCCAGCAGGAGCCATCAGCATGGGCCTTTCTGAATTCTCTCTTTATTTCATTCATTAAGGGCATTAGGCAAGTTGGAATTTGTATGAAAAGGATCCTATGGGAATACTGTCTCCAGGGTAGGTATTTTCATGACTTTCCACATCCTGGGGCTCTCTCTGTATCTCTTCTTTTTCTCTTCTGTTAGATGGAGCTTTAAAGGAGGCTGCCCTCATCTTCCAACTAATGTGGGGAAATGTTCTGAGCTGCATATATTGAGTGAAAAAATATTTTATGTCTTTTATAAAGTGGCAGTTACTAAGAAATTGTGAGACCTTTCCTGCTTAATTTTGTTAATGGGCTTTGTTATTATCATTATTATTCCTAGCTGTTTTCAGGTTTTTCTCACACAAGTTTTTAATGACAATTGCCTTCGTTATCCAAAAAGAATGAGATAGCAGACTGGACAACAGCAAAATCATATTAATCAAACAAAGGCAGACTTTAAATTAAACAGGCTGTTGTGTTCCCATAAAAGCAGGACAATCTCAATACTCTAGCTCATTTCACTTGGCAAAAGAACATGGCATCAGTTTTTTAACTTTAAAATAGTTTAATGAACACGAATGGAGAAATAATTTTTCTGTGTATTTAGCCGTCTATAAAGAAGAGAGAATGCTTTAACTTTGATCGCCACAATTAGTTCCCTGGGTATCTAGAGGGGAACAGGGCAGCCCTGGGAGCCTCAGTTCTTTAGATACAAAAGCATTTAGATCGCTTTAGAGCAGTTAATCCTGAGACTGGCTAGGGTCCCTTTTGTTTTCTAACTCCATTGTGGGTTTTGTTCAGTTTTTTCTATTCGCATGATTGACTGCCCAATGGATGCTAATTATCCAAATGTCGCTTCTGTCCTTTGAGTGACTTTCTATGTATTATGGGCAACTGTCATGCATTCTGTCATTCTATATCATATTACATGTATTATCATATGAAAATGGTACTCTGCATAAAGGAAGGTGTCTGAACCAGCAGATGCTGCAGATATTTAGAGGACTTGCCTAATTTGAATGGATTTTCTATAGAAAAATTGTTCAGAAAGCATATAGGGGAGAGTCAGAAATTGAAAGTTTATCAGGTAATTATTTTTGTCCTTTTGCTGTTTACATGATAATGTACAAAGCATTAACTGTCTCTGCTTCTGAAATCTGCAGCCACCTTCCTCCTCCCGAACCAGGCAACCCGTCTGTATTTATTAGAGTATGACAGCTTAAGCTAATTAAACTGATATCTGTCTAAAATAATAAGCCCGGAAAGTTAGAATAAACATTATGATTATAAGCAGAAAAGGCAGCTATACAAATGTAGCATCAATGTTATATTTTAATGATAATCTGAAATTCCTGTATGAAAAACATTGGATGTTGAATTACAAACAATAATAAAGTTCTGCAAAGACATTTTTCACTGTAAATATTTTTTACTTAGATCTTTATCTCTTTACAGGATACTAATAAGGCTGAGGGCTAACACAGCTGTGAACTTGCATATTTTTTATTTTATACATATGTGAACATATATTTAAAAGGATATCAAGGGAAAGGTTTTTACTACAATTTTTCCACTAAAATAAACTTAACACACCTCAGTGCAATGTGCATGCCAACACTTAACAGGAATGCAAGATTTATAACGATAGGGCTTTTTAGATTTGCACTCTGGGGTCCATTGAATCCATAGGCACATCCAGAGTTTCCTCTCCTAAAATGTTAGGATAGTGTTTTATATTTGCCATTGATATGAAATACTGTGGATATATAACCTTGAAATTCATGATCTTGAGCTTCATCAAATATATGTGCAATAAGTTTCCATTAATGGTAGAGCTAAATCATAGGAAATATGTACTTTATGAAACAACAAAAAGATACCATAGAAAGACTTGCTCTGCTGTATCAAGGTCCTTTGAAATTTTACAATGATCAAATATACATGATCAAGCTGTGCTTGTTAGGGTACGAGGGGCTCAAAACGGTCAATGATTATTGATCAGACTGTTAAGTATTTGTTCACGATTCTTTATATCCCAAAAGATTCAGGGAAATGAACAGTGAAAAATTGCATCAGAGTCCACCTTTGTTTGAAATTGATGTATCAAAATAGAGTATTCATTTGCCAAATCTATTGGAAAAAAATGTGTAGTAAATTATGACATAAGGAATCCAAGTACAGAAATTAACATTTCCTTTTTTAATTAACTTTGTAAAATTGTAAGTGCTAATTTAAAAATATAAGGCGTCTTTGTACAACATGAATAGTGAATTATTGATAAGAGGAGATTTACACAGCAAAAACAGAGATACAAGCATAGCTTATCAGCTGAACTTTACATTTTACCTTACATTTTGCACATGCCATTTTTTTTTAAACTGAAGTTGTCATTACAGTGATAGAAGAGAATGCATGAGGTCAAAATGAAAATTTTTGCGATTTGTACAAAATAGAAAATCTTATTGAGGTGCAGTCACTATCTTTTGGTAATTGAATAAATATTATTCCTTATGAATAGTTCCAAGCAAATGTTGGGGGCTTTTATTATCATATCATTTGGCAAAAGTCCCAAATTATTTGAATAATAATTCTGCCTTATTTCTTGAGATTTCTACAATGTCTGTTTCTAAAAGTCCATCATAAATATCATCTATTATTTTAAAATTATCTGTTAAGTTTGTCCCATAACTCAAAATATGACACATATTGAAAGAAAGTGCTAATGTATAATTCTTGCAAAATCCTGAGGCATACTTTATTTGATTTCATTATGCTGTACATTACATAAATTCACAAGATCTTTCCTGAATACAGAACTCTCTTAAGATAAACTTACTACACATTAAAGAAAACTACTGAACACAAAGAATTATTTCTGCAGATATTTGCCTCTAAGAAATGATAACATATGTCTGTGTCTGAATCTACAAATAGATCGATGGATACACACACATATGTTCCTTCACACACACACATAGCCTCATACAGTCATATATCTTATACATATTTATATAAACAAATTTACATACTGCATCTTTTGTAAATCTTAAAACCAGCAATACGTATTTTGTGTCTCATTTTCATATGTTAATTCCCTTAAAATTACTTAATATTTTTCCAAATGAAAATGACATTGAAAATAATCAGCCACAATTATACTTACGCAAAAAGTTTGCAAAGTATAAAATTGGCAAAATGTCACTGATTGGTTGGAAATGCCCTTTCACCTTATTGTGTCTGACCTGCCACTTAATTAATCTGTTCTTGTCTGAGAGCGGACAGTGTTAAAGATAAGCAGCACAGTGAGCAAAGTCTACAGCACTTTGAAAGTTGAAAAAATATTCAGCTTTTTTTATAAAATATTTTTACTTAACTCTAAGTAATTTCATCATTTCAATTTGCATCTTATCTGATTTCTTCTAATTGCAAATATTTACATACAAGATTCCCTGCATCTACTCCATTTCCAGCTTTATCTATTCTAATTCCTAGGTTAGTACCATAAAGTTTGCATCTGGTTTCCATACCTGCTTTCTGTGTTTTGAAATCATTTTTCAGAGACATGCGGTGGGCATTCAGGTAGTGCAGATAAGGGTGTATAGTGACAAAATATTGACTGGATTTGGTATTCACTTATGAGGGATGACGTTAGTGCCACAAAAATCCCTGTGATGTACAGGGAATAGTTAATTAATTAAAGGACCTGCTAATTGCTACTTGAGGTACTGTGCAGAGATGATGAAGAGTGCTTGGTACGAGGTTAGGTTCTCAGTTTTAAGTGAACATTTTCATTTAAAAGATTTCTTTAAAGTACATCCTAATTTTTTTAATGTTTTTTCAGGTTACTGTATCTAGTTCAGACTCAAGTGTTCAATTGAGCTTCAATTAATTATAATATATAGTCAGGGTTCTTTAGCTGGGATAGATTGATGGAGAAGCTTTGTTTCATTTGGTGCAGGTGGCACTGTTTAATAAGCACAGGAGAGAGTGAATAATGTAGTGTTTGCAAAGAGAAATAAATGCAAAATAGAGAGGTGCAATTAGATCAGCTCAGAGAAATAAAGGATAAATATTAAATGGTCAGGTATCTTGCAAATATCAAATAAAATAGTAGTAAGTATCTCATTGAAAACTGCCATTTTAATTTATTAATATCTAAAAGCACTGCTTTAAAATAAATCTAGTGAGCAAGTCTTCTGCCTTCATTAGGCAGGCACATTTCAATATCTGGAAAATACCAGACTTCTAATTTTCAAACTCTCCATATTATTTTTCTTATACTGAAGTATAAATAGGTTTCTGAATTTAAAACATAAGGACTTAAAAATTATTTTCTAAATTGTACTAGAAAATACCTTAACCTTTGGCATTCTTTTCTTTAATTGGAGCTATGTTGAATTGGAGAAAAATTACCCCATGCAAAATTAATCTGTGAAAACTTGTAAATCATTATCAATAATTTACTAGCAAATGAGAGGCTGTATGCTTCTCATGCATGCACTAAGGACAAAATAAAGTTGCAGAAGATTACTGAAAAGAATAACAAAATTGTAGATATGAAAGTAAAGCCCTTGAGAATTAAAATCTTCTAATTGCACACAAAAAATAAAAACAAGTATATACTCCTGAAAATAACAAATAAGAGAAAAAGGATAAATGTTATTTGACATTAAAAAAACAAAGAAGAAAAAAGAAATATCTGGTAGCTAAGAGGATAGTCCTGTAAGCTACTTAACAAAAGAATGTGAATGTATTAGGCATTTCAGCAACACTTCTGCATCTAAAAATTTCAGCTGTAGACAGATTTTCCACAGACGATTCCCCCCTACTGCTAACCTCTTAAATATACCTATAAAATACAAAATGTTCCCAATCACCTCCAATAAAGGAAGCTTCCTTACATTAAATGCATCTAATATTTGTGTTAGAAATCTGAAGTGCTTTCTGATGTGGTTAAATTCACAAAGAAATGTGGTTGTAGAACAGAAAGGAATGTATTGGGCACATCACTCTGAATATTTGCAGATGGATACAGAGCTGTGGAAGTTTACTTATAAAATATGGAATTAATCATATTCTTAGCCTCTGATTATTCAAAAGAGGCAATACTATTGGACTCTTTCTCTACAAACCTTATTTTTGTTATGGAGTCGCGTTTACCAAATCCATGATGTACCCAATCAGGGCAGCCTCCCAAACCTCCAGGATTGGTTGATATTGAACTTGTAAAATGTTTATGAGTGAGTGTTTGCCTGGTAATGCAGCCCTGGGTGCCCTGCTGTCAGCATGGAATTACTGATACTATTACACACAGGAGGGGTTTGGAGGGAAGAGAGGAGGGGAGCTGGGTAGCCATAGGGAACTTTCTTATCTGAAGTCTTAATGTGCTTTTAGACAAAATAGTTTTCATCAAAAAAATACGTTCCCCACTTTTTTTAAAAAACAAAACAAAAATCTGACCATTTACATTAAAATATGTTCCTACAAAGAATCTTAGTACACTTATTTGAGCTTTAACGTAGAGCAAAAAGATATAGTCTGTAGTAAATAGATTAAAAAAATATTAAGAAGCAGCTACGCTACTAGATGGAAAAAGAGACATTTTTGCAATCTTTGCCATATTCTGTGCAAGAAATTTACTGAATTACTAGTAATTTCCACTTCATACTTTGTAAAATTTATTCTCTTTATTTACTATGGTAGATGCTCAAGTCAGGCAGTCAGATCTAAACACACCACCAAAAATCTGTATTCCCCAAAATAAAGCTCCCAAGCTGTCTTAAATATACAGCTACTGACCTTCAGAATCGTATTTTCTTTACCAATTCACTGTAATAAAAATGAACATTTTGTCATCACTTTGGGAAACTGTGCCAAACACCTTAAAACACATGTCACATGCCAACTTTACTTCATTTTTCTCCTCAGGGAATAGATACATCTGGAATCATAATCACAGATAAAAACCTTGACAAAATTGCACATGAGCCCAGCCCTTCTCTCCAACACCTACCTTTTCATAACATTTAATACAATATTAATATCGGTTACTAAAAAGGCTTCCAACCTTTACATTTCTGACATAACATGTTCAAACCCATATTTCACACTTCTTGTTCTGTTTTAAGTTCAGTGGATTTAACAGGACTCTGGAGAGAAGATCATGTGGTTGAAGATTTCCCTCCCTCTTTGACACCCGGAGAGGCAGTTTTGGAATTGTTTAAATAGCTGTGGCTATATAAACTGAAATATGTAAGATCATGGGCATCTGATTTCTCCCGCACATCTGCAGATCCAGGCTTGGCTTTTTATCGGAAATCTATTGCTCGTACCATTGACAAACAATTTCAGTCCAACATCTGGGCAAAACATTCTGAATATTTTCCTTTTCAACTGTATTATTTATCTTTCCTGCATATTCCTGGTTTACCAGACAAATACAATTAGCTAATATTATATAATAATATTATCTGGTCTTTTTTATCTATGATTGACAGTTTTTCAAATCGAAATAAAGCACATTCTTAGTCGATCATCTTCTTGAAAGTGCACTCCTGTTTTAAGCTCAGTTTGCTTCTGAGACAGCTAGAGATCTCGTTCAGCCAGGGGTAAATGGGGGAATTATAGATCCAACAGACTCTACCCTCGTCCCAAAACGCTTGGCTTAGGTAATATTTAATAGCCGATTCCTGGGCTGATATTTTTACTGCATGCTTTTATAAAACATTCATCAGCTGGTATTGCAAAGAACTGGAATTTGAGAACTTTGCAAATTTTCATTTATTATTGTGTTTGTAATTAATACCATGCTGGAAGTACCTCAGGCAGCTCACTGTATGGCTTTGTTCATGTCAGAATGGTGATAGCAACCTCTTTTTGTTACATATTTAACAGCTTTGAAAGACATTTTTTTAACCAGCAAAGGTACTAGACAGCTTTAAAGCAAAGGACATTAAATAGGTTGCCAATTATTCATTCAGCAGCTCTATGTGCGTCAAAAAAATGCATACCACCAAATTTTCCTGAGACAAACCACTTAATTTTCCTGTGACTCATACACCATTTTTGCACTAACTGGATAAGGATAGCAATCATTTAGAAAAAGAAACAGATATAAAATGTTTCTTGCCCTGGAATACTGAAAAAAAAAAATCTTTAAAAACATATTTATTTACAGTTAGGGACAGCATTTGTGACAAGAAATGTCCTACTTTTAAACTGAATAGTGTTTTTTAATAAGATTATTTCATTATTCTCTTTCACTTTAAAATGACCCAAAGTGTCTAACTCGGTATATAAGAAGTGCAAAAAGTGATGTATGAATGGAGCAATAATTTCCCTGACTCGTTTCAAGCCAGTCCATAGAGCAGCTGAATCTGAAGCCTGCTAGTCTGTCTCCGGCAGCTCCGGGAGATGAAGAGCTGAGCTGAGCTCCACTTGCTGACAAGAAGCAAACTGTCTCACATTTTAGGAGAACAACATCATTGCCTATAAAAATGAAGAAGAGACAAAATAAATAAAACCAGTTAATGTTGTAGTTAACTTGCAAATCAAGTAAATCTGTTGGTACAGTATTTTAGAAATAAACGATAACAGCGTCACACCAAACACACATTTCTGAACATATAAGCGCTCTGATTTTGATTTAATGGTATATCAGCGTCAACTATTGCATCCTTTGCTGGTACACACTTCCTGATGCCTACTGTGAAGGGTGCCCATATTTACAACTGAGTAAGATGATTAATTACACCTTGTCAATCACGGTGCATGAAGACATAACACCACAGCAGACAATGAAGAAGATGCCTGAAGCTACAATTACATTTTAATTCATAGTTTATTGTATGTTCCCATATATTGCAGTCTAATAACCGTAGGGGCATCGAAAACATATGAGATATCAATCACTCTGCCCCCTGGTCTTTCATGTTTATATTATTCCACAGCCTTTAAATTACCATAAGTAGTTACTTATTTTCTAAGCTTTCTTCTCTTCTCTCTTACCTTTTGCTTCCATTTATCTTTTATTCTCAGTACCTTTATCCAACAGCTATAAGTATTTGATGGAAGTTTGTAGCTCACTTAAAATCTGTAACAGACAACCTGAAACCCAGCAATTAGCAAAGACAGCTTAGACTTGTGTTCCTTTGTTGAAGGAGGCGTTGAATCTTTTGTTCTGATTTAGTCACGGTAGCTGGGTGGAAGCTGGTACCTCATTATGTGGTTGGTCTGTTTGTCTGGTAGGTAGCAGATGGTACTGGAGATGACGTTACCAAGAGAGGCAGGGTAGAGAAACTCAAGACCTGTGATTTGTTCACCTGTCACCTATAACAAAATACAGGTTAAAAGACTTTATTATTAGCTGCACCATTTTTTTTAATGAAAAAACCCTCTCATTTCAAATAAGTCCGCGTTTGATTCTACAGATTATTTTTGCTATAGCAATTTTTCTGTTGCTCATTATTCAAGAATATCCTGGATTTTATTCTGAACAATGTAAATGTCACTCATGTGTCAGTGTGTACATTAGCAGCTTTGTGTTTACATTCTGTTACTCTCCTTGTGTTTTGGTAGCAAGGGTTGGATGTCTTCTTGTGTTTGTATATCCATTAAGAAGATAATCAGAGATAGCCTGTGAACTGGAGGTCATGCCATACCTTTTTAACGGGCTATTGGTATTATTGGTTCCAACCACTTGGGCAATACTGTTACATAAAATATTGTATTTTAATTCCATTAAATGTATAAAATCTTTTGGATAATTAGCAATGTCAGACAGAGTGTGTGAATCCATAACCTTTCTTAACTGCAAAATATATGTAATCAATTACGCGATGGGGAATGAAATGGGTATTAAAACACCTAAGGCTAGTAGAGTATGCAGCTGGAGATAAGGGTATATACAGCACATGGCTGAAGTACAACACACCAGTGTTCCCCAATGGTGGACGTGGTGTTCGGTGAGCAATATTCCACATTGCTGTTATTGGAGGCAAATCTATTTGGTATTTGAAATATACTTGGTATTCGAAATGTCTTGCAATTTAACGAAGGAAGGGGAAGGTTATTTTATCAAGCTGAACACTACACAGCTCCACTAACTCTGTTGCAGAATTCTGATCGGAATTGAAACATGAACTTCCATTGTTTCCAAGGTCTGATGTTAGGACAGTCTGTGGATAGTTCCCAGAGATGCCAAATTAGCTTGCGTTCTGTAGGGTTTCTTGAGGGGTCTTGTGGCTATTTCATATGCATTTCCACGAGAGACACTTTGTTCTCCTCTGTGACATGCAAATGTATTTAACTACTCACAGCAATCCTGACAGAAAGATGATAAAAAGCCTAGATTATTGTAAGAACGGAACACGTAAAACCGGCAAAGTTAAATGGAGTAATTGCAATTTTAGCAAAGATAGTCTTTACTGCACTACACCTGTAAGAGGCGAATCACTGGGTCAGAAAGCAGCAGCTAATAGTAATATGCTGTGATGTAATAATTTACAGCCACGGATTAAGCAGTGGGGCTCATCATCTCAGATGTGCATTCAGATTTACTTTCCGTTGTGCTACCTTTTCTAATATAATTAGAAGTGTGATATTTGACATCTTTAATACTAATTAGCCCTTCCTTACTACCCACCTCCTGGGTAAATATTTAGACACCACGAGCAGCGTCTCTGGGTGCTCTTTGTCTTTTCTGGAGCCTTCCTGAAGCTTCTCCTCAAGTTTGGAGCCCTTCCTGGCCTGGTTTGCTTTGGTGTCTACTTGGAACTAAGAGCGGGGAGAGGCCTCGCCCAGGGGAAGCCTTCGCCGACCTCAGGGACACAACCGATAGTGCTCTAACCGGGGATTTCTTTCACCAGGAGTGTGGCCGGGTGCGCTCAATCAGTCATACGTGTTGGGGTGTCATGAGCTGGGCGTCTAAACAAACTTTGGATCCTCCAGCGCCGGAGGGCTTCTCCCCGCCAGCCTCCTTGCCGCTCCGCCGCCAGGCACGTCGCCGACTCTCACCGGGCGGCAAACGCAACCCCCCGGGCGGGCGCCGGTGCCGCTCCGGCCCTCGGCCTCCGCCAGGGAGCCTGCCGAGAGGCGGCGGCCGCGCCCCGGCTG
>NW_015090846.1:5580618-5585361 GCF_001431845.1 Calidris pugnax
CCCCACACCCCCCCCCCCCGCCGGGCTCAGCCCCAGCCCCGGGGGCAGCCCTGTGCGGCTGAGCTCCGGCCCCGCACCGCCCTACCCGTCCCTCCTCCTCCTCCTCTTCCTCCTCCTCCTCCGCCCCCCCCCCCAGCATCCGCCCCGGGCCCCGCCGCTTTGAGGAGAGAGGGGGGCCGCCGAGTGCCCGTCCCATCTGGTGCCCATCCAACTCTTCCTCCTTCCCCTTGGCTTCTTCTTTTCCCAATGAGCTCCAGCGGGCTGGGGGAGGAGCGGGGGAAGGAGCAAACTTTGCCCCTGAGCTGCCGCCGCTGCCAGCCCTCCGGACCGTGAGTGCCTACGGTGGGCACCCGCCCCGTCCTCCTGGCAGCGCCAGCCCGCTCTCCGCCTGCTGCCGCCTCCCTCGCCCTTGCTTTCCTCCTCTAAATTCCGCACAGTACGATGTAGGGGGGCTTGTCGTTATTATTTTTTTTTTTATTATTTATTTCTCACCGAAGATGGTTTAATTTTTTATATTTCTATTATTTATTAATCCCTCCCAACCGTAAACCTGCCTAGCCTTCGGCCAGCCGGGCCAGAGCATAAAGCCTGGGACTGCACCTGGGGCAATGAGCCCTGCACTGAAGAAGCCTCCTAGAGGGATGTGCCGGGGCCGCGCAACAGACTAGATCCGAGCCCCGAAGCTCACACCACCAGTTCCCCCCCCTCCCTCAGCCCCCGCGCCCGCCTTTTCTGCACCCCGTCCCCCCGAAGCCTGGGATCAGAGCCTGCCCCGCGCTCCGGAGACCTTTGCCGGGGTGAACAGCCCGGAGCCCGAGGAGAGACGGGGCGGCCGTGCTAGATGCATGGGGGAGGGCTCCGGTTAATGCAAGTTCTGGGCTCCTGCAGGGACCCCGACAACTGTCAGCAGCAGCAGCGACTCGGGGCCTCCTCCTCTGCTTCCTCAGCGATGCTTTTCCACAGCCTGTCCGGCGCGGAGATGCACGGGGTCATCGACGAGATGGATCGGAGAACCAAAAGCGAAGCACCGGCCATCAGCTCGGCTATAGACAGGGGAGAGACCGAAACGGTAGGAGGCGAAGGAATGGGAGAATCCTTCAACCCCCTAAACATAATAACCCCCTCAAAGATAGAGCTTTTCCCTTAAAATAACAGATCGGGGGGAATCGTATGCAAAATGCTAAATCAGAAGGAAATTAAGCGTAAAGGCACCCCAAAAGATTAAATAAAACCGTGGGGAAAGGCATGAAACTGTTAATTATTAATAATATGCATAGTAATAGTAACGCTTGGGTGCAATGAACGGCACTGCTCTTACGAGAAAACAGAAAGATAGACCAGCCTTTTGGTAGCGTCCAAGAACTCCTTCCCTTCCCCCAGCCTGTCCGGCCTTGCAAAGTTTTTAGGAAGAGGCAAAGTATGCTTTCAGACAGATAACGTTTTGGCACAGCGAATTTTTTGTCTGCAGAATGGAAACACAAACACCAAAGAATCCGGTTCTGTGTTATTTTTCAGGTAGGATGTCTACGCTGAGGTAGTCGTTATAGCATTTATAAACAAAAAAACCAAACTCGAGCGCCTTTCAATAATTTTTTTTTTTTTAAATAATTGTAATATATTTGAACATTGGGTTTGCGAACATGGCAAACAGATCTAGAAAATATGTTTCAGGGAAACGGATGGATGCAAATTTTTATAACTTTATCACTTTTTATCGGATGACTGCTGATGCATAATACTTGTATATTAATACGTTTAGATAATAAAAATATGCATCCTTTTAACCGGAGTTAAGCTAGCAAAGTGGAAGAGATTTTTGAACTCTGTTAACTGATTCAACAGTTTGTGTACTACTTTTTTGTTAAGAAATGATAATTCTGAAGGGAAATGATCCCGTATTTTGGTCAAGTGCTGTTTTCTAAGCTGGTACGGGCATGTGCAAGAAACGATCTGTTCTTGGTTTTTAAAACTTCATCAGTATGTGTTATTTCTCTTAATGCCATATAGAAATTTACTTAAAGGTGACAGTGAGAATATTTAATCCTGAAATACTAGTTGAAAAACAACCTTTATACAATGAGGGTGGAACGTGATTTCTAATCTAAACGGTTTTGGTTTTCTTTGGAAAAGTTAATATTTCTCCGTACAATTAAACAATATCAAATGACATTTCCTGGAATAAATATTGTGGTATGATACCTTTATGTATCTATATATAACGTATATGCATACACATGTGTATATAATAAATAGTGGCATAGCATACTGGATCCTTAAGTACCATTTCTGGATCTCAGAATATTTTTGTTACCAGAAAAGCAAAGCAGAAAAATCGTATTTCATTTAAAGTGGATTTACAAGAAACTACTTTGGTTATAAAACGTTTCCTAATCAGAGTTCAGTTAATGCCTTAAAGAAATAAGCTACCAGTGGACTTGTGTGGGTAACACCAGTGTGGTGCCACGATTTTATTTATGTGTAGTTCTGAGGGTGGGAATGGTGTAGTGCAAACAGTAGTGCTCATGGCGGTGGGATTTTGTGCTCTCTGCAAGCACTGGATGAAAGTAATCAGTCGAGCAAATGCTGAAAAAATAGCTTCATTTTCTCTCCATTCTTCCCTATTAGCTGTCTTTTCTTTTTCCTTTGCGCGAGGACTTAAGGCTCTAAAGGAGGTAAAAGTAAACAAACAACTTCTTACACCCCCTCCGACCCCCCCTCCCCGAATCAAAATAAACTGCGTGTTTGTCACATCTGTAAAAAATGTTTGGGGTTCTCTGGCACCAGGACAAACCTGCAGTGTGCTTTTGTGCAGAGGGGGTGATAGTAAGTTTGGGAGGAAGTGGGCAGGAGCGCGTTGCAAGGTCTGCAACAACCCCTGCTCCGCTCCCAGCCTCCTCTCCTCAGGGCTGTCTGAGGGTGCCCGCTAAAATAAATAAGCGTGCTTAAACGGTTTCCGATATTTTTCTCTCTTTCTTTTTTGGTAGAGGTTGACAGAATATGTATGTATTTGTTTTTTGCAGGGTTTCGATTGGATTGCGATTTGACACTAAACTATTAAATTATATAGGGGTTACATTTAGTTTTATTGCTTCCAAGTTTATCCCAGCATAATCTAAAGTGCTCTGTTGTTTTTTCCCCGCTTTTTTCCCCTACACGTTTCCCACTAATTCGTTTTCCTGATAAAACATTCTGCGCCTCGAACTTCGTGGTTCTCATCTCCTGCGCGGTTTTATTCACTGATCCCTTTAGTGCTTTGGGTCAGAGCAGATTTGGAGCCGTGGTTTTTGGAGCCAGCTTGCAGAGAGAGCTGTGGCTGGGGCACTGTGACTGCTGGGGGGTTTGATCGTAATTCACTCGGAATTTTATAGCTAGGAAAATACACACACAGACACGCACCACATACACGCACTCACAGAGCATTAACTGTGCAGGCACTCTCCGTGTATCCATAATAATAAATTTTAAAATTAACTATCTGCGATTTGCCCTACTCTGTGATTATTGCGCCTGTTTATTGAACAGCATCTTTTCTTGCTCTGGGTCTGGAAAGCCCACCAAAAAAAAAAAAAAAGAAAAAAAAGAAAGAAAGAAAAAAAGCCTGGGTCTGATCCGGACACCTTCCCTAAAACCCAGGGTCTTTTTCTCGTTGTCTCGCCTTCCTCCCCCGCGCCTCCCGGGAAGGTGGGATGCCCGGGACCCTGGGGACCCGCCTTCCCGGGCGCAGGAGGCAGGTCGGGGCGCCGGGCTCGGACCCCCCGCTCCGCGCCCGCCGAGCCCCTGCGCGGAGAGGAGCAGGGCAGGGGGAGGGGGGAGCCCAGCAGCGCGCAAGAGTTTCTCTCTCTCGCTAACGGTCTGTAATTGTTTTCCCCCAGCAGACCATGCCTTCCATCAGCAGTGACCGGGCTGCCCTGTGCGCCGGCTGCGGGGGGAAAATCTCGGACCGTTATTACCTCCTGGCTGTGGATAAACAGTGGCACATGCGCTGCCTGAAGTGCTGCGAGTGTAAACTCAACCTGGAGTCCGAGCTCACCTGCTTCAGCAAGGACGGCAGCATCTACTGCAAGGAGGATTACTACAGGTACGGCTGCCTCGGCCACCAGCCTGGGAGGGGGGGACCCGCTCCCCCACGCTGACAGCCCCCGTCCCGAAGGGACTGCGGAGGGGACCCGCGGGACGGGCCGTGGGCTCCTCAAACCTCCCACGGGAGAGGGAGACTCATGGTGGGGGTGGGCCCCGTGTGCTCGGGAGGGGGGCACAGCTCCCCCCCAGCCTGCTGGCGGATACGGGGGGCTTCAAGCGGGCGTCCCCTGCCCGGCCTTCCTGGGCTGCCAAGGGAAAAGAAACGGCCAAGGGGAGCTGAGGGGGTCTCCTGCCCTGACCCGGCAGGGACCCGCACCCTCTCCCTTGGCCAGGGCTCGCCTTCCCCGCCCGTGTCCCGTTGCGGGGCCGCGGGGTCGGGCTGAGCCCGGGGCACGCTGTCAGCCCGGCCGCGGTGCCTCCTGCCTGGCCCGGGCCCTCCTGCGGCCCCGGGGAGGTTTGCGGGACGGGGACCAGTGCGTCTTCCTGCGGGGGCTGGCGGGGCAGGAGCCGCGCTGCGGGGCGGGAAGCGGGACGGAGGAACCGCTCGTTCCCGGGCCGTGGTGCTGGTCCCGCCCGCGGGCAGTGCCCGGGGAGCCCAGCCGCTCCTCGCCGGCTTCGTGCCGCCGCCCCGGGCCCCGCAGCCCCGGGCCCCGCAGCCCCTCT
>NW_015090846.1:5586198-5587884 GCF_001431845.1 Calidris pugnax
CTCTGGCCGTTCTGTTTTGCAGGAGGTTTTCGGTGCAGAGATGTGCGAGGTGTCACCTGGGGATTTCTGCCTCCGAGATGGTCATGAGGGCCAGGGATTTAGTATATCACTTAAACTGCTTCACTTGCACCACTTGCAACAAGATGCTGACCACCGGCGATCACTTTGGCATGAAGGACAATCTGGTGTACTGCCGCCTCCATTTCGAGACTCTCATCCAGGGGGAGTACCAGGTGCATTTCAATCACTCGGATGTAGCCGCTGGGAAGGGCCCGGCATTGGGAGCGGGCTCTGCCAATACTTTGGGACTGCCTTATTACAACGGCGTGGGGACTGTCCAGAAGGGGAGACCCAGGAAAAGGAAGAGCCCAGGGCCTGGGGCAGATCTGGCAGCCTACAACGCAGGTAAGAGACCCCCATCTTCCCCCAGAACCGTTCAAATGGTTTGTTTCTGTTCGCTTCCAAAGGGGGATTTCCGTTTATTTTAGCTTAAACCGTTAATAATAGTTTAGCTGCAGCATAATTATTGAGATCAAGTGCTGTCAAACTGCAATTACAGAAGCTAATATGTTAGCATTTTTCACTTCAGCTGGAAATAAAATGTTTTGAAGCAAGGTCATCTGGTTAAGGAGGGGGAGAAGGGGGAGTGTAGCCTGAAATAAAATCTGGAAACCAGAGATTGTAAGTTAGCACTTCAGAGAGCTGTGAATTTTCTTTAGTAGTTACACTCTAAGGCTGCTGAAGGGTGAATTCTTCTGCTCTTGTCCTGAGCTCTTGCACCTCAGAGTTTTGGAAGGAAAGAGAGAGGGAGGAAGTAAGAAAGTGGCTCTTTCCCAAGGGCCTGCAGCGGGAGGGGGCCGGGGGTGCGGGGCTGGGGGTGCGGGGCCGGGGCCGGGGGTGCCCGCGGGGGCCGGGCAGGGCTGCAGGTGTCTGCAGGCAGCCTCGGGGCTGCTCCTACAGCCACAAGTTCGGCTGGACTTTTGTTGGTCAGATGTGACTCAGGAGAGTGGGGAAACTCTCAGCAGCCCCTTCCCAAGCCCTGGCTGCCCCAGCCCTGCCCCCCAGCCCTCCCACCTCCTTCCCAGCGGCGGGACGGGAGGGAGCGAACCTGGCAGCAGCCCCAGCCCGCAGTCCCCGCAGCACCTCTGTCTCCCGGGCTCCCTGCACCCAGCTGCAAACTTTCTGATGTGTTTCCTCGTTTAACCTCCCCACCGCCCCACAACTGTGATTTTGCAGGCAAGGGAATTGGAGCAGCCTCCTGCCCCTCTCCCCACCCCCAGGCTCTGCTTCCCCCCCTTCCCCTCGCTCTTCTTCGTCCCCCCCCACGGCTGCCATCCCGGGTCTCCCAGCGCTGCTCCTTGAGTGCAACAGGAAAAAGTGTTTGCACGAAAGGAAAATTCTTAGATCTTGATTTTTTATTAGGAGGATTGAAGGCGGAGGTGGGGTTGACTTGGGGCCCGAGCTCCCCGAGCCCCGCGCTCAGCCGTCCCGTTACACCCCGCGGAGGAAACGCGTTGCCTCCTCCCTTGCGCGGCTTCACCACCGGCCGCGCTTCGCCGCTGTTTCGAGTGTGTTTTTCTTTTTTACTCTACCAACTTCGGACGTGTCCCGTAGCGCGTAGATTTGCCTTCGACGTTTGGTTAGGTTTTTTTTTCTTTTCTTTCTTTTTTTTTTTTTTTTTTTTTT
>NW_015090846.1:5587894-5589721 GCF_001431845.1 Calidris pugnax
GGGGCCGCACCTCTGCGCGGCCGGAGTCGCGGCTCCGCGCTGGGACCGGGGGGGACCAGGGGGGGCCGGGGGGAAGCGCGGTGCTGGTGGGGGCTCGGGCTGCGCGGGGGATCCCCCAGCACCCAGGGCTTGGGGTGCGGGGGAGGCCCCCGCGCCGGGAGGGTGAGGCTGCGGGTGTTTTGCGCCTAAAGACAGAGTAACAATAGCGACGAAATCGAGAGGTTTGCACTGAAAATGGCAG
Organism: Calidris pugnax; assembly: GCF_001431845.1. NCBI lineage: Eukaryota > Metazoa > Chordata > Aves > Charadriiformes > Scolopacidae > Calidris > Calidris pugnax. Next base: position 5,588,136 of record NW_015090846.1, read on the forward strand.
GGAGAAAAGGCGCATCTCTAACTGGCAAACGCACCTCGGGAAGAAAATTGCCAGCTATTGTTGGTTTAACTAATTGCTGAATAATTTGGAAATAGTGCAAAAATCAGTAGTAGTCCCAGTGGTGAAGGTTGATGAAAGGTGTATGTAGTGTTCTCCCGAGTAACAGCTGAGCTTTAAAACATACATAAAATATGCAGCTTGCCCGTTTAAAAAGGTCTCATTTTCGGAGGGATTAATTTTAATTGTCCTTCCGCTGTCTCCCTGCGCAGGGCAGATGTTCCGATTCAAAGGACCTGTAAACCGAACCCGCGGCATCTGTCCGGGATGGGCACAGCCCGACACGGTCTCGCTGCTCCCTCACTCCCTAAATAAACCCTCTTTCGTTGTATTTTTTTAGAATTCGTTTTAAAAACAATTGCCCTCCGATTTCTTTCTCTTTTAATTTCTGTTTAGAGCCTGCAACCGAAGCTTAAGAGATCTTCCTTGAGGAACCTTTGGCTTCTTTGCTTAAACTATTTATCCACTTAACTATTTACTAAACCAATAATCGATTAATTTATGCGATAATAAGTGCCATCGATCTTGGAAATCAGACCAGGTTGCCCGTTGATGTAAAATTCCACAAACTAACAAATTATTGCAAAACCTTCAATTTTGTGCCTTTAAAAGGGAAACTGTTTAAAAGTGTGACAGTTTCTTTTTTTATTTTTAATGGAACTTCTAGTTTCCTTTTCAGAAATGCTCTAGAAATGCACAAAATTGTCCTCTGAGGGGATCTGTTGCTGGTAATTTGTGTAAAATACTTTGTGTAAATAAATCTACACCCAGAGGTGGTGGGAAAGGGGGAACCCGTAAATTTAGGCAAAGTTGAGGCTGGAATTATTTCGTAAATTGCAGCAAATATTCATCTGCAACAGGAATTGGACCGACTTTTTTTTTTTTTTTTTTTTTTTCCTACTTAAACGAGACTCCGTTTGCTCGGGGATGATGGGTTTTAGATGTGGATAGAGCCTGACAAGTGGAAAATAGCTTAGAAGGATGCTGAAACTTCAAAAAGATTTCTTTTTCTTTCTTTTTTTTTTTTTTTAAGTGTGTTCCTGTGATCATAATTTCTTCTTTCACTTGTTGGAATGGAGTTTGATGGGTTTTTTTAGGTCAGTAAATCAATGGCTGAAAGCTTGCTGAACACAGGAGCACCTGTAAAGAATTCTGAATACTCCCTTTGTGAATTAGCCCCCAAACCTCCCACAGCCTGCTATATTTTATTCATTTGTATCTAGTCCGTCTTTAATACGGAGACACTAAAACACCGCTCAGGAAGGCCGGGCTACTGCGCAGCCGTGGGGCACGGCCCGGGAAAATACCCAGGATCTGGGCAAAGAGCAAGGTATTAGGAAATATTGCCTTCCCTGGGTAGAAGGGGGACACACAGTGTTTCACTGAGACGGTGACTAAGCTCTAGGCTGGATGCAGACCCTCGGCGGGCGGGGACGGGGGCTGGGGCTGTGGGGCGGATTTTGGGGCTGCGGAGGCCCCCCCGCCAGGCGGCACCGGCCGGTCCGTCCCTCCGGGCCCGGCCCGGGGAG
>NW_015090846.1:5590412-5630928 GCF_001431845.1 Calidris pugnax
CTTCCCCCGGCCCGGCGGGCGGCGAGGAGCCCGGCTCGGCCGGGGCTGCCCGGGTTAATCGCGGCGCTCAGGGAATTACCGCGCACTCGCACCGGCTATTCAGCGCCATTCAATTGGCTTAATTGAGGGGAAAAACCCTCCGCGGCCGGCTCCCCCCGCACCGCCCGGTGCCCGGCGCGGCCCCCGCTCCGGACCCTTTGTTCTCCCGCCCGCCGCAGCCCCGGCCCGGCCGCTCTCCCGCCCCGGAGGCACCGCGGCCGCGGGGGGAGCCCGTCCCTCCGGCAGCCCCGGGAGGCAGCGGGACACGCAGCCCTTTTGTCCCAGGCGGCTGAGGGAGGCCGGAGGAAAGCGGGTCTCTAATCCCCGCTCCCCTCTCTCGTGGCCTTGTGATGCTCAGCCCGGAGCACAGCCGCTCCTAACACAGGCTTTATCTTCCTACAAACACCTCTTGAAATTTCCAGGTCGAGGCGGTGCTTTCTGTGGCTGTTATCCCAAGGCTGGGCAGAGGCCCCCTTCTCTCAGCTGCCAGGCGCCTCAGAGGCAGCGAGGGGTACCTTGCCTGCCCCATGTGCCACAGCTTCACCCCTTTCAGTCCCAGCTGTGGCAAGGAGTTCAGGCATCTGCCTTCTCCAAGTGTCTCCTCCTTCCAGAGGGGAGAAAAACTCGCTATCTGTTCTGTCCCAAGTACCATTCAGAGGGCTCTGCATCACTTTTGTCCCCTTCAAGGATGTGGGTACCATGAAGTCCTTTACACACTCCTGCCAAACACCACCTAAGGCTGCACCCCTGGCTAGTCTAGTTAATCACAAGTTCCCTCTCCAGGCAGCAGAAGGTTAAAACACCCCCTTGACTCTCTTATTACAGAAGGAAAAGGGTGTATATTCCTGAGCCACTGAACATGGAGAGCTAATGCATGCACCAAATGTGTCTCTTGTTTCATTATTCTTTCAGAATCAGGATTAGTTTGCTTTCTTTTTGGGCAATTTAACATGTCAAACACAAGCTACTAAAAACAAAAGTTCCCCCAAAGGAAATTCCTCTTTTCCGTCTTCTTCATGTGCCATATAGTTAGTGACTTACTGACTTACTAACTACTAAGCACATGTTTTGCCCCAAATCCTGACACGTGGGGGGATCCGGCGATCTGAGTGTGAAACAGTGCTCCCAAGTTTTCTTCTTCAAACAGTGTTTGTTACAAAGATAACAGATAACAGCACATCCTGCTTTACACGCGCGTTGCTGTTTTTGGAGACGGTATTGTGCATTCTTCTGCAGAGGATATTTTGCTCACCAATATAAAAATATTATGTTTTAATCTTACTTTCTAGTGATGCTCTCTGTGGACATCACCATCTTGTGGCCAACTGGCCATTTGTGGTGGTGCTAATGGAGGAGGCTGTAAGAGCTGGTCACTGGTGGGACCAGCCGAAGGACGGGAGGGCAATGGCCCGGATGTAGGGACTGGGGAAAAGGCACAAGGGCCTTAGAAATGTTCTAGGGTCAAAAAAAGAGGCTTGGCACCACTTCAGAATTTGTTTTATCACAAAATAGGAATGAAACATTAGTTAATTTAAGATTCCTCTTTTTGACTGGAATTTTACCAATCGTGTTTCTGCACTCCCAGCAGGAGCCCTAGCTACTGTGAGTGAACGGAAATCTTACGTACGGAGAGTTCAACAATTCCTTTGGGAGATACACAGGGACACCACGAAAGAACAGGGAAGAAGTGCCTGAAAAACAGAGGGTTGTGTGAGGAGCATGTTCAGAATTAGTCTTATGCCATGATGCCTTTTGCAGAAACTCCTCAGCTCTTAAAACCCACCCATGCTTCCACCCTTGGCCCGTCCTGTATCTCTGTGCCTGCAACGCCCAAAGACATTTCAGATTCTGTGAGAGTAGCGTATAAAATTAGACCTAATATAATAGACTTTTGAAGATGGTGCCAAGCACCACAACCAAATGGGAGAGGGCAATTGGCACTAACTGGGGATATTTATGTCGTATCGGGCAATGCCTGGGGGTACCCAAACCACTTGCACAAGGCAATGACCAGCAGACACCCTTGTACACTTTCAAAATCTGTTCTGTAACTTTCTTAATGAAAAAGGACAATAGTTTGCCAGTCTTAAATGGTACATATTTACTGTTATTTTAAGAATATATTTATTTAGTAGATGAGGAGGTAAAATTGGGAGAAATTCAAAGAGTAAATTGTTCATTGTCCTATCAGGGCTTGCTGAAAAGCTGATATCCTCATTCCATTCTGGGAGGACTTAGAGTAATTTTTATTTCTATGGCTCCTGAAGGTGTCTCATTGTCTATGGACCAGGTCAAAATCCAACTACTTGCACCCCCAGGGTTTGTTTTGTTGCGTACTAACATGAACAGACCTCAGTCCTTCAGACAGAAAGTTTGATGCATTTCCTTCTAAAGTCTCTGTCTTCTTGTTTCTGGAAGGGTTTGAAAGCATTTAAGATTATGCACAGAGATCTTTTCCATTACTAGTAGCTGAAATTCTGTGAGTAAATTTTAAAACCAAGCAGTGCTTGGTTTTACATTTCCATAGCAGAATTTGCTGTGAGCACTATAGCTCCAGTTACCCGCCCCAGTATTCCTCATGTCAGGAAGTGCAGCCGTGAAGGGGACTGGAGCACATGGGGTGACCCCACTTTGGCAAATAGATCTCAGTTCTTAAACCAGAAAAAAGATGTTACTACCTTCCATCCAGCTCCGTTAATACTACATTTTACTACCTCCTTCTAAGCGTCTTAAACCTTTTAAATTCAGGTGCTTCCAGTCTTTCCACACCACAAGAAAACAAGCAGAAATACTGCTTGTTGCTAGAATTTGGCACAAGATACTTAAGTCTGGAAAGGATTTATACAAATGTAGGCACATGCACGCACACACGCACACATAAATACACATTTACATATACTGTACAACTTTGCTGAGCTGTTTTTTAAATTATAGGAACACAGAAACACACAGAAAAGTTTGAGGCTTCGGACACTTCCTACGTATCTATTAAACAAACATGCTTTTGGCCTTAAAGCTGAATTTTTGCAGACCTTGCTCTATATTGTGCCATATCTTTTTGGAAGTTTTTGAAAAGCTAAAGTTTGCAAAGCAGCTACTGGAGATGCTGCAAAACTGCTCTTCACAGAACCTGTATGCGTTTTCACTTACGAGTACGTGCATTCTATGTATATTCCTTTAAACTGCTTTTAATGCATGCCTTTCGAATTGGTGTGTTTTCAATGGGGCTGAAAGCCTGTGATGGATGGCATGAATTTAAAGAAAGACTATAAAGATATATGTGTCTATGAGATGTACTCAATTGCAATGAACCAGCAATAATGGACAGTTGAAATAAATCTGTTTATGTGTTTAAGAAATTCACCAATAATTCCCAATTTAAAATACAGTTTTTTCTCATTTTTTGCATGCAACATAGAACAGAGATAGTAGTGATTTTTCATTGCTTTTAACATAAAACTTATGGGAAACTAAAAGGAAATTGTAGATTTTGGAACAAAAAAAGTAAATTAATGACAGTTTGTCAGAGCTGATTTTCAGTTATATCCTGGATTTTTCTGGTGGATTTAAGCTCAGTCCTTAATGTTATTTTAAGAGTTGTTCTATGGTTTACTGTATGCACAAATAAATGAAAACCTACTTTTGGTCTATGAGATTATTTTGCTTGGCGTTCAACATTTAGTACTACTTGATAGTTATTGCAACCTTGCTCATAGTCCTCCTTTACAGGCTCTACTTTTGATTTATGCAAATGTATCAATCAGTGTCATTCAGTGATTACAAAAGGATATAACAATTGATCATTCAAACTAGTATTTGCAAATACTTTTATAGAAAAGGAAATATAAACATACAAATAATTAAAAATATTTTTTGCATTTGGCATGCCAGTGATACATCGCATTAACAGCTTTATTTCTTTAGCTACTCAAATTATAGTCATAATTTGCTGTCTGGTACCCACAAACTTTATTTCTTTTATGGTGTTTCATTTAATGGTCTCTCTTGTACTCTGCAGGGTTTAGTTTGATGGAGGAAATAATTATAATTTTAACTGGTCTGTTCCATCGAGATTTAAGTGAGCTGTATTGTACAGCTTTCTTTGTACGTTACAATGCAATTTATAGTGATACAAAGTACATTAAAACACTTTACAGAGTTAAGGACAGCTACTGTCCTACAAGCAGAGAGTGGGGAAGAGGCTGTGGAGATGGAGGGAAGAAAAAAGGAAACAGGCCTGACATTTTAAAAGCCATAAAGAGGCAGGTGAGGGTCCTTGCAGGCTGGTTATTGTGAGGGAAAAATAGAAGATGCAGAAATGGAGGGGAAGGCAAGTAGGATTTGTACTCGTACAATACGTGCCATGGTATGTTATTTTAATTGCTGCACTCAGATGAACTGCAAACAATGTTGGTCACAGAGCAATAGATTTACACGCCTTTTCCTCTTGCTGCCTTAAGCTTTAAGTTGCAATGAAAATGACGGCGACCACCTGGATAGAGACCAGCAATACCCCAGCAATCAAAAAACAAAGCGCATGAGGACATCATTCAAACACCACCAGTTGCGGACAATGAAGTCATACTTTGCTATTAACCACAATCCTGATGCCAAGGACTTGAAACAGCTAGCTCAGAAAACCGGCCTGACCAAAAGGGTTCTTCAGGTAAGAAGAGCAGACTTTTGTCTCGAAAAGTAAATGAAAGATCAATTTTATATTTGAAATGCCATGCATTTTGCTGATCTTCTCTTCTTAATGTTTCATACCTTCTGTGAGACTTCAGTTAAGTCCTAAAAAGTATGAGAAAAGTTATTTCTTTTCAGTTTCCCAAGAGCAGATCACTTGGGTTCTAATTTTTACTGATAGTTGTGAAGGTTTGGGGCCCTGCTTGTTTTCCTGTAGTTAGTTAATTCTGCCGCATGCTTTAGCTTCCAACCTGCTGTAAGAAAAAGTGGATTATTTTAGTTAGTGTGTTCAGTGTAAATAGAGAGCTCTTAATTTAGAAATTACTATGAATGTTCACATTTCTAGGAAGTTAATCAGTGGTCTGCATTTATTTTATCAGAATAAGGAGCATATCTTTTCTTCCATAAATGAAGTGAACATAAATTTAATTTTTCAAAGATTATTTTTTTATTCATAGTTTAGTAACTTAGAATGAAAGGAAACTGCCTTTTAAAAGTACTTTTTCTCTGAAAGCTGGATTTTTCTTGCTTCAAGGATATACACTCCGTTTGAACTATTATGGGAAGCAAAGGTGAGAATATTAGTTGATTCAGCTCCATTTTAATTCACAGTTCTGATTCAAGAAATCCATTTTAGTGGGCACTTACCCAAATAACTGTACCTGGAGATAAATTTGGGCTTCTAGGAGCCCTGGTGTTCCAGGATCTATTGCTGAAAGTTTTACATGGGTCTAAATTGTAGAGAAATGGTTTGTGAGGTTCATAGAGAGGCGGGGTTCAGGGACAGACTCCTGGGAACGCGTTGTGGGCAGCTCTTGCAAATTCATAGGCAAGTGGAGGGAGGTAGAAAAAATATTGAGAAAAACTGAATTCACCAGAGAGACTTTGGACCTTGCAGTGTTAATACCTAACAGAAGAGGGAATAAAGGTTTTGTAGGCTTCCTAGTAAAAACTACTAATGAAAAACCATATGTAATTACTTCTCTTGGCCGTGTCCTCCATAGCTGGATTTTTTTGTTTTTATGAGGCTGATTTGTGGTGGTGGAACAAATCCCTCCAGTATAACTACTGCACATCCTAACACTTGATGTGATGTCTCTCATAGCAGCTCTCCTTCACCCATGCACATGGACAAAATAATTTACTGCATTTGTCTGTCCTTATTTTGACGCTTCTCCTTAATTTTACCCTCTGAGTTTACACTTCAGTAATATCTATTCTGTCCATTACAGTGCACTCACACCTGCATTATCGGAGACATTTCACACTGTATTAAGAAAGGAGATCGGTGTCTAGGAAGTGTCTTTCTCTTGATCATCTTTCTGTTCTGTCTCCTGACTCCACACCAACCTTGGCTTCCATCTCTCTCTTTTATTTTCATCTAATGGGTCTTTCCTTCCATCTTTTTTCCCAGGTTATTGTCTGTTTCTTCTTTCTTTCCTTTTCAGAATGTATTTCCTTGTCTCCCAAATTGGGCTTCATGTCTCCATTACACTTCAGTTCCTCTTTCGGTTTCTTCATCGCTTCTGTTTCCATATTAAACATATCACATCTTGCAGTTTTAAGGTGTTTAGTGATTCCTCTTTTTTTTTCACAGCAGTCCCTTACAATTGCACTAAACTTTTTTCATCATTTTTGTAATTGGTATTTCACTTCTTTTACTTTCATAGTTAAATACTCCCTTATGTCTGAGCTCCTTTAGCTGAAGAGTGGTGGAAGGGAATAGTCAGTGGTGAGGATTGCACCCAGAGGATGATGCTGTTGGAGGCAATTCAAGAAAATGGCTCGGAGTGATACTTTGTCTAGTATCCCTTGAGTTTTCCTCTCTGTTAAAAGCACTCTCTGCTCCATACTCTTGGACTTTTTGTTTGAAAATTAATTTAGGCTATGAAGAATCAAACTTGTGGTTTGTTTTTTTTTTTTTTTTAATTTTAGAACCTTTATCCCCAATTGGTTTATCTCTAACCTGTGAGAGGCAATTTTTCAAACACTGAAGTTCACCTCTATGAGTTTTGGGGTTGCTCTGCTGGGGAAAACTCTTGGTTACTGAGATAGTGTTACTTGTTAATTCTTCTGAGCCAGAAAGGTTGGCATTCTGTCTGTGTCATTTATTGAACATGAAGTAATCCACTGACACTATTGATCTAAACAAGCATCATTAGTATTACTGTCTTACACACCGAAGGTGCGTGGACTCCCAGATGTACGTGCACACTTGCCAGTAATAAGAGATCTTCTGCAATCCCCATGTGGATATTAGGCGTGTTTGTAAGCTCTTGTATTTTCTGTATGTTCAGATCTCAGTTCAGCTGAGGCAGGATTGTGGCTCTTTGTTTATCGTCAATAGAATATATTTTAATAGAAAACACCAGGCAGCAGATCAGGAGAATGAGATTCTCTTGCTCTGAAACCAGCGAACTTCCTAAACATACATAGAGTTCCCAGTGATTTAGGAAACAGCGATAGTGCCCTTACCATATAGACAGTCCCACAAAACATGGAGTGAGGGGGCTTTGTTTGCAGATGAGCAGAGAATTTGACCATATTCCCAATGATCCGTGCTATCAGATTTGGAAGACCTGACTTCTGTCTTTGCTTTATATACAATTAGTCATCAGCTACACATGTCCAGAAGTGGAATGGCTCCGAAATGTAACATACTGCTTTCTAAATTACATTTCCTTGAGTAGCTTTGTAATGCAGGCTATTTTCTGTAAGCAGCCACATCAGAATCACAGTAAACCTATTTATATTTTTAACCCCTGTTTTTATTTATTTTCATTCCAATTTAGCTTTCTATTTGCGATTCAATTAATATACTTCTTGTACTGCAGCAGGGGAACACAAGCCCATTATTGCAAGCTATCATTCATAATTAAAGTGACCAGCTAATTGTGAGCTAACTAACTGACATAAATATTCCTCTTTTGGGAACTGATTTTTTTTTTGTGAGTTTGGAAAGGGAAGGTGGAAGGAGACAGCCCTAAGACGACACGGTTTGCTAGCTCTAGGTATGTAGCTCTTCTCTCCCCAGGAGTCTGGAATATGATTTTCCATGGCAAAAACAGTCCAGGAACATAAAACATATTTTTCATTGTGTGTCTTGTACACTGCTTATTCTTTCTGGAATCACTCCCCAGTAAAGTTGCTATGAAAACTCTACTAAGGTTACTGCATGCATTTGAACTTGGCTAGTTCAGTCTCCAGTAGCCAACAAGCATGGATATTTTCACAACCACATGTGGGTCCCCTGCGCTACCCCTTGGTGAGGATTTGCAGACTCTTGACCGAGCCTCTGTTTGTAAAATACCCTGTAGTTCCTCTTTAGCTTGTGTTTACCTGATACAACAGAGTAATCGGAACGTGTGCGCCACGAGTGAGCGTAGTTTGCATTGTGGTGTGACATCCTCTATATTTTTGTTTCTCCATTTACTAGTTAAATTTACTAGTCAAATACAGTAAACGTCAATGTCTCCAGGTAACTGTGTGCATGAGCAAAATTGTGTTTAAAAATTGGTTTCTAGCACAAGCTATTCATATAACTGCTATAGAACAGTCACAACAATGGAGGCGTTACAAACAAGAAAATAAAGTTACCTGAGGTGATTAGATGATCTCATTCACTGCGGTGAATCCTTTACAATACTTGGTGCATTTATTTCCAGTACTTCCCAAGTATATGGAGACGTTATTTTCTTCCTGTCACTGAAGAGATAGTGTAATATTTTAACCACAGTAAATACTGTTCCACCTGACGGCTGAGTTGTCCAGCTACAGGCATTCAACTCCACTACCCAGAGTGTGGGAGCATCAGCAGTGGGTCTCGCAGCTGCTTTTATTGTTCAGTGAGAGTTTTGGTCCATATTTTCCCCTTTGATTTGAAATAGCTCAGCCTTACAATGATACAGTTGGACAGAAAAGCACTAAATACTTCCCAATGATTTTGTTTATTCCTCAGTACTGAAGACCAGACTCCTAATTGTGTAATTGATGTGAGACAAGTCCTTCTGGAACAATTCTCTCAGTTATGTATGTTTGGGTTGTTATTTCTTTACTTTACTGACAGAACCACTGCAGGTGCAGGGCCTGAATGGCCAAAGGAGCACACAGCGCTGCCGCCTCGCGCCCGGGCAGCCCTGGCTCCCCAGCTCTTACACGCTGCTTCGCACAGCGATAAGTAACAGCACGGGGCAGTAGGGAAGGGCTCCTACACTCCTACAGCTCCAAACCCACCAGTTTTCATTATTTCACTACTCTTCAGCATGAAGTCTTGGCTTAATACTTCTGTATCTTAAGTGCATAGCAGAATTATCATTACTGTGATAGTTATTTTCTATTATCCTTTTCTGTCATAACACAAGGTATTTTCAGAATTTCAGTTAACACATATTTAGACGCCTTTTCAGTAATAACATGAATATTTGTATTGAACAGTTTTAAAGAGCTTTATAACCATTAGCTGGGTAACCAGGACAATATCTCAGTGAGGAAGAAAGTGAAAGTAGTCATATTATCTCTATTTTTGAATAATACATAGGAGATTATGGAATATTTTCTATGTTTAACATGAATTACCACTATTAAAGAGAGAATGAACCATCTTACATATGCGGCTCCTGAAAGCAGCATGAGTGGTCATTGGTAAGGGCATCTGAGCACAGGTTTTCGTATTTAATGGCAGATAAAGGGGAATACATAAACACCAATAATCTTGCTCACTTTTCGTTTCACTCCGTGTTTTGAATCACAAGCAGAAGGAATACCGTAGAGTCTCTCGCCCTACTGAGGTTAAGGAGCAGTTGGACTTTTAGGAACAATGTAAACGAACACAATAGTTATGGTGCCTCCTACAGTTTTACACACCTTAAGCAAGAAAACGGATTTGGTAATAGGAGTGGAAATGTTACTCATATTTGCGGCTACAGCATGTATAAATATGTATATTTTAATGAACATAAGTGTGAAATTACGCTGAAGTATGTGTACATGCAACTGGACTAGTAGTTTTGTCTATTTTGTTTCCATTATTACACAGCCACAGTACACATACATACCAACAGTGGCAATCTCTAAACGTCCCTTCACCGTCATCTGTATTATCCTTTTTACAATTGCTAGAAGGTAAATAAAAAAAAATAAAAACCAAATTACTTTGTGGGACAAATATAAATTGTCTCTTAACAAAAGGTAAAAAATCCCATAAATGTTCAAACTGCTGCTGTTTACCATTCCTAACTAGTTGCTGCTTGAGACTTTGCGGCTTGAGTGACCAGAACAAACCGATCTGCTCCCCTTGTGTTCCCCGCACCCGGGGCTCCTCGCCTCGCGCAGCCCCACAGGCACACGCTCTGCTCCTCCCCTCTCCTGTGGCTCCGACAGACAGTCGTAGGAGAGTGTGTCAGGCAAAAATACCACATTCAGTTTTGTCTGGTTTCGAGCACATCCCTGTCCTTTAACAGGTTTGCCCCTGTAACGGACTATGGTATAAAATCCTGTGTGCATTTTCAACACTGCTAGTTTAGGAGAAGCTTTTTGTTTTCTTGTGGTAAATAAAAGTGATAAATAGCCTTTAAACTAAGTGTTTTAACAAAGGGAATGCCAACATAAACTGTTTCAAAATACTGAGCCTTCAGAAACAAGGACCTGTAGGGATGTGATTTATGCCCATGAACGCAGCTCCTATGGCCACTGCTAGAATTTGTGCCTGAGGATTATTTCATCGTGGCATTCCCTGGAGACAGTGTGAGAGAGAGGATGTGCACCTTAAGGACCTTTGGCTGAGGGAGAAAGCTTTCCAGAGAAGGAGTAAGGGGGAATTTGAGGCTGAAGCATCCATAGATGAGAAGAAAACCAGTCAGAGGAAAAGCAGCTGAGACCTGTTCATCAGCCCTAACTGCGGCTGGGAGTGCAAAGAGAACATGGGTCCTCTGGCAGGGGCCATGCTGTTTCAGAGGCAGAGGTCAGAATCTCTGTACAGGTTGGTGTGGCCTCGTGAGCTCCACACACCCAGTTTCACAGAGGAGAAATCCGATGGAGATAACTGTTTGGCTCCGCAGAGCCTTTCACTCGCTCGGTCCCTTTCTCTGACAGATAGAGGGATGTTGAGGCTCATGGCACCTGGAATGGAAAGGCTATTCCTTACAGCAGGCCAGCATGAGGACAGCAGGATCAGCACTGAGTCCCTTGTAAAGACTGTAGCAATGACAGAAGGCCGCCTGATAAATAAGCACAGTGAAATTTCTGCTAGTTTGTAGTAGTAAAATTAGCTGCTATCGACAGATATCAGGTTGAACACGGATATTTGACAGCATTTTCAAATTTAGTCAAAGTCATATGCTGTACCCAGGTTTCATGCAAGTTTCACAAATACGTTTTAATTTATCTATTTTCAAATAGGTCAGAAAAATATTTTATATTTAAACAAATCCTGCAGACAGTGGAGAGCATTATTAACATGGACCTAAACAGTGAAATTTAACTGAGAAAGATGAAGTCGTAGTTTTTGTCCTCTCATAGATAATAATCAATCAATGCAAGAAGTAGCAATCTCGGAAAAAATTCTGTATGCGGATACAATTTCTACCGAAATGACAGCTTTTAATGCAATGTGGGTCTTTAATACCATTCAAGCCTCTTTTCCTGACATCATTCCAGTACTGAGAACAGTAGAAAGAGGAGACTGGCGTAGGATAAGGGAGCTGCAGCATTTGAGAAGGAAGAGTAAGGAAGAGGGAGATTCCGTGTAGCAAAGTGAGCGCCCTGCCCACACCGGGACACGGGCAGGTTCCTGGGAGAGCCCACGGGGCCCACGGAGAGGCAGGGGGCTGTGACTGTGTCACCTGCTGCTTACGGTGGGACATGGACCTGGGGTACGAGGGTGCCGAAACTCATTGTTTTATGTTCGTCAGATGCTTGATGTCTGCCTCATCCAGACAAATACTTCTGGGATTGAGGGCAGTCGAGGATTCGTGTGGGCTGCCAAATACCGAAGCACCTTCATGCACAGCCTGCAGAGAGAGATCCCCTCCTGTCCCAGGCAGGCTGTTCATACAGGATTGCAGGAGAGGGAAGGAGGAATGCTCTGCAGGTGTGCAGAGGACACTTCTCATGACTGGGGCTACTTTTCTAACGTGTTACCAGTAAAAACATCTTCCACAATTCAAGTGTTGATGAATTTGTGAGTATGCTTTTGCTTTTTTTAAACACTGCAGCTCTTTAAATGCTACCCTGTTATATTAAATTATTTCAGGTTTGGTTTCAAAATGCTCGAGCCAAATTCAGACGGAACCTCTTACGTCAAGAAAACACAGGGGTGGATAAGACTTCAGACTCAACACTCCAAGCAGGGACCCCATCAGGTCCTGCCTCAGAAATATCCAATGCCTCCATGAGTCCATCCAGCACTCCCACTACTTTAACGGACTTGACTAATCCTACTATGCCTACTGTGACATCTGTCTTGACGTCAGTGCCCGGAAGTCTTGAGGTTCATGAATCTCGAAGTCCTTCACAGACAACTCTTACGAATCTTTTCTGATGACTCTTTCTTAATAATTTCTTTAAAAAAGAAATTATTCTTAGTTGAAATTCCAAGTGTATTTTAATAGAGGCTTTGAGCAACTGACTAACCACAATTAGGATCTCTCCTAAAAAACAGAAGGAAATGTAGTGTTCTGGTATGATGGAGTATGGACTGAAGAATAACTTGGAAGATCTATTGCAACACAACATTTGTGTAACTGTACAGTTTTGTGGACTGAGCAAGGGAAACAGCAATTAATTTAAGTTGGCTAAAGCTTCTGTATTTTCAAAGACTGCCATGTGCCTTATATACTGTTTTATCTACATACTTTGGATTCCATGTCCACTTCTCTCTTTTTCTCTCTGTATATTTATGACCAGGGCAAAAATGTTAAGAGTTTGTTACTTTGAATAGTCCTAAGCCTTTCATTGGTTGCTTTGTTGTTTTAGAATTTTAAGGTCGAAGTCTGTTCGAATACCAGAATTTGTAAAATCTAACCAGTAATAAAACCACTTATGGAAACTACTTGGTAATGGCTGCAGTTACATTAACATTAGTGTCACAATCAAGATAGGCTGATTGTATTTAAAAGGATTAGAAAACTGCACTTCAACCACAGTATCTGCCTAGGATAAACTCTAAATATGATGTATACATTCCTCCTGTTCCTGAAGTGAATGTGGGTGAGCAATCCAGCTTGTACAACAGGCTAGGTATCTTCCTTAGAGAGAAATAAATAACTGTTAGTTGCAGGTAGAAGTTACCAGATATTGTTAAAATTCAAACAGAAAAACTATACTTAATTTTGCTGCGTGGGAGAAACTTGACTTCAGCCAGCATTTATGGAAAGAATCTTGCTTTTGTGCAAGAGGTGGCTGGTCCCATTCCATGGAGGAGGCGAGCGGGGTATCTGGCAGCTGGGTGGCCACAACCGGGCCGTGACAGAGGTGGGCACCGGGTGATATTTTCCCTAGGAAAAAGACAGAAGTATTTCAGGTTATTTTACAACACTGGTGGACAAAGTTAAGGCAAAATTATGTTTTGTAAAATCACAGCCTTACATTTTTGGTAATGCTTTGAAGGAATAAAAAGCCAAGGAAGACTATGATATTATTGATACTAATAGAAGTGGTTATTCCTTTAATGATCCTGGACTTTTCAAACAACTCCTTCTCCCCCAAAAATCTGTGCAGAATATAACTCATGTTTTGAGTTTTTTTCCTATTGTTTTTGAAGACACTTTTCTGTAATTAAAGAAATACCTCAGCAAAGTTTAAATATGTATAAGAACGAGTATACACTATGCTGTTTGCCCAGTAGTTTTATAGATTTTGAGTGGTACATAAGATGCATATGGTTGTTCCTTTTCAAACCTGTTACAATCAGTTTATTTCAGTCAAAGGTTAGGTTGTATGTGGCTAGCTCTCTAAAACTAATCCCTCATTCCCATTGGATCAAAATTGCTAAAAGATTATTCCAAATAAACGGCAAGATAGGTGCCAAGATTTGTGTTCTTTGCCCTTTCCCCTGCACTGAAGATGCTTTAGTAGGCCACACTCTTTGGTAACAAGGTTTTGGGTTTAGAAGTGCTACATTTATTCAGCTTTCTCAGCTGAAAATTTGCCATTCTTGTTCAGGCCAAATTCTTGTCGAGATCAGTGAGAGATCTCAGAGCATGAGGAATGTGGGATAGAAATGCTGACATAATTAGGTCATTTATTAACCTTTTTTACACTTCAGCTTAAAAAGCCCCACAGGTGAGTTATGTGAAAAGCAAGATAGTCCTAAAAACCCCGTAACTAGCTGAGACCTGTGGGAGGGATTGCGTTCTGGTCACTAACACCAATAGGCTAGTGTGGCTCATTGAGTTTATGCACAATGATGAAACATTAAAAAAGATAATTTGGGTTGAATTCATAACTGTTACAGGTTTGTCCAAGATATTTTTCCTCATAATATAAATGTCTAATAAGGAAAATGTGCTGGCTAGTGGACTGTAGAAGAGAACATATCCGCCTTTCAAAGATATTCAGACACAGATTCTGCTGTATGTAATGTTTTGTTCGTTGTCAATTACCTTGGAGATTTTATTTTTTTTACATGCCTAAGCTGGATCTTTTCTTAATTTAAAAGGCAATGTTGGTCCACTGTTAAATGGATACAGCCCGTAATTAAAACCCCTGTGTATTGACCTGTAAACAGTTTTAAAAAACTGAATCCTGAATTCTTAAGTGTTACGGCAAATGTAGCAGATAACAATTCAAATGGTTCTTTAAAATTGCAGTGCTATTATTTGTGATTCTGTATTTTAACTACCTGAACCCACACGGATGGAAATACCTTTCAAATCAATTCTCAATATTGCCTTTTCAAATAACTGACATTTATGAAGGGGAATACTCTCATGTTAATCTTATCTAAAACCTATAAGAGACAATTAGAAAAATTGTCTGGTTTAATCAAATCAGGGATTTTGCATATAAATAAGAGACAATATTCTATGTAGGGTCTTTATGTAGGTGCATTAGGATTCACTCACTGGCTCCGATGACCTATGTTGTCCCCATGACTGTTTCAATCCTGTGGTATTGTTTGGTTGTTTAGAGCTTGTTGGTTTTGAATGCTGTACATTTTTTTACTACTGCAATCCTAATGTTTCTTCACATACTTGTACAGTTCCACATTTGATGTATTAGTCTGAAATTCTGTTAAAAACATGAACAAAAATGGAAATGATATTTCTTTGGAAGTGTATTTTTACTGTATATCTAATTTGAACTAGTTGAACATACTTCTTTACATTTTGCATGATAGGTGTGTAGTTCATTTTTTTAAATATGAAAGAGACTTAAGAGTAACTTAGAATGAGAATATAATGAAACCTATACAAATATGGAAAATACATACAATGATTTGCTACTTTTTGACTCAAGAAACTTTTTGAAATACATTTTACCTAGTTTATTTAAGATAATGCAGGTATTTTGTCTTTGAGTTCATACATACCACAGAATATAAAAGGGGATTACATATTAGAACAACTTTCAAGCCACCTTGGGACTCGACAACACACTGGATTGTTCTTGTCAAGCAAAGAAAAAAGATCCTAAGAATGCTGAATAAATATGTTTTGATCTACAGTAGAGAGGTATAGCATTACTGTAAGTGATATGAAATCACAACTTAAAATTCATTGACACGATTAATTACTACATTTTATAAAGCTTATTTTTCATTTAAATTATCTAAGTTTGGGAAGAGAAAACTAAGGATCATTATACTAACGAAGAAGCTGAATGCCTGCCCTGGAAGAAAAGTCAATTTATCAAATACACTATGGATGGAGAAAGTGCCTCCAGGATATTGGTTTCCAAACTATTTTTTCTTCCTAGCCATTAAAAACCCCAAACATATTCAGAGCACTCTCCTATAACTGTTTATTATTTTTTGTCAGTTGGAAGGTAAAGACTAAAGCCTAGGCAGCCCTAATAATAATCTTCACCTTAAGGAAAAAAAGAAAAAAAGGCTTCAGACTTGGGCACTATGATAGCAAAGACATCCAGGTGACTAAAAGCAGTTCCATATGTATATGCTTCTGGTCCTCACAGTGACTTAATACTGCTTGGAAGGAAAGATTTTGATTGAAAGTAGGCTAATTGTGACTTTTTTTTTTCTACTTCAGAAAGCCAGGATTAATTACATAACTGTTGCTGGTTTTTTAAATTAAATTTTATATAAGTTGCCATTAGAAAGGGTCATAACATCAAATACAGCATGAACAGATAAGCCTAGACATTTTAAGAAGACTTTTTTTCCCCTTTGATTTCCATCTTTTTAACCCTGGTTCACAGCTTCTACAGAGTGCATCCTCCAACCAGCTGAGCGCTTCTGTGGAGTTTTCCTACCTCTGGAGGAATTTAACCCTCGGAATAAGGAGGATTTAAACTGGTCCTGTAGCAATTAATGTATCTGTAGCCAAAATAATGATCTGTAAAATGAACTTCCTATGCATTTCTGAGAGGGCTCTGGCCCGCATTGGAAAAGGCTGCAGGTGGAGTGTGTGTGTGCAACTCCTCTGGGTCACGTCGGCAGCCGGGGTTCGGACGGGTGTGAAATCCTTGTGCCCCCACGTCTCGGTGCACACCATCCTGCAGTTCCCCACGTTTCTGCTTTCCCAGGTGATAACGTTGCACCTCCCTCTCCAGATCTTCAAGTCCTTTTTGTCTTGTCCTGTGGGTTGATGAGAACTCTGCTTAACCTCATACTTCGAACAATTCTGTCTGAGTTTGCAGTATCTTTGCTTAAAAACCTAAGTCTTGCAAAGCACGTGCATCGTTTACATCCTCCCGAGCGTTGTCCTTACGGCTGGTCAGGGACGATGTCACTACCTGGGTAGCACTGGGGCTATATGGATCCTGGCCCATTCTCATTCTAATTATAGAGAAGCAAAGGAATGAATATGAGATTCTTGATCTACAGTGAATAGAAACATGTTCTAAGAGTATGTTAGGACTGGCAAATCACTATAAGGAGGGAATAAAGAGGGTGTATTTCTGACAGGCAGGCAGCTGTGTGGCTCTGAAGACGAGTGCTCAAGTTTTCACTCCCGGGGTGCAGAGACGGGCTGTGGCTCGTTGCAGGCTTTAGCTGGGACACTTGAAGTGATGTGGGAAGGGAAGAATCAGGTTTGACTCTGTCGTAACATTAGGTGAGTTCTCAGTAATTTGTCTGAAAAGTCCCTGGGGGAAAGAT
Organism: Calidris pugnax; assembly: GCF_001431845.1. Taxonomy (NCBI): domain Eukaryota; kingdom Metazoa; phylum Chordata; class Aves; order Charadriiformes; family Scolopacidae; genus Calidris; species Calidris pugnax. The sequence goes on from NW_015090846.1 coordinate 5,607,412, forward strand.
GGCTGCACCGAACGGCAGAGCGATGCCTTGACAAGAAAATCTGCTGCTAAGAAGTGTTTATCCCCCGTTCTGTGGTGCAGCTGCTGGGAGGGCATCTTCATGGTCTGTGTGTGCTCAGTGTGGTAAACTTCCCTGAAACCCTTCAGGGAGTGACCTGAACTCCTGGGGAATGGCAGAGAAATGAATAACCTAGATTTGCAATTAACTAATAATTTATAATGGTAATCAATATCCATGTCCCTTTTTGCTAACATTTCTTATTTTGTAAGCCGTGTAGAAAGTTAGTCTTTCAGCATTTGGGGTGTTACAGAGTCATTTTTAGTTTGTCTTACGGAAGCCAGCGTTGGCTTTGTGCCGTGGAGGGGAGTACGGACTGGGTTGCACCCGCCATCATCTGTCACTAGCCAAGTTAAAAAAGCATCAGATGTGAAACGGTAGCTACAGTGACAGGCCTAACAGATAGAAATGTATATAACTACTGTTTCTGCTACAACTGGACTCTCCCTCCTAACCCCTCGTTCTAATTAAACCTGTGTCTCTTCTCACCATTCAGCCCCGTTGGGCTGGGTAAGGCCATGAATGGCATTTATCAACTTCACAATTCCTTTTTTTCCAAGGACTAGATAAAAAGACAGACCAGGCATTTAATGGATTTTGAATCGGATTGATATAATGTCGGCAGATTTTTCTGGCCTAACAACTGGATCTTTGTAGCAACAAAGGTCACTAAATATTTCGGGGTTTTTGTTTTGTGCAAAGCACAGTACTTAAAATATGCAGCCTGCCGGCAGTAAATTCAGAGCTAGCAATATCATTTAGCATGCTAATGCGTAACACCATGCAAATTATAATTATTTCCTGAGAATACCACTTCTGTGGAATTTTTTCTTTTGTTAAAAAAAAATCCCTGTAACAGGCCTGGATCTGCACATATATTTACACAGCTTGTTTACATGGCATTATATCAATTTATTAGATTGTAAAATCCAGCACTTAACAGAAAGTTAAATTTTTGCAGTAAGCTGTAGAAAAAAAGAACTAACTAAGGAGAATTAAAGAAACCTATTCTCTCCACTGCGTTGTTTAGCCCAGTACCTATGAAATAAAATAAGGGAATGGCTAAAACAAGAGGGACACAAATATTTGGAAAGCGTTATGCAATTCTATGACCTGGTTTAATTGACAAATATCAGCAATGACTTTTTCCAGGTGCATACAGATTACTGGGTAATTAGTGTTAGGCAGCCACAAGGAATTTGCAGCACGGCAAGCACAGAAATAGCCACACATTTTTCTTCCAGTGGCACAGAACTACCCAGGCCGTTATCCATCCACTGCACAGTAATTACTGTGTAATTTAATGTTCCTTGGTTACTGTTCGAAAGCAGTGAGAAGATACTCATGCTTTGGTAATTTAAAGTGTTCCTAGGAGTGGGTTTTGCATTTCCATGAGCATATTGGTTCCATAAAGAGTAACTATGCTAAGGAGCTCTAATCCATGTATTATTCGTGTTGGCTGAAACCTTTACTAGACAGCAACAGAGAATTCCTTCCCTACACTCAGCTAAAAACCAAATTCTCCCAGTGGCTCCCCGTGTATAGATCTGACAGATCTTACTGGCTCTCCTTAACAACTAAAGGAAGAAATGAGTCCAAGAGGCACATTTATGTTCTTATCGGCTCTGCTCTGGGTGAATTTACAAGAGAAATCTGGCAGCTGTGGTAAACTCTGTTTGGCCAAATGCCTCTGGCCCAGGCAGCCCTTGTGCCTCTGGAGCTACCCAACAGCTCTGGTAGCTCCACCGTAGCATGTCACACCTTCAAAATATTGTTCAGACCAGGTTTTTGCCTGACTAACATCACACGGAGCGATGTGGTCCATCTGCTTAGCCCTGGCACACGGGACGTGCAGATGTGAGATCAGCGGGGACAGGTTTGTTCCGATTACAGCCTCCAGCCTCCAGAAATTGCTTTTCCACCAACTATTTTATTTGCCTTCTCACATCATTTCCACATGTTTGATCACTCATTTTTTGCTCTCCTTGTTCTGGAAATCAAGACTAACAAACGAGATGCTCTGTAAACAGCTTTGCAGGCTGTGACTGAGCGAGAAGCTGATGGGGAGATCGTCTGGGCAAGGGTTCTGGGAATGCAGGGGGGACCAACTTCTGACAGGCCAGGTCTGTCACCTGCGGACACAGAAGATGGTAAACATGACACTGCTCGGAACAAGTCCCCAAAGACATCTCATCTCTTGCACCCAAAGGTTCCAAGAACTCGTTAACAGTTGTGTGAAACTTTTTGAGGCAGAAGAATACTTTTTGATCATTGCTTTTGTGATTATTCTACGTGGGCAGTTTCAGCTTTTTCAAACTGTAGATCCCCAGAAAGTTTTCTTCTGGAGCTGCAGCCTGTTGTCTGGTGGATTTAACCCTGCTGACCACAGACTTGCCTTTATTAGTTCACATGCACAGATCCCTTAGAAGTAGCTCAAAAGCTTTTATATCCGTTTTTGTTACTGTATGATCTGACCATTTCTGGAGAAGCCGCCAGACGAGCGTGAGCTACCCATGGACTCAGGAGATCAGATGTTTCATACCCGTGAGTTTGCAGGGCTCTTTGAAAGGAGGCTCTTCCCCTCCAGCGCTGTCTGCAGCGCTCTCTTTCATCTGGGCAGGGTTCGGAAGAGACTTCTTGGAGCGGGCGGCTGCCCTGGCCAGCTGCTGATGCCTTTTGGAGCTGATATTATGTTTAAAGAAATCAATCATGGGTATTCCTACTGTCTCTTTCAGTCAACCCTAATTAATAGAGACCCAGACTTTCTCCATTTCATACACACTTGGCCCTGACTCCTAACACTTCCCCCAGCACACTGAATGACAGCAGAAGTTACGCTGCAGCCAGTGTCATTCCTGTTACAGAAATAAGCCGTACCACACACACTCTGAAAGCCTTTTTTTTAATGTAATGAAGACCATTTGTGGCCTTCATTTATCTTTGTGCCTTTTCCATTCTACCCCTATTGTGCCTACAGAATTCAGGAATCCATTTTAGATCAATATAAGAGCTATACAATGTGCTTTTCTGCGATTCTTTACTCTTTGCTTCCCCGAGTGCAGGCAGTTCCTACTCATGTTTTGTGTTCCTGCTCTTTTTCTGCCGTTCTGTTTTGTCCCAGAGGTTATAGCTGGCGCACACCAACACCCACTGCCACTGGATTCTCCAGCCCCTTCTGGCTATTCCAGCACAAAAGAGGGATCTCAGAAAAGACATTGGCAGCTCTTTGTAGAACCACTTTCTCCCCACAAAACAGCTCCAGCTCCTGGGGATCTGAGTTTGGAGTGAAAGGTGTGTTGCTGCCACTCATGTGCAGACACCATCGTTATCAGTGGGCTTAGAAAAGAGGGAAAGCCAGGCTGCTTTTACATTTTACAAGATCTGCATAAAAATAGAATCCATTTTAATTCCACAATTATATTGGAGGTGATGCCAAGCGTTAAAAGGAAGAATGTGTTTCTGGCAGGACTCCAGGTATTTCTGTTCTCTCTTTTTCTGCCTGTTGGTTGGAGCAGAGACCAAGGCAGGGCTCCCGCCTCCCGTTTCCACCACGGGCACCAGTTCCCTCCACAGCTGCCACATGGAGGCTGTCCAGAGGTTACTCAACTTTATTTTGAGAAAGTGCTTTGAAGTTCTTGGGTGCTCAGTGCTAAGCTAGGATAAAATTGCAAAGTGGAAGTCACTACATTTCACATGGGAAGACATGAGAAAATGAAAGTGCAGCAGATGAATGTGCCCACGTGTGCGTACCTCTGGGGACACCTTCTGAGTCCCAACTGCTGCTTGGCCAAGCTGTGCTGGCAACGGGAGACCCCGGAAAATGGAAACCAGAAACTATTGCACATTGATTTAGGAATTTGCAAGATACATGAGAACACACAAATCAACCACATGCAACCAACTCAGAGGAATTTATACTGGATGGTACTGAAGGAAATCTTCCTTTTCCAGAAGGAGCCACGAGATCACATTATTTGGTAACTGCAGATGAGAAACACTGGTTTGTGAAGTGGGGATGTGGAAAAGTAAACACAGTCAAAACAGGTAAGGCTGAGAGCATGAGAAGTCTATCCCTTCTCCTTCCCTGAGGGACAGTAAAAGTCCTGGGAGCTTTACAACTGAAAGAAGATGAAGATACATTTCTATACAAAAATCCCTGAAAGAGTGTTTGGGAAGAACACCAGGCCCAGAGGTCAGGAGCGTGGGATTGCCGGGATAAGGAGAAGTTACGGTGTTACTGGCCACTGGTAAGGCTTTTGGTCTGAGGAACGATTTCAGGTTCATGCTGTACAGGACAGGCAGAAAACAATCTACGGTGTGTGCAACAACACTCAAACATTCAATACTTCACAACAGCTCAGATTCCCAGCCCTCCTTCATCGAAGGTAAGAGACAGCACGAGCACGTTGCAGGGCTGAGCGTTCTCTTTCACACTTCCAAGCTTTCTGTCAGAAATCTGAAGGAGGCAAACCCAGGCTATTACACATGCTGCCTTTGTACCCAAAACTGCTCTTTGCTATGGTAAGCTGGCTCTCTTCATTAAATGTATTTACTTAGCAGTAGATCTGTTGTTATGTATGAATAATTAACACGTAAATATGTCACTTACTGCACCAGTGCCGCGTGTCTCTGGCTGCCCGAGTTCCAGTCCTACAAAGCCTGTAATGGGAAACTGTAAGCTCAATATCTCATTTTACAGAGTTTAATTTTGGGCATGTTTCTTATCTTGGTGTGTTACCTAACTGTTGAAAGTGACAAAAACAGACGCCATAAAATGCAGGAAAAATGCAGCTGGACTGAACCTCAAGTATTAACAAAGCATATTCCCTTGATATACACTAATCTTATACCTTCAAAACCAGGAAGGATTCAGTTAAACTCACAATCGTTTTATAGTCTCTGCAGAACCATAGAAGCTTAGGGATCCTTTGTTATTCCTCCATAAAGAGGAAAGTTATAGTGAATGTGCCCTCCTTAAGTTCGGTGTTTTTAAATACTAACGTTTATTGCTCTGCAGTTTCTCTTTAATGTGTGCATAGAGAACTAGAAAACACCTACCTGCACCGCCGTATTTTTAGAAACACTAAAAGAGCCGTCTATTAATAACTGGTTACCTCTTTTGCCGTTTGCATAGCTGATCATTGTTAATGATCCAGTTAACAGGATTCATTAGGGAGGCTGAAAGGCTTGCAGTGTTACCGTACGTGGTCTGTGGTGCTGGGGGTGCAGCGTGTGCCCGTGTGGCTGTCACGTCGCTGGGAAAGCCCCCTTGGTTGGACACACACAAAACTGCCCTGTTTGGGTCCCACGTCCCCATCTTTCTATTAATTGGCAAAAATGGACTAATGTGGCCCAGCCGCAGCAACTTCTTCGGATTAACACTAAATCTCCAGATTCTCTCCCTTCTGAAGCACAGCCTTCCCCAGAGCTCCAGTTTTGGGCTAACTCTCCTCCTTTCCACAGAGGCACAGTACCTGGAAGCGAGCCGATGCTCGGATTTCACAACATTTGGATATAGTAAGAACAAGAAGTAAATAGCTAAATAACATCAGAGCCCCTCTGCTTTATTCTCTCACTGCTTTTGGACACAGATCAAGACTAAAGGCACTGGTCTCCAACACATAATTCTGGGGTTTTTATTAGGTGACTCCCTGCTCAGCTCTGTTGAGTGGCCAAAGGCCGTTACCAGGCTGTTACCGTGTCATCCCACCCTGTCCACTGCAGGAATACCCAAAAAGCCTCAAGCATTTACTCACCAAACTAAACCAGACGGGACCGTCAGTCCCAGAGTCCAGCCTGCAGTAAATTCAGTTGCACACAACATTTTTGAAAGAAGTGCAGCTTCGCCTGTGTTTCCCACGAGGCCATCGCTGCTCTTTGTGAGGGGGTGCTAATGAAAAATGAGGTTAATTTTATGTGTCTTTGACGTGGCATCTGGATTGTCAAAGCATTACATTAAGTTGGCCCCAAGTAAAGGTTTTCTGAATATTAAAAAAAAAAAGATAGAAGTGTTACCAATATATTAGTCATGTTTTTGCAGAGCTCAACTGTACAACCGTGTGTAGGAAACACAACACTTTGCTTGCAAGCTGAGCCCTGTGCATCTCACAGGACATTAATGCAAAACTGGGAGAAATCTAATCTTAATCTTCTAGAGACTGAAACACTGATATAACATGTCATGCCCTGTCATCACCTGTTGCTAAGGGTTGAGATATTCCCAGTGTTGGAAGGAGACTGCGAATGAGGAGTGCATTTTGATGACTGCAGGGGAGGGGAGAGTCTCAGGAGCTGCTGAAGATGCTGCTGTTTTATAGTGTGTAAAATACACCTGACCCGAGGCAGCAGATCAGCAGAGGCAGCCCGAGGTCCATGCACTGAAAACATCTTCTTTTGAGCTCCTGACACATTTAGCAGGTGTCAGTCAAGGAGAAGAGCTGATCCTCTTGGAACAGACCTCCTCACAAGCTATTGTTTCAAAGGCCTAAAACGTGGCTCCTTCTTCAGCTTTCCCTCATCCCAGATCGAGCATCTCTTTCAGCTCCATATTTTCCTTGTGTTCCTCTTTTCATCTTCTGAACACTGCTGTCTTGCTCCCACCTGCGGCCTCCCCAGTGCCACCTGCTTGTCTCCCTTCTCTTGCCCTCCTTTGTGTCTTTCCCTTCTCTCAGCTCCCTGGAGGAAGGCAGCACCACCGGCTCATCGTCCCAGGCTGCTCCCCGAGGGCTCACTCACTGGGCTGAGGATTGCAATCCCAGCCTTCCCTTGCATCACCAGCACCACCAGCACCTTCCCTGTGCTTCACCGACACAAACAAAGCCAGGAGCTAAGGGGAGGCCTGAGAAGCAGGGAGCCCCAGCAGGCAGGGTGCCAGCACACCCACGGTAGAAAAGAAACAGAGACACAAACCAAGGAGGAGACAGCGGGCTTTGAGGAGAGCCAGGGCCAGAAAGCTGGAGCAGCAGAAGCCTGGAAGCAATGGCAGGTCTCTGTGCCTACAGAGGGAAAGGGACATTGTTTTTCCCACACCGAACACCCGTCTTGCCACTAAACTCCACCAGCAGCTCAGTTTTCTGCTGTAGAAGTGGGGCTGAAGTGCTCCTTTCACCTAAACTTTGTTGAGTGTCATTGGATTGCAAAGTTATTAGTCATGTTTTTGCAGAGCTCAACTGTACAACCGTGTGTAGGAAACACAACACTTTGCTTGCAAGCTGAGCCCTGTGCATCTCACAGGACATTAATGCAAAACTGGGAGAAATCTAATCTTAATCTTCTAGAGACTGAAACACTGATATAACATGTCATGCCCTGTCATCACCTGTTGCTAAGGGTTGAGATATTCCCAGTGTTGGAAGGAGACTGCGAATGAGGAGTGCATTTTGATGACTGCAGGGGAGGGGAGAGTCTCAGGAGCTGCTGAAGATGCTGCTGTTTTATAGTGTGTAAAATACACCTGACCCGAGGCAGCAGATCAGCAGAGGCAGCCCGAGGTCCATGCACTGAAAACATCTTCTTTTGAGCTCCTGACACATTTAGCAGGTGTCAGTCAAGGAGAAGAGCTGATCCTCTTGGAACAGACCTCCTCACAAGCTATTGTTTCAAAGGCCTAAAACGTGGCTCCTTCTTCAGCTTTCCCTCATCCCAGATCGAGCATCTCTTTCAGCTCCATATTTTCCTTGTGTTCCTCTTTTCATCTTCTGAACACTGCTGTCTTGCTCCCACCTGCGGCCTCCCCAGTGCCACCTGCTTGTCTCCCTTCTCTTGCCCTCCTTTGTGTCTTTCCCTTCTCTCAGCTCCCTGGAGGAAGGCAGCACCACCGGCTCATCGTCCCAGGCTGCTCCCCGAGGGCTCACTCACTGGGCTGAGGATTGCAATCCCAGCCTTCCCTTGCATCACCAGCACCACCAGCACCTTCCCTGTGCTTCACCGACACAAACAAAGCCAGGAGCTAAGGGGAGGCCTGAGAAGCAGGGAGCCCCAGCAGGCAGGGTGCCAGCACACCCACGGTAGAAAAGAAACAGAGACACAAACCAAGGAGGAGACAGCGGGCTTTGAGGAGAGCCAGGGCCAGAAAGCTGGAGCAGCAGAAGCCTGGAAGCAATGGCAGGTCTCTGTGCCTACAGAGGGAAAGGGACATTGTTTTTCCCACACCGAACACCCGTCTTGCCACTAAACTCCACCAGCAGCTCAGTTTTCTGCTGTAGAAGTGGGGCTGAAGTGCTCCTTTCACCTAAACTTTGTTGAGTGTCATTGGATTGCAAAGTCTTCTGGGTCCTGTACAGCTCTGGCAGCTGGCACAGCCGGACCCCCCGAGCGACAGAGGCTCTGGGCACTGCTACTGTACAAATTATTAGTATTTACATTATTAGTACTTCTACTACTGTTGTTAATAATAGTAGCAACCTAATAAACAGTTTTCTGTGCTGTCTGGGAAACAGGGACTCTATTCCTACAGACTTTATGCCAGGGATTGGGAATTACAGTTCCCATGTGCACAAGATTGCTGTTCAAGCTGTAACAAACCGCTTCAAATCAGGCATTTCAGACAAGCCCCAACAGAGTGTTAAACGGGTGCCTTTGGGCTGGGCCTGGGGACTGCGGTGGCTCCGTGTATCTTCAGCCCAAAACAAGATCTGACAACAAACTCACACAAGTTTCTCCTGCACCCGGGGCACAATCTCCAAAGGGGCTGCGGGTAGGGGAGTAGCACAGCATCGCTGGGACGGGCTCTTCTCTCCTGCCCTTGTGCCCCAGGAAGGGGATTTGAGCAGGGCTGAGCCTCCTGGACATCTCCAGGTACTGACTGCCCCTCTCCTACAAATTAGTAGAAGTTACGTTTCTAGCAGGTAACTCTGCTCTGGGCTGCAGCATGGAGTTTAGGTCTGAGGATTTCCTGACCTGGAGAAAGGCAAGAGTCACCCCCCCTTTCCTGCAGCCCACTTTCTCTTGCACAGAGCGTGTAAAGTCTGTGTACAAGCAGTACGTGCCCGTGTTTCTGGGGAGTGAGCAGAGCCCAGCAGAAACACTGAAAGGCTCTGAGAAGTGGGGGCTCCACAAGTCTCATTTAATTACAAGTGTAGTGCTCGCTCCGCTCAGCCCCACCCACATGCCATTTCACGCCTGATTTCTTCTCTGATTTCTTTGGGGAAAGAGAGGGAATTCGAGTGCATGTAATTTGGGTTAACAAGACGCATTATATGCAGCCTCATTCTTGTAAAAACTTTCACAGGGAAATCACCCAGCCCATGGAGAGAAAAAGTTCTCTCCTTATTGTAATTTTTCCAAGGCTAATCAAACTCTCACCGTTATCCTATTGATCACAGGGAAGGTTTGATTTTCTACCGGTTGCCTAGTTAAGGTACAGTAGCTGTTGCTTGGCTTACTCCATGCTGTGAGTACAACAGAGATCAGCCCTCCATTTCTATGCTCCTTTTTGTCCCTTTCCCAGACTCCTTTTCCTTCAAAGCTCACCTGCCTTCTGCTTTTGTGGTGCTCTACCTGCATTTCGCCTTCTCCTACATCCATTGAGCAACAAAAGGTGAAAAGCTGGGTTTATACAATTAAGATTGTCAGACTAAGAATGGGAAAAAGCGAAAATCCAGAACAGGTTTGAAAACAGGAGGCAAAGGAAAAGTTAGATATGAACGTGGCATCCCCCAACAATATGGACAAAAAGGCTCAGGGTCCAGTACCTGTGGGTGTTATTAGCATAAACTCCCTCCAGCTTGGACCAGTAATTATGAAGTATGAGCCTTGGTGGTGGTGTGCGTCCAGAGCTGTCACTGAATGCACACCATCTAATCCTGCCATTATTGCCACACGCTTTATAGTCTCCAAAGCTTGTCTTCCTGCGTGAGGCAAAGCATCAGGCTCCGTTTCAAGGTGCAGCTCCCGTCCCTCTGGGGGACAGCTCTGTGTGTCAGCGCACAGCGAGGAGGCAGGGAGCGGCGACACAAGAGCAGCCTGTGGAGAAAGGTGCGGGCTTTGCTCTGCCTTCCTGCGCCAGGGTTTCTTTGGATGTGTTTTGTGTCCCTTCAAGTCACTTGGGAGTTTAGGAGAGCCGGAGAGAATAGCTTTTTCTGTCATTATTTGATAACCAATACAGTTCCCTTTGACCCTGTCCCCTCTTCCCAAAAAAGAAAGACCAGCTCAGCATTGTGTTATTTTTCAAAGCCTTTACAAATTAAGACAGTAACATGGAAATCCTCGTTGGGTTTCAGTTCATACTTCCTCCCATGCTGGGCTGAAACGGGGATTCTTTTGTGATGGCTGTGCTGCTTATTTTTTTTAAACCTCCTGAATTTGGCACACTGCCCTACTTTATTTTCTTTCCATTCTCTAGTGCTGCTCCCATTGGGAGGCTCATTCGCTTCTAATGCATGGTGTTATCTTTTGCAAGTTGAACTCTAAATCCCTGTGTTGTTTTTCCTTGCTTGTTATTCAGGTGCAGGGAATGTTAATGATGTCTCTTTGGCTGGTGGATGCTCTGGCTATGTGGTTTTAATTATTTTTATTAATGTGTTTTATAAAGTAAATTACAGATAAATGTAGATTTTAACTACAGCTTAGAGATCGCACAACTGTGAGACTTCACAATCTTTCATTTGTGGGTAAAATACGTCTTCCATAGCAAGAGGATGTTCACAGGTGTGACTGGGAGAAGCTTCACTGAACCAAAAGCTCCAAAACTATAAACTGACACCTGATAGGCAGAGGGACAGGGAAGGGGAGAGGGAAAGGAGAGGAGATATGCAAAATAACTTGTATTCAGGGCCAGTGAGCACTGCTTCTGCTCGGGGACATCTGCCCACGCGGAGGAGGAAACTTCCATGTGCAGCACTCAACAGTCCCCATCTGCAGTCCTTGGACAATCCTCAAATTAGAGATCCAGAGACCTTATAAAGAAAAGATCCAGGTTCTCTACTTGTCGCTTGTTCAAAATTCCCTGAAAACCTCCTAAAAACTTCTCAGCAATTCAGGAAAACCAGTGGGTGGTTTTCTTTCACAGTGGGGTTTGCTCACAGAGATCTCTGACCGTCCTCCTCGCCACGGCTGCCATTCGTGAGCCTGTGGCTTAAGTCTACAGGCGCCAGAGGACCTTGTTATGGCTGCGGCAGTGGCTGTTTGTGTTCCTCAGCCAATTCGGTCTCTTGTTCCAACTCTCAGGCCTCCTGAGGGACCTGGTACACTGAGCTGTGTTGGGAAAGTGGTGCAGCCTACATTAGATGAGGAAACATAGGACTGACGCTAAGGCAAACGTAGGGTCGGCAGAGGGCAGGGCCATCCTCTGGATGCAGAGTCCCTCCCTGGCCGGGGATTCGGGGAGGAACAGAACGTGGCCATATGGGGAGAGGGTGCCTGGCCCTGGCTGGAGGAACCACGAGCTTCCCACAGCCCGCAGGCTCTCTGTGCTCCCCCCCAGCTGGTGGTACCGGGTGATCCCGGCTGGGCAGCAGCTGCCTCTCCATGGGCACACGGCAGAGCTGGAGACAGCGGCTCCGTGGAGGGCTCTGCATTTGCAGTAGTTCTTTCCAAAGACCCCGTGGGCTCTGGCCGTCACTCAGCTTCAGTGCCAAGGCAGATGGGAGGAGGAGAAAGGGACCGGGTGCAGCTGGTGCCAGCGCAGCCCTGCGGTTCTGTGGTAAATCTGTGGTCCCTGGTGGTAAATCCCTGCCCGGGGGGGTGTGTGTGGGCTCGGGCAGTGCTGGGCTCCCTGCGAGGACAGACCTCCCTTCCCCAGAGAGATGCCTGGGCTGAGCAGGGAGAAGGAGAAACATGTACTGGCATGGAGAGAGGCTGAATTTCTGTGGGTACTCTGCACTGAACTAGGATTAGAGGATTTAGTAGAGGAAAATGCGTACTAGTGTCTGTAGTTTGTCTGTTTTTATTGAACCAAGAGTCCCATGTGAGCCATGCAGTAAGCAAGCAGTAAAATCATCCAACAATGCCTTGAAAACAGTTCTGTCTCTAAGCACTGCACCTCTTGGGGACTGATTGTGTTCACAATGACTTTCTTCATCCCAGGAGACCGTGTTACCTTGGACAACACACAGCCATTGCCAAAAGTAAATAATTAAAGCTGGGTGGTGCTTGAGTCATTGACGCAACGAGAGGATGCGATGCTGGAAAACAAGCTGCTGGTTTTTACACTGGCAAAATCTCCAGGCCGTTCTCCCCTTCCTGAGCACTTGCCCTTCATTTCTATGCAAGAGACATTGTCAGTTTGGGGGATTCTTACCAGGAGCTTGTGAGAGAAATGTTGAAAAGGGATTTTTCCAGGTTGCCTTTTCCGTCTTCCTGCTGCATTAGCTGCAGGTGGTGAAGCTGCTGTTTCGGCATTTCTTCTTCAAAAGCTACATCACGTAATATCACTGAGATCACAAGGAGATGAGGAGAAAAATGGCCCTATAGGATTTTTGTTAAAAAAGGATCCATCCATAAAAGATGAAAGGTTAAATTGCTTTTAGAAACACAGCAGCGTTTAAACAGGTGAAGATCCTCGGAAACGGAGTTTGGATTCAATAAAGTAGCCATGCAGAAGGGCAGAAGAAGGCCTTTCTTTGGAGGGAAATGTCACACTTTAGTGTTAATAAAATGTCTAGTGGTATAATAATAATGATAGCAATCAGGAGCCTTTATTTTTCACCTGGCAGGGCTGGCTCATGTGTGTTTTTTCAAAGCTACCTGCAATTCAGGAAAGAACAAAAAAAGAATCAGGCATGCATTGACTGAAAAATATCACAGTGGAAGAGAAGAGAGCCAGCCCGGCCCAAGACACCTGAACGTTACTGGGGAGATAAAGAGTGCTGCTCCCAGGTGGCAGGACATTTTCTTCCTCAGCCTTTTAGATATTGCCTCTTCGCAGCTGTGTTGTAAAGACATCGCAGGAGATTTACAATCCTAAAAGAACATACAATGAAAATGTCAAAGGAAAAGGCAATTGCAAACAATAGTTTTGCTCTGGACTGGCCCCCTCTACACTCTTCTTAGTAGTGATGGATCACAAAGGCAATGAGCACACAGCATTAACTGCTCTTGCATCTCTTGTATATTTGTTAGGTCTAATGTGCCAGAAGTTGGTGGAACAGAATTTGTTCTCTACCTGTGTAGTTGTCACTTAAAACTTTCTGTGGAGAGAGAGGAAGAGCTGGAAACATTGGTCTTTTAGGGGCAGACAGTGACGCCAGAGAGACTAATATATAACACAACAAGAGGTCTAATTATGTATTATCTATACACACACAAATGTGAAAAAAAATCACTTCTTACTCAACCTTTTTTCCCTGCTAGTACTTCTAGTGCATTACTCACTGGGCTTCTGTCTCATCCTTGCCAATTTCTCTGTCTGCATCATTAGTCTTATGTATCTTTCATGGAAATACAATTCACCTCAAAATAAAAACTCACAAACCTCTCTATACAGCTTTGTTTTGGGTCGTGACATGTGTCCATGACAGTGCCAGTGGCTGCTAATATTTCAGCTCTCTAATTCCGCGAAGGAGCTTATTTGTTCAGGTAACCATGGAGGGGAGGCAGCAGCCACACCTCTGGGCTGGAACGCAGCAATCCCCACTCTCTCGATGGCCTTTTTTCCTTCCAAAAAGTACTGCTATTCGGGGTATGAAAATGTGCACCTTTGGCAAGCCCATTACTTCCGTGTGGATGAGAATTAAATGGAGCATCCACCAAAGTTGTAACTTCTTCTTAAATATACCATGAAAAAGGCTTCATTTTTATGGTTGTACCCTTCAACTAAGTGACATTTTCTTTACTGAAGCTTAAGAACTTGTGTAAATGTACCGGTACCCGCCCTGCCAGTCCTGTGTGTGACAGATAGAAACCCACCTGCAGCTGGGGTGTAGCGTAGGCTGATCCACACCTGTGAGCCAGGGAGACCAGAGAATGAGGGAAACCAGGGAAAGCAGCGCAGAAGGGAGCCAGGTCCCCCTCCACCCCATCTCTGCTGGCTGGCAGGAGGTGGAGGTGCTCTGGAGGGGGTGCTCTGCTTCGAGCATCCCCTGCTCAGCCTCAGCACAGCCTTCATCATCATCATCACCGCCGCCGCCTCTGCGAGGGCTCGGTGGCAGCGCTGGGACTGAGCGCTGGGAGCGTGCCTTCGAAATGTCATTGCTGACAGCGAGAACCCTGGTGTGTGACACTGCTGTTTGCGGTCGTGTCAGGAACAGCACGGGACAGCATGGGGTGGGTAGTGAGAGCAGACACTCCTCAGAAGTGTTTCTGACACGTTTGGCATGTGCAGAGCTTGCCATCTCTCCGGCGCTCAGATGCTCTGGAGCTGAATGCCAGAGCGCACATCTGGACGGAGGAGACTGCTGTCTTGCAGAGAACTAATAGGCTGCAGGGACTTTTCTGCTATAAACTCCCCGCTTTGCCTGGTGCAGCAGCTGGCTGGGTTAGCTGTAGCATTAATATTTGTAGCATTAATATTAACTTCAGCGAGGCTCACACGGGAGATGATACACTCCAACCCCAGGAGCCAAGTCTTTTGAACAGTGCTCGCAAGACGCAGCCGCAAGCACTCACTCCAGTGTTTACTTTAAGAGATTCCTCGACTGTAAATTCGCTGCTCATGCTGGCCCAGAGTGTGTGTTGATGGGGAAGGTGCCAGCTCTTGTCACTCACTAGTGTTGTCATGAATTAGCAGGGGCCACGCAGGGTACAGCCATACGTGTCAGCCTTGTGAATGAGCACTGGAGCAAGATGCGAAAATGTGAGGTCCTGCTAAGACAAAGTACCAGAGAGAAGGAGCTCCCTTGGCACGGGTGCTTGTGGGTCCTGCTCATCCAGCACGTCCAAAGCCTGAGCAGCCTTCCCCCACGTCCCTGCTACCGTCGCTGCGCTGAGCCCTGATGACAGCATTGCTCCTGCAGGAGCTGTGAACAGGGAAATGTCAAGAACTGATGCAGAAGGGACTGGCTTAATCCGGGGCCCTGTAGTATTTCAAGCTGCTGGTCTCAGCAGCAACAGGCAGCCAGGCCAGGTCACAGAGGGGCTGGGAACTGCTGGGATTTTGCACAGGTCTCCCTGGGATCCAAAACCCATGCTGCCATCCTGTCCTGGCACGGGAGCCCAATGGGTTTAGTGCCAGTGAAAAGCACCAGCTCAAATGCTTTGGAAAGTTGCTGCTGCACGGCTCTGGTGTGACTGGGAACCTGCCAGTGTCCGGGCGAGAGGCAGAAACCCGGCCGTTAATGTTGTGTTTGCTCTTTGGTGGAACATCTGGTGTAACACGCAGAGGGCAGAGGAGGAGCAGGGGACAGGGCGGTGAGGGCGAGTGGCCGCTCGCTGAGCAGCGATGCAATCCCCCATCCCCGAGCGCATGGAGCTTTGGGAACCGCTCCCAGGTTCTTCAGGGAAGGGGAAACAGCAGGGAGGAAAATTGTCGCTGTCTGAAGGATCTAGATTTTGGCAGCGCAAAACCATTTGTGGTGAAAGGCTCACAAAGACCTGTTTGCTCTCGACTAAAATCCTTTGCTCAGAAAAGTGTTTGTTTGCATGATAGAGCTACTTCTGTCATACGGAGCTGGAGGCTTTGGGGCATATTTTGGCCCGGTGCCCCAGAACACATAGCCCTTATTGAGTTTTACAGCCAGTTAAGCTCTAAATATGTTTCTGTGACAAGCTGACTCACCAGTTTCTTCCACCCCTCCGGCTCTGCTTTTACCAACTTGCATGATTTTATCACATGCTTTTGGACAATTACTGTTTCTTCTTAAAGCCCAGCTGCTAGAGTCGAGGCACTCCATGAGGAATCATAGTTCGAACTTGAGATACGAGGGGGAAAAAAGATCCCAGCACTTACTCTCACTTTTAAATTGTTGATGTTTAGTGCCCTGAGTTACAGTTTTGGATGCCAGTGACTGAAAAGACTGCAAATGCATCAGTTTTAAAAGCATGGATTTATGATAGTAAAAAACTCTGAGGGAAGGTTTGAAGAAGAGCAGAGGTAGCACCACACCTACGGTAAGTTCACCAGCTTTTTAGAGAGATGTGCAGCTGCAGAACACAGCTCACTTACAGTTTGTGACCAGTGTGGCTGCTGGCTTGGAAGAAGAAAGGGCAAACTGCCATCTTACCTTTGGACACTGAAACCTTTTGTTTGAGTGGGACTTTGGTAGAAGTTGGAAACATCGGGGAAATTCTAATGAGAGAAACACTCCGTAGCAGTCCCGTGACCCGGTGTGCTAATCACCTTTCAGCAGTTACGTGTAGCCAAAGTACATCATTTATTGCTGTGTCTGTAGCACAGCACCGAGCTGGCTGAGTGCTCTAGCTGTTGATTCATCAGCAGTACACTTGGGAGAGCTCTGGACTTATCTTTTGCCAGGGTAACATGTCTTTTTGACTAATTCTGATCCAGGATTTTCTTGGAAAAGAAAAATAACCCTGTGTCTGGCCAGATCTGTATCATCCTGCACATATAGCTATTTGTGTATGTGGGTCTCCAATTCTTTTGCTTTCCAGTGTCCTATGTTAAGCACATAGATAAGTTTATGGAATAAATTTACATCCCAAAATCAAAGGCTAGATTACTTTTCAGAAGAACATCAGACAATTTTCACTATAAAACTTACATCATGCCGAAATAAAAAGGAGCAGCAAGAACAAAAGTGTTTATGGTTTCTTAGCAAATCACAGTATTAGCTTGGAAATGTCAGTGTTGCAATGAGGTATTCACAACCAAATATTGCGACTCCGTTCCACCAGAGCCCGGGACAGCAGACTCCACCTGACGCTGCAGGGTTCTCCTGGGCTTTTGGCTGCTTCCCCTTCACCCTTTTTGGAGCGATGTAGCACCTGTGCTACATCGGGGTGTCATGGGCTGCCTGCTCCGGCATTTCTCACTGTTGAGTTCCAGCAGGGTTTAGGTGTGGCTGTGAAAATACAGCTGCACTGTAAGATAATGAAAAAACAGGTGAGAATGGAAAGTGAAAGTGCCTGGGTACAGCACCACCAGCAATAGGGAAACACTGACCTGCTCACCTGCTGACTGAAGGGGCAGAAAGAAACAGTGGAAATTCTGCAGTTTCAGAGACACAATTTCAGAGGTGCTTCCAGATTGAAGAATGTCAGACTTTATATATAAAAGAAGCCAATATTTGGTTTCCCTATCTTCTTATCCATTCTCTGTTTGTTGACTATTTATGGCATCTTCCACCCCAACACCTGACTGGGGTGGGCCTGGGGGCTGGGAGCAGGTCCTGGCAGAAGAAGGACCGATTCTGCGCTGGGGACCAGCCTCAGGTGCTGTGTGGTTCCATCACCTGCAGCTTGGGCAGTGTCTGAGCTGGGAGGAGAGACATGGACCTCCCAGCTCCCAGAGCCATCCTGCAGAAAGCCCACTCCTCGCTTCTGAACACAGCCAACACGTGGTAGAGGTGGGCTTTCACAGGCAGCAAGGGCATCTTTCCACACCAGTGACACATCTGACTACGGGCTAACCACCTTCCAACATCCTGTTGGCCTTCCCAGCCACTGGCAAACCCCCGTTCTGATTGGGGTCTGAAGCTGTGCCGCCTCTTCCATTCCTCCCTCTCACCAGCAGTTTCTCTGGGAACTGGAGAGGCTGAGGCAAATAACAGATACAAATCATGACCAAAGAAGAAATGACTGTCATTGCAAAAATGTATTTATTAATGATCTTCACATAATTCTCTGGGAGTGATATTCTGCGAGACAGAATTGTGATAGATTTTCACCAAATGGGAATATTTCCCTCCAGAAGTACGTAGCATTAAAGGGAGTGAAGAAGCTGAATGTGTTTCCTCCAGTCAGGAAAATGACGGATCAGGGACAAGAGACAATACATTAGTAAACAATATAAAAAATGTACATTTTGTCATTTTGTATTCCTGAGTTATTCTAAATCTGTGAATAAATCGAGAGCTTAAAGTCTCTGGAGCTGTTTTGAAGTCTCTTGCTTTCTATAAATATTGCATTTGCCTCAAGTAAGAATTTCTGACATGTATTAAAAAAATATACATTAGTAAAGCTTATAAAATAGATATTTGGAATGCTGTTATTGTTATTTTTTATTAAAAATACAGTTTAATGGAACAATTGAGTTCTACTTCAAAGTGTCAAAATTATTTTTCATGCTTTTTCCCCATGTTCTTTGAACTTTATGGTTGAAGCTCTAATTTTCTGCTTTCTGATTTTTGTCCTTGTTTGAAGCAGTCGTTTCCTTGCACAGATAATGCTCTCTGCTTCCTATTAATGCTCCAGTGAGATGCTCATATTAGGGTCTCCTGGCAGCTGGCCATGATTAGCTGAGATTGGAAGGCCAAGTCCAGTGTCATCTACTGGACTGGACAGATAGACAGTGTCACCCCTCTGGAGTAGACCTAAGGGAATACCTTACAGCTGCTTTTAGCGTTCTCAAGGGGGATTTTGGGGAGAATCAATGCTGAACACACGTACACACTGATACCTACACCTAACCTAACCAAACGGTGTGAGGAGATCTCTTGTAAGGAACTGGCAAGTAGCCTGTTTGCAAAGAGTCCTGGAGTTTGATGGTTGGTGAGAAACAGCTCCAAGTTTCCACATTGTGACATGCTTTGTTTTAGTGCATGTTGTTCCATGCAGTCTGTGGAGAAGACGATGGTTATCATGTGGTTGCAACATTTAGTCCAACTAAAGTCCAGAATTGGGCTTTTTTGTGATGCTAACTGTGTTCTGAGCTGCACCTCCAGCAGAAAGCTGTGCTGCCAGCTCAGGCCACTGACACCATGCCCTAATTCAGCATCCCATATGGACCTGGCATTAGCAAACAATGCCGGGTGACCTGGCACTGAGTGCTGAGAGGAAGCATTCGAGTGTGAACTGCTGTCACCTTCCCACCATTTTTGCAATAGCTGAGCAAGCAGGTGACCATGTATTTCAGCACTTGGCGTGTGGCTCAGTGAGCCCTCGAGCAGAGGCTGTCTCTGGAAGAACAGTCTGTGTCTCCAAGCTCTGCCACCACTTTCCTTGTGGTCACTACAAGGATCTACTCACAAAACTCAAACTCTGCGCTGAAACAGACAGGAGCTGTGAGAGCCTCTGACCAACCTTGGCAAAAGAGGGAGCACGTGCTGCAACCACAGCTTTACCTGTATTTGCATGCTCTGTATCTCCACCTGTGGACTCACTTGTTCAGGAGAAAAATACAGGAACCTTTTATAGACAAAAAAAAATCTTTGAAATCTTTGCAGTCCTGAGTAATGTGCTATAGGCAATCCTGCTTTGGCAGCGGAGTTGGACTAGATGATCTCTAGAAGGTCCCTTCCAACTCCAACAACTCTGTCATTCCGTGAAATTTCCCTATCACCGTTACAGGGCTAGGTTCACAGATTTTGAGAATTTCCTGGAGAAGGCAGTCACAGCGTTAGTTCCAGAGACGCACAGGCTGCGCTGAAGCTTGCAAGCAGCGTGAATGAGCAAAGCAAGGGAGGGGAGAGGCTGCAGCCAACACACCAGAGCTTTCATGTGGGTGTTGCCTGCAGTATGTGGCAACAGCATTCACCACAGCAGTATTATCAAAGAGCTCCTCAACTTATTCATAATTAGCAGTGGGAATGCTCAGGCTTAGTTTTGTGCTCACAAAGGACCAGGGTCTGCGTCGGAGGGAACTGGAACTCTTTAATTAACTCCTTTCTAGAGCTTTTCTTTGTTGAGGTTTGCAGGCTCTGTCTTGCATGGTTGATGGAGGAAAAACTGTCCCTTCCTTGGGACTTAGTGCCGGCCTGCTGGCCGTTTTGGGAGTCCCTGGGGGTGTTCCAGACCCCCTGTCCCCTCCTCCCACACCATCCCTGCAGACTGTTATCCTCCATTACAAGCCGTCGGCTGTGCCCCTGACCGGCGAGACCCCCTTCTTCAGAGAGCCCCACCAGGCCGGTGAGTGTGGGGGTCCCTCCACGGCACTGTGCCTTTTCCTGGCACAGCCCGGCAGGGCCCCCACAGCGGCCCCTCTCCCTGAGGGAAGGTGCCAGAAGGTTCCAGAGCCGCCCGGGCGGGTTCCTGCTCTGAGAAGTGTTGGCCTCAGTCGGCAGCCTCCCTCCCGCCACAGCCCTGGCCACGGTGTGCTGGAGCAGGCAGGTGTCTGTGGCACCCGTTCCTGAGGCAAACAGCTGGGTTTTTCTGAGGTGGCCATGATCCGAGAAACAGCATTTCAGAGAACTGGGGTGTTTCAACACCTCAGTGGCTGCTGGGAGGAAGCTGGGGCACTCCTCAGGTGCAAGTGCTTTCAATCAGACGATGGCCTCTGTGAAGGGTGTGTTTTATCCTCAAAAGTGGAGGAAATCCCAGAATTTTCTTGAGCACAGTGACCCCTCTCCAGCAGGAGACCCACTGCCAGGAATGGCGGGAACTTCTCTGAAGATCCAGCCTGTTGCTGTTGGTGTCCCGTGAGGTGAATGGCCGTTCCCCATGAAGGGAAGGGCAGAGGAGCTGGTGGAGGACTCTGTGGAGCATGCAGTCTCCTGTGGGCGCCATGTGAGGAAACAGCCCAGAAGACGGCACCAGGTAAGGCTGGAGAGGGGACAGGCTGGAGGTCTGGGGTGTTTGGGGCTTGGAGCACATGGAGCCGCCATTTTCCCCCTCAGGAGATGTTTGCAGCAGGATCACAGGAGGTGAATGATGCCGGGCACTACACTAAGTATGGGGCCTGGTTCCCTCTGTTGTGTCCCCTCTGTTATAAATGATGTGTGGTGCCTGCATCTGCTGGTGGCCAGCCTGAGGGCTGTGTCCCTGTGAGGAGCAGGCTGAGGCCATGGAGTCCAGGGTGCCACTAAGGGCTCTCAGTGGGGAGTGCATGGTCCCCTGAAAAACGGGCTGGTCTGGACATGATCTTTCAGTAAAAGTGAGGTTGGGGCTTTGGTGTGTGTTACATCTGAGTTCCATGGAGATCTGTGACTGCCAGTGAAACAAACAGTGGTGGGGATCAGGGCTGTGAGACTGGGGAGGGCTTTCATGTGGAGAAAAGCTTAGCTTTACTTCTGCTAGTGCCGATTTAAAACAAAGTTTTGTGAAAGTCTTGTATAGGTGACTGCGCTTTGGCTTTCTTCTTTAATGCTGAGGCTCTCCCTTATTCTCCTCCTCCTCCTCGCAGCGTGAGGGACTGTTAGTGTCACAGGGTGCCTGGTGTTTCAGCTCCTTGTGTGAGTGCTTGAAAAGCAGAGGATCTCTCTGTCAAAATGGCCAGGCAAAGACAACATACAAAAAAAACCCCACCTGTACAGAGGTTTTCTTTCTCATACAAATGCTAGAGCAACCTGGTGTGGGACACACCTGGAGGGCAGTCCCAGCAGAGTCAGGGAGTGCTTCGGTGTTGGAGGAGAGCAGGTTAAAGAAAGAACTGGTAACTTGCCGCTCCCCTGAAATCAGGAGAACTGGACAACCTGTGAAGAGACTTGATAAATGTCATCTTGATCAGGGGACTCCACCATGCTGGGTATCCATTTATTTTCTGATGCCTTGACACAACAAATCTGCACTGGAACATTGGCAAGCATGAGATTAGGTGCAGGATGCTCTCTTCATGCATTTGTGTGAATTGCATCATTATATTTCACTTAATTTTTATCCACTGCCCACTTGAGTTAGTGACAAAGGATTTCAATACTGAGTATGCAAATTAAAGCAAGAGCTGCTATTGTTTTTCCAGATACCTGTCAGCTCCTCTTTCTCAACCTAACGCGGACTGAATTTGAAAGCAGAGGAGCCAGGGCTGGGGTATTCCTGGCAGAATGATAGCTGACAGGCTCCTCGCAGGCTCCAGAATCAGAGTAATGTCTGACACGGAGGAACATGTGTTGGCAACCTTGCTTGAGCCATGTTTCCAGAGTTGTAAAGAAACTGGAGCACTTCCAGGGGATGACAGAAAAGCTGCTGTTTCAGGGGAGAGCCAGAGGCCATGTCATTGTCATTCTTCTTCTCTGTTTGGCAATCTGCACAGGCTCCTTGGAAGAGCACCTGCGAGCATTTATGGGACAGGAGAAGTAATAAAAGTTAAAGTGATGGCCCAGTATTAGCAAGAAAGCTATTAATGCAACATTTGTGGCTACAAAGGAGCTCATGCCTAGCATGGGCTTGTTGCCACTCTACTGGGGGTAGAGCAGTGCTGGGGCACAGTCTGTGTGATGAAACACCACAGTGTGCAAAGGAAGATAACTTATTTATTTGTTCTTTGAGGATCTGGCTCTGGTGAATGCTGGTGTCCCCTCCATGAGGTGCTTGCCATCCTGAGTGTACTGTGAGTACATATTGAGTGCTGCCAGTGGTACTGTGACAGATTGAAAGATCCTGCTTAGTACCAATGATTCACAATGCTTTGCTCTGCTCAAGATGCATCTGGAAAGCTTCCCAGATTATACATCTGCCCCTTTGACACTGAAGCAGCAGTGCAAGTTGGAGGCCAGAAGGAACAGAAAACAGATTTAGTCTGGGCTGTTCTTTGGGGCAAGGATTGTCTGTCTCCATGCTTGGAAAGCAATTGGAGAGCTACACCAGCTCAGAACAATTCCTAGAGCAATTGTAGGAGATCCGGGTGCCAACAAATTGCAAATGTAATTGGGGTACTGGAAAAGGCAACGATTTGTTACAAATCTCTGTGTTGTACTATCCCTGAGTTGCAGGGATAAATTGAAAGTTGCCTGTGTTCCCAGTGATACCTTTCTATTTGCCTTCTTATCACCTTCTCTCCAAGCTGGAAAATACCACATATTTTCTAAATAAAATTGATCAGTTGGCTCCACACGCTATCAGAAATTGTAGACAGTTCTCTTCCATGAGGTATGCCTTCTCTTTCCTTGCCTGAGGGGGTGCATATGAGGATGCTTTGCATGTTCTTTGGGACACAGATCACTTCTCAGCTGTGTGTTAAACATAAACACGGGCGGGTGCAGAGGGCCAGATCTGCTCCCTGATGGTTACAAGTTCTTATCAGGATGCACTCTTAGCGAGTTTGCAGGTGACAACAAACTGGAAGTGTCACCTCTAGGATATTTTCCAGAACAGTGAAAGTGTAAAGTCATGGTGAGCATCTGTATGGGGTCTGCTCATGTACTTCTTTGTCCCCCTGTAAGTTGTAAGCTCCAGAAGACTTTCCAGGTCCAGATTAAAATACCGAAAAGTAAAGCAACCAGAGCACATCTTAGCCAGCAAATACAGAGCAGGAGTGAGAGCCTTGTCTCAGCCTGGCTTCTTAGGAAGGTGAGACCAGGAAAGTTCCTTAGTCTTCATTGTCCAAGCTTGACACAGAGCAACCTGCCCCATATTAACTTTTGCATTTCTCATCAAGATACAACATACTTTAAATAGCATCTGCATGACTGGCTCTTTTTTTTTTTTTTTTTTTTTTTTCTTAAATATCATCGTCTTGTGTGACCTCACAGAAGATTTTTTCGAAAGTAGAAAATGTCATTGTCAACTACCTTTACAACTTAAGTCCATTTTTAG